>NW_024067998.1:0-320401 GCF_009389715.1 Phoenix dactylifera
GACCACCAGACCTTCACCCAATCCTGAGCCCGATTTAGACTACCCAGACCTTCCAGACCATCCAGACCTTCCATCCACTCCTCCTGCTCCTACCACCTCCGCCGGACCTTCCTCCTCGGCTCCACCATCCATGGAGGTCCGGATTGATCCTGAGCAGCTCCGGGAGCTGCGACAGGAGATAGTCAGAGATGTGAGGGATGAGCTGCTTCGGGAGCTCCGAGGTGCGGTGCCTGCTCCCACTCCTGCACCCGTATCTTCTCAGTTGGTCCCTTCCTTGACAGCCGTGACTGACATGACGGCTCATGTACGGGAAGAGATCTACAATGTCCGGAGTTTGGTCCAGGCCCAGTTCCACAGCATGAGTGAGGTCACGAGCACCACTCGACAGATGCGAGAGGACATAGGTCGTGACATGCACACCACCACCGAGGGGGCCGAGCGCTTGTCGAATGTACTCATCGACAAGCTGGACGCACTTCAGACGTCGGTGACTGGGCTTCAGACGTCGGTGACTGAGCTCTCCACTACACATAGCAGAGCCACTACGTCTATTATCACGCAGCTTGGCCATGTTACAGATGCAGTCACCCTCCTCATGGAGCAGAGCCGATTGAGAGGAGGAGCCACATCCACGAGAGGAGGACCCACATCCTCGAGAGGAGGTGCCTCATCCTCGAGGAGGCCATAGATGTTTTTGTGTTTTGTCTTGTTTTACTTTACTTATTGTATTCTCACATGTATTCACATTCATATTAATACAATGAGTAGACATTTTATCTTCAATTATGTGCCATTTGATGATTGGTTGTGCCATTGATTGTGTGTGATTACCTCCTTTTTGATATGATGACAAAAAGGGGGAGAAATAAAATATGTAAAAAAAAAAGGAAGAAATATGTATAAAGTATGTAAAAGGGGCGAAATATGTAAAAGAAATCAATGGAAATCAATAAAAACATAAAACTCTTAAAAACACACAAATTTGTTCTAAGTGGATTCGGTACCTCGAGGCTCATTATCTTTCTTTTGGGGCTCCTAATGGAGTAATCTCCAGAATCTATTCAAGGGATATTCGGAGATTAGCTGAATCCTACACAAGAACAAATTGACAGATTTTCCCTCTAAATACAAAAAATTCAGTTCAAAAACTTCAAAGCATTAAAAGGAAATTCAGAGAATCAAAACATAGTTGAATGCATATGTTGAGGGGGAGAATCTGAATTTTAATCAAACTAAATCATTAATGACATATAAGCCAAACAATTGATTGCATAATATGAAGGCTTATATAATTCCAAATGAAAGGGGGAGCTTTAACTCCGAAATTTATTGTTTCACTCCTTTCAAGCTTGGATAAATTGAATTACCAGACATTTGAATTCATTTATGGATTTTATTTCATTATTTATTGAGCAATTCATTTTACATATACTCAAAGTTTTGTCATCATCAAAAAGGGGGAGATTGTGGAGTGATTGATTAAAACCCCATTTGATTTTGATGAGCTCAAAGCATTTGAGTATATCTTTTGATTACTAATGAATTCAATTGAGTGTTTCAGTGAAAATCCTGTCTAAGTGTCCCAAGACTTGGTTCATAATTTTTGGATAAGTTAAGGAGTCTGTTTGAACCAATGTCTGAGACTCGAGTCGACTCCCGAGTATCACGAGTCGACTCCAAGCGTATCAAGTTCACTGGCACGAGCTCGAGTCGACTCCGACTGAGAACAGACAGAAGGACAGAAAGCTTCAACTCAGAACCTGTCAGCGAGTCGACTCCCGAAGTGCGCGAGTCGACTCCGATGTTCACCGAGTCGACTCCAAGGAAGTAAGAGTCGACTCCAAGCAGTCACAGGCAGAAAAGTCAGAGAACAGTTTTCGGGTCTGAGATTCGAGTCGACTCCAGTGGAACGCGAGTCGACTCCGATAGGTGGCAAGTCGACTCCAGAGAAAGCAAGAGTCGACTCTCAGCGGTACACAAAGAAAAAGTCAGAGAGCATTTTATGGACTCTGAGATTCGAGTCGACTCCCGCAATACGCGAGTCGACTCCAAGACACCCGCGACCCCAAGACAGACAGAAAACCAAGTTACTGCCTCTGAGATTCGAGTCGACTCCCAGACAGCTCGAGTCGACTCCAAGACAGCTTCACGTCAAAAGGCAGAAGACCATCTTTCGGAAACTGAGAGCCGAGTCGACTCCAAGGAAGTTCGAGTCGACTCCAAGACTGGACGAGCCAAAAGACAGAGGATCGGAAGTTCGGGCTCTGAGATTCGAGTCGACTCCCAGGACAGTCGAGTCGACTCGAGTGGACAAAATTCAAAATTGGATCCACGGACTTCAGTGGATGAGCCGACTCCAAAATTGCCAAGTCAGCTCCAGAAGTTGACGAGTCGACTCCAGGTCAAGACGAGTCGACTCCCAGTCGTGAAGGCAACTTTAATTCAAATTTGGAACAGTTGCCGAGTCGACTCCGGAAAAGCTTGAGTCGACTCCCGCTACAGCCGAGTCGACTCCTGATCGCACGAGTCGACTCCAACCCACCAACGGTCATATTGTCAGGCTGCGCAGAGTATTCAGAACGGGCAGAAAAAGTACTCTAACGGCTAGTTTCCGTGGGGGTTGGCTTAAATAGCCACAGAGGACTGTAGCAAGGCAGAGAACAACCATTCCACTCCAACTAATCAAGCATTCAAGCTCTGCAACGTGCTCTTCAATGAAAAAGAGGAAGATCTGCATTTACTGCTTCCAACTACATCTTCCCAGCAATTAAAGCCTCCTTCTCCTGCATTCAAGTCGACTACTCTTTCAAGAGGAGACCAGAAGTTTAAGAAGCCATTCCTCATCTCCAATCTAAAAGCGTTTGAGGCTTCTTAACTTCATTTATTGTTCATATTGTTTTCATCTGCTTTTTGAGAAGCTCATTTTCTGTTTTCTTTCTACAACTTGTATTTACTTGGTTCAATCGGGGATTGAATCAAGGGGATTGAGGTTGGTTGGTGAGCCGAGTTAAAACCAACACGTGTAAGGGTTTGATTGTGATCCCGGGAAAACAATCGGGGCGGTTCTAGTCGGTGAGCCTGGGAAAACCGACCGAGTTCGTTGTGAGCTCATAAAACAACAAGTTTGGTTGTGAGCTTGGAAAACAACCGGCTGTAATCCAAGGGGGTTATAGTGAATTCCCAAGTGAGACTTGGGGAGTGGACGTAGGAGCAAGGGTTAGCTCCGAACCACTATAAAACCTTGTGTTTGTGTTGGATTGTCTCTCTTCTTCTTCCCCTCACATCACTCACAGCACTTAGCATTAATTAAATAACTTGCAATAGTTTTTAATTAGTCAACCACATCGTTTTAATTATTCAAATTATTTTAAAACCCAATTCACCCCCCCCCCCTCTTGGGTTGTCTATCTGGGCAACACTCATGCCTAAGGTCCTATTGACCGAACTATTATATGCAAACTCGGCAGTTGGTAACACGAGATCCCAAGTCCTAGCATGCTCACCTACCAGACATCTTAAAAGATTTCCTAGACTTCGGTTGACAACTTCGGTCTGGCCATCAGTTTGGGGATGATAGGCAGAAGAAAATTTTAATTTGGTACCCATCATGTGCCAAAGAGTTTTCCAAAAATAGCTCATAAATTTAACATCCCTATCGGACACAATAGATTTTGGGAGGCCATGTAGTCGAACAATGTCGTCAAAATAGAGTTTCGCAATCCTAGAAGCATCGGAAGTCTTAGAACACGAGGGAAAATGAGCCATTTTAGAGAATCGGTCTACCACTACAAAAATGGAATCGTGTTTGGTCGAGGTACGTGGAAGCCCCAACACAAAATCCATGCTAACATCTTGCCACGGACAATCAGGAACAGGTAGTGGAGTGTAAAGCCCAGTGTTCTGTTTACGTTGTTTGGCTAGTTGACATATGCGACACTGAGCGATAATTTTGGCCACGTCTCTCTTGAGACTCGACCAGAAGAAACGTCGTTCCACCATCTCAATAGTTTTATCTCTCCCGAAATGCCCAGACAGTCCTCCAGCATGTACTTCCCATACTAGAAAATCTCTCAATGAGGTTCGAGGAATACACAACCGGTCGGAGCGAAAGAGATAATCATCTTGTAAAAAGAAATCATCTTGCTCTCTCTCTACTCCATCTCGTAAGGTCAAGTATACATCACTAAAATCGGGACAGGTGGTATATTGTTCCCTGATCCTTTCAAAGCCAATTACTTCAGTGCTCATCACGGATAGGAGGAAGATCCGTCGACTGAGCGCATCAGCAGCCTTGTTCTCAACTCCAGCTTTATGTTTCAGCACAAAAGTATAGGCTTGTAGAAACTCAATCCATCGGCCGTGTCGAAGGTTTAGTTTCTTTTGAGAACTGAGATACTTTAAAGCCTCATGGTCTGAATACAGGACAAATTCTTGCGGTAGCAAATAGTATCGCCAATGTCGCAAAGTTTGCACTACCGCATAGAATTCCTTATCATAGGTGGAATAACGCAACCTGCCGTCACTTAACTTTTCGCTAAAGAACGCGACAGGGTGACCTTCTTGGCTTAACACACCACCTATGCCAACGCCAGAGGCATCACATGCGACCTCGAATACCTTAGTGAAATCGGAGAGGCGCAAGACAGGTGCTTCGGTCATCCTATGCTTAATATCTTTAAATGCTTGGGATGCCAACTTAGTCCAGATAAAGTCTCCTTTCTTCATGCAATCTGTGATGGGAGACATTATTGAACTAAAATTTCTAATGAAGCGACGATAGAAAGTAGCCAGACCATGAAAACTACGTACTTCTGCTAGGGTCTTGGGCTCAGGCCAATCGACTATCGCGCTTACTTTTTCTGGATCAGCGGAGACACCCTTGGAAGACACTATGAATCCTAAGAAAGTGACGTGATCAGTCAGGAAGGCACACTTCTTAGGGTTTGCAAAGAAGCTTTCTTTCCGCAGGACATCACAAACCTGCCTTAAGTGTGAGAGATGGAGATCTTGAGTTTGACTATAGATGAGGATGTCATCAAAATATACAACGACAAATTTATTCAAGAAAGGTCGAAAGATCTGTGTCATCACCCTCATAAAAGTACTTGGAGCATTTGTTAATCCGAAAGGCATTACTAACCATTCGTAGAGTCCATCTTTGGTTTTGAATGCAGTTTTCCATTCATCCCCAGGACAAATCCGAATCTGGTGGTACCCACTCTTTAGGTCGATCTTGGAAAAAACTGTAGCACCAGACATATAGTCTAAAAGGTCGTCCAGCCTAGGAATGGAAAAACGATACTTAACCGTGATTTTATTGATAGCACGGCTATCGACGCACATCCTCCAAGAGCCATCTTTCTTGGGAGTGAGGAGTGCAGGTACAGCACAGGGACTCAGACTCTCACGAATATACCCTCGAGTGAAGAGTTCGTCAACTTGGCATTTCAGTTCAGTGTGCTCGTTTGGGTTGAGTCTATGGTGGGGAAGATTTGGCAGTGACGCTCCAGGAATGAGATCAATTACGTGCTGGATATCACGCATTGGAGGGAGTGCCTCTGAAAGATCAGTTGGAAAAATAGAGTGAAACTCCTCCAACAGAGGAACTACGGCGGCCGGATGCTCGGCATTTGACTCCACATTGATAACTCTAGCCACAAGGGCGAACACAGGTGAATGGCTTTCGATATCTTTCATTACCTCTTTCGAAGTAATGATGTGAACTGACTCATCTTTTCGTGGTGTAGCACCCTTCTTCTCAGGACCGGGCTCTCTAAGAGGCAATGAATTCAGTATAATTTTTCGACCCTGGAACATAAAGCTACACGAATTTGACCGACCATGAAGTGTGACATCCCTATCGTATAACCAAGGTCTTCCTAGAATGACTTGACCTACGTCCATTGAAAGGCAGTCGCACCAAATCTCGTCTTTATAAGATAGGAATTGAATCGGGACAAGGCATCTTTCTGATACCGAAATGGACGTCTTATCTACCCATGCTACTTTATATGGATTAGGATGAGGGGTAGATTTCAGACCAAGGCGAGAAACAACTCCAGATGCAATGGCATTGATGCAACTCCCGCTATCAAATAAGATTTTGCATGTTTTACCATTGATCTTAATAAGTGTATAAAATAGGGAGGTTCTACGCCAGTCTTGTTCGGTCTTTGTTTGGGCTAGTGTGCACCTAACCACATGGAGCCTATGGTTTTGGTCATTCCTATCAGTGGGCTCATTTTGATATTCGGTCTGAACAAACTCTAACTCGATCTTTTTGTCTCCAAAGTCATCTACAAAATCCTCAATGTTTGGTTCATAGACTTCTTCGACACATTCAGTATCCTGGGTTCCTGCTTCCAGTTCAGTCATTAAATAGGTCTTGGCATTACATTGGGACGCAATATGGCCAAACTTTTGGCACCTGAAACACTGGGTTTGGTTTCTTAAGGGCGGGTTGGACCCTAATATGCCTTTTCCTTTATCAGTTGATGTACTTTGAACAGGCACCGGGAACGTCCTAGTCGGTGTTTGGCTAGAACCGGGCTGGGAAGGATGGTTGGAGAGTGGTCTGGGTTGTGGGAGATAGCTTTGATTAGGTCGGGCTCCTGGGGGTAAGAACCGAGAGTCGGTACGTCTCACTACAGGGACTCGTAAAAAACTATCCACATCTTGAGCCAATTGGTATGCCTGGCCAAGGGTAGTAATCTCTCGGAGGATCAATTCTTTCTGGATCTCCTCGCGGAGTCCTGCCCGAAACCTAGAAAGAGTAACAGTCTCCTCTTTGATTACACCGCACCTCATGTGAAACTCCTCAATTCGTGCAATGTAATCGGCAACAGTTGAAGTTCCTTGAGTTAGTTTCTGCCACCTATCCATAAGGCGTTGTCGGTAAGAGAATGGCAGATACTTCTCATTCAGTTTTTCTTTCATATCCTCCCACGTGGTGATGCGTGGAAGCCTCTGTGTCTCACGCCGATGTTCAACGTTATGCCAGTACCAGTGAGCTTGCCCAATAAGCTTCATTTTGGCAAACCGTACTTTTCTATCATCAGTCATATCGTACCACTCAAAATAATTATCCATGGCTGCTCTCCAATCAAGGTACACGCTCGGCTCTAATTGACCAGCAAATGTGGGGGCATCAACTCGTACGGTACGAAGTAGTCGCTCATCAAGATCGCGCTGGTGATCAGGAGGAAGTTGGTTCCTAGGAGGATGGGAAAAAGCTACCGGTGGTGTAGCCAAACCAAGCTCGGGGTAAGCCGCGAATGGGGTTGACGGCTCAGGATTCGTAGGATGTTGCACTAGAGCACGGATCTCTCGTTTGAATTCGTCTTGATCAGCTCGTAATGCAGCTAGTTGGTCCAAAATATCTTGTAAAACTCTGGGGTCCATGGTGGGTAAAGGGGTCTGAGAGTCAGTAAGGAGGTACTCTCTACCACTATGGGTGGGCATGCAGGAACTACTCTAGTTGGTGATATGATATGCAATGCTACTAATGAACCCTAATTGACCAAATGTGATGCAGGACAACCTACTAATGCAACCTACTAATGCAACCTACTATGAATTCGGAAATCAGCAAATTTTCACAAAAGTAACTTAAAATTAAATGTTACTAATTGGTACTTTGGTTATTTCAGAATTAAAGTAGAAAATTAGTCACTATAAGAAATTAGGTTGCAAGCACGTTTTACGGTCATTCAAAGTCCGAAAGTAATCTGATCTATGGATGTTGAGAACTATCCTGTCGCTAAGGTGTGCTAATTTAATACTTAGATTTAAATGGTAGGTAGGACGGGTGTGGCGTTAAATGTTCTGGGTTTTGCAGTTTGACAAGAAAATAAGTTTCAAAATAGGATTGTCATGCAAGAGAACTAGAACATAATTAGATAAACAAGCCCAAAAGGAGGAAAAACCTGATACCTGTGGCGGATACAGTCAATCAGAATCATGTACTCGTGGGATGGGGCGACAGTCAGGGCGCGGTGAGTCGGCTCGTCGGATGGCGTGAATCTGGTCGAGTTACAGCAACTTGGGGGCCTGCTGAACCTGTCAACTATGGGGTGTACTGTGTGGTGTGGCTAGCGGGCCTGTAAATGAGGGAGGCTTGTGAGTTGATCCTTGAAGCAGTGGCGGGCCCTGCAGTCAGTTGGCCGCAGGTGATACGGTGGATCTCGGCGGCGGCAGGAAGCGGCACGGGCGGAGGCGGCAAGGCCGGAGGAGGCGGAGCGACACGGGCGGAGGAGCTCTCGGCGGCGAAGGCGGAGCGGCACGGACGGCATGGGCGCAGGGACGGCGCGGGCTCGGTTGACGGAGGAGAAGGCGTCGGCGGCAGAGACGGCACGGCAGAGGCGGCGGCAATGGCGTCGGCGGCGGAAACCTTTAGGGTTTCCCTTCAACAGAAACAAAGGTTAGTTTTTTTTTTTGGAACACGTGCAAGTCACGTGATCCGAAGGGATTTTTTTTTTTTGAACCTTAACGGGTTCGGGTTACCGGATTCGGGTTTGGAATGAGACCCGCTCCGATAACTGTGAAATTCAGCTCGTGCAGATCACGTGCCAATTTTTTTTTTTTTTTAAACCTATTGGATGTGGACCCGGGCTATCGGATTTTGGGGTAACGGGTTTAGAACTTACCCGTTACCACTCGTCTTCAACCTCCCGACCGAAACGGGAGGATGACCCGGGCTGCTCGGCGGCCGTTGCGGAGCGACCGAGGGGACCGGCGGCGCAGCCAATAGCCACGGGGCTCTGATCGGCGGCGGCTGCAGACGGGAAGGAAGACACAGCGACGATTGCGGCCGGAACGGAGGGCGGACCGGCGGCTGCAGGCGGGGCGGCCGACGTAGTGGCGACTGCGGTTTCGAGGGACAAAGCTGCAAGGAGGGCGGTGACGCTCTTCTTCTTTCCGGCGGCGGGAACCACTCGTGGCCCTTCGACACACTCCGGCGTCCGTGGTCGAGGTACGGCGTAGTACTCATGCGGCCACAGAAACCTGGGAATCCGGCGACGCTCAGCCATACACCGGCTAACGGTGGTTGCCGGTGGTGGGGACAGCGGCGTTGCAGGAAGGGGTCCGGCGGAGCTGTTGGAAATAAGTGGTTGCGGCAGGGAGGGGCACGGTGGAACTGCTCGGCCACGGGGAAGATTTCCCTTTTTTTTTTAACACTGACAGAGAGAAAGAAGAGGAAACCGAGAGAAGCCCGGTGACCCAGGGGTTGTTCCCTTCTGTCCCTCCTTGTGAGACCCGAGAGAGCGAGAGATCTTTTGTTTTTGTTTTTTTTTTTTTTTTTT
Source organism: Phoenix dactylifera (assembly GCF_009389715.1). Classification (NCBI taxonomy): domain Eukaryota; kingdom Viridiplantae; phylum Streptophyta; class Magnoliopsida; order Arecales; family Arecaceae; genus Phoenix; species Phoenix dactylifera. Next base: position 9,303 of record NW_024067998.1, read on the forward strand.
TTTTGCTCTCGGTTTGGATGAAATGGCCAGGAGATGGAAGTGCTACACTGCTGTCACCTGACGGCAACCCACAGGAACTAAGGCCCTGATGGATCGGGCTTTGGCAGCAGGGGCAAAACCCTCCAAGGCTCTGATACCAAGTTGATGCAGAACCTATTCCGGGAAGAAAGATTTCAGTGGTATTTGAAATCAGAAACAGAAGAAGAGGGAGAAGAGGAGGAAGAGGAGGAGAAGAAGGAGAAGAGAAGAAGAGAGGAGGAGAATACGTGGGGGAGAAAATTTCTTAATTCTTCATTAACCCTAATCAACATAAAGGTTCCCTATAAATAGGGCCCAATAATAACAATTAAAATAAAGCCCCTTACACAAAATAAAACCCACAAATAAGCCCTAAAATGCAAATGAGTCCAGAAATAAAATAAACCACAAATAAACCCCTAAATGCAAATAAACCCAGAAATAAAATAAACAAATATGCAAATAAGATGGGGACCTAGCTGATGTCCCCATCAGAAAGGTTGGATTCGGCTGGGAGCAGGGGATCTGTGGATGGAGTTGATCCAGAAGTTTGGGAGGAAAAGCTTGGATGCCATGAAGCTTGGGAAGATGAAGTCAGATCGAGAACAACGCGGGATGGAGTTAATCTAGAATGAGAGGAGATCTGGGAGTTCGGAAGAAGATTGTGAGAGGCAATCGTTTGGGATGTTCATCCGATTGGGAACAGGGGATGCTGGGACGGACGCGGACGAACGAGATGATGTGGATGATGTGGAAGCCGATCTTGGACGGAAGGAATCCAGAAGAAGACTTGGAATTCGGAAGAGATGAAGCTGGGACGCTTCGATTTGCTAGGATTCTGGCGGAAGAAGAAGATGTCGCACGGGATGAGCGTGGGATTGTCGCGGATGCAGGGGATTTGAGCTCATTTGTGGATGCTGGAATAAGCTGGTTCGGATTCGGAAGAGGAAAAACAGGCGATGCTCATGGCTAGGATGCTGATCCGGAAGACGTTGGGATGAATCCGGATGGGATGATGGGTCTATTCCTTGGGAGGATGAGCTCGGGAAGGACGTGGAGGGATCCTTGGATGAGAAAGTTCGGATGATGCAGATGACGTGGAACAGGGGAGATTGGGAATGGCTGAAGATGCGTGGAAGACATCTTGGACATGGGGAGATGATGTGTAAGACTTGACACGTGGATGGCTTGCACGTGAAATTTTAGGAAGATTTTGAATGGCTAATCGCGGATGTGATAATGACCCGATACTACCACGTAGGAGGTTTTGGAACATGAACGAAAGTTTGAACTCAATTGGATGCGAAAGAAACTGGGGAGTTAGGCTGAATCAGAAATTTGAGAGGGTCTTGATTTGCTGGGTGCATGCGATTTGGGTTCAGGGATCATCCTGAAGGGAAAATTTTCCGAGTTGTCCGATAAAATCGAACGCCAGGCATGAAAAATCAGTTTTAAATTTTTTTTTTATTTTATTTATAACAATTATAAATATTAAATTTAAATTTTATATAAAATTACCTCAAGCCCGTAGCGGAAGTTGGTCGAGGTAATTTGAATCTGAATCTGGATTTGGATCCCTGAAGGTAGCTCTGCAAGGCCTGGATCTGCAAGCCCTCTACTTCGCACGCACGTCAAGCTTCGCAAGAAGGTTGGATGATGTCTTTACTCGTGCAAAACAATCTTTTGCAAAAGGGACCCTTGGAAGAAAAGAAATCCAGAAAAAGGACCTTCCCTTTTCTCTTTCTTTCTTTCTTCGGTTTCTTTTCTCCCGTTTCTTCACAGCACGCCTAAGCCACAGACGCCCGTCTCTTGATCCTGATCACAGAGGGAATAGAAGGGAGGAGAGGACACCGGATCTGGGCCGAACTCCAAACCACCAGAGAGAAAGGACTCCTTCCTCTCTCTTCTTCTTCTTCTCCACAGAATCAAAAACTCCTTCTGTCTGACTATTTTCTTCTCAAGAAAATTCTCATCCTCTCGTCTTCAAGATGATACGGTGGCCTCAAATAGGCCAACGCTAAGAGGAGTTAAGAGGCGCTATTGACCAAGCATTAAAGAATTCATTTATGGATGAATTTCATAACGCTTGTTTCAAAACAAACGGTGGGAAAAAACTAATGAATCGATGAAAACGTGCCAGATTTCAAAGATCTAAATGAACCGAAATGTAGCCGGTTCAAAACCGAACATTCCGGTCCAGACGGCAAGCCGAACGGAGTCCGGATGGTGGCACGTCGTGGCGTTGAACCAAGGACGGAGAAGACTCTGTTTTTGCTCCCAGGCTTCCTTTCCATCGCGGCTCACAAGCATCTCTTAAGGGTCCATGAGCTTAAGGGTCCATGGGTCCACAGGAGGTATTTAAATGGGATTTAAAAACCAAGTCAGCCGTTAACCATTGAAATGGTTTTAGCCAAATAGGAAATGGGTTAGCCCATTTTGTAATAAAGCAAGCCTATTTAGTTCTAATCCAAATTGACAGCCGATTTAAATGATTTTGACTCGGAAAAAATTCCACATGAGTCCGACTCATGGGGAATTCAATTGGGTCCAGTTTCGGCTCGATCCAAGTCCGACTTAGATCAGAACAAATACGAAATTAAATCCCACTTAAATCATGATCGAGCCCAATTACACTAATTTAGACCCAATCAAATCCAATCTCAACAATTGAGTCCTGATCAAGTTCCATTACATTAATTGAAACTTGATTGACCTGAAATACAGACTTAATTAGTTGTTCATCCATGAAATTTAGCATGTACCTCATGTTCAGTGCTAGCTGAACATAGACAGAACCAAATTCCAAATGACCCACAATTTAATTCTTAATTAAATTGGGTCAAGACCTTCTTACTTAGTTTGACTAATGTGCGTGACTCCGATAGGTTCGAACACTAAGCCGGTAGTACATGGACTACTCCATGCACTAATCGAGGTGACCATCTAGCAATGATACCCAACGTTCGGATAGGTCGAATATGCAAAGCAACATTCAAGAACCTAGACGTATGGTTGTTGCATAATTCATCCCTATGACCTTCGATGCTCAAGATGACCTCAGAGTGGACTGTCGAACTCTGGATCCGGTCATCCATAGTATATTTCAATTAATCAAATCAAGTGACCATCACTTGGTTTACCCTGGCCAAGGTTTTACTGAATTGAAATACAGCAAGACATCAACTCCTCTAATCTGGAGCGGTCAATCCCATCTTGACTCGTACACAGACTTCGCGAGTACTTGACTGCACCCAGCATCCTTCCGATCCCTGAATTAGAAATTCAGGTCATCCAGTGCCTAAGTACAGTGAGTTGCTTGCAAGTCACCGTGACAGTCTCAGGTCTAAGGGGTACTTATGCCCATACGTTTTACGAGCTAACTCCCGACAGTGGAGTGCTACGCAGGTGAGTCACTATTCAGTGACGATGTACTCCTACATCTCACCTGTATGCCATACAGTGTCTCCACACTCCTTGGTTTAAGAGGACAACCAACTAAATGGCACACAACGACCTATACTTGACATAGCTATCGTCCAATTGACAGCTTGTCATTTGGTCGCGAACTGGTTTAAGGACTAAATGATAAAACCTCTTTTATCCACTAAATTAGTCCTAAGGACTTCATCACAATACACAGGAGTTCAATTTGAAGATGCAACACTTGTGATGAATAGAAAATTACCAGAATAAATTTTTATTCATTTTAATAAAATATATATACATAATCTAATTTCTTACAATTAAAAATTGGCTTTGGGACACAATTCCCAACAACTCCCACTTGGACTAAAGCCAATTTGTACAGTATCTTATACCCATCTTCGATTTGTGATAATCGAACTCCTTTACAGAAAGGGCTTTAGTGAATGGGTCAGCTAGGTTCTCCTTTCCATCGATCTTCTGAAGATTGACGTCACCTCGTTCCACGATCTCTCGTACAAGGTGGTAGCGACGCAGAATGTGCTTGGTCCTGTGGTGAGACTTTGGCTCCTTTGCTTGTGCAATGGCTCCAGTATTGTCACAATACAAAAGAACTGGACCGTTGATTGAGGGAGCAACACCAAGTTGATTTACAAATTTCTTGATCCAAACAGCCTCCTTTGCCGCATCTGATGCAGCAACATACTCTGCTTCGCATACGGAATCGGCTACTGAATGCTGCTTGGAACTTTTCCAGCAGACTGCTCCTCCATTCAGGGTAAACACAAATCCTGACATACTCTTACTGTCATCATGGTCTGACTGAAAACTAGAGTCTGTAAACCCCACAAGTTTTAAGTCAGATTCTCCATAGATTAACCATTGGTCCTTAGTATTTCTTAAATACTTAAGGATGGTTTTCACCACCTTCCAATGGTTCTCACCCGGATCAGACTGATACCTACTTGCTACTGCTAGTGAGTAAGCAACATCCGGTCTTGTACATGTCATGGCGTACATAATAGAACCTACTGCAGAAGCATATGGGATTCTACTCATACGCTCTCTCTCTTCGGAAGTTGTCGGACAATCTTTCTTAGAGAGAGAAATTCCTTGGCCTATCGGAAGATAGCCCTTCTTGGAATTCTCCATGTTGAACCGCTTCAACATAGTGTCGATGTACGTGGATTGGGACAATCCAAGCAACCTCTTAGATCTATTTCTATAGATTTTCATCCCTAGGATGTAGGATGCTTCTCCCAGATCCTTCATGGAGAACTGTGATGACAGCCAAAGTTTCACATTTTGTAATGCAGGAATGTCATTCCCAATTAAGAGAATGTCATCCACATACAACACAAGAAATGTGATCACTGAACCGTTAACCCACTTGTAGACACAAGGTTCTTCTTCGTTCTTAACGAAGCCATATGTTTTGATAGTTTTATCGAAACGTATGTTCCAACTTCGAGAAGCTTGCTTAAGTCCATAAATGGACTTTTGTAGCTGGCATACTTTGGACTCGTCTATGGATGTGAAACCCTCAGGTTGTATCATATACACCTCTTCTTCCAGCTCTCCATTTAGAAAAGCAGTTTTCACATCCATTTGCCAGATTTCATAATCCATATATGCTGCTATAGCTAGCATGATCCGAATAGATTTTAGCATTGCCACAGGGGAAAAAGTCTCGTCATAATCGATACCATAACGTTCACGATACCCCTTGGCAACCAGACGGGCTTTATAGGTTTCCACCTTTCCGTCTGCGCCTCTCTTTCTTTTGAAGATCCATTTGCACCCTATGGGTTTTATCCCTTCGGGTGGATCAACTAGTGTCCATACACTATTGATTTCCATGGATTCCATTTCGGATCTCATGGCGTTAAGCCATAACTCAGAGTCGGACCTTTGCATAGCATCCATATAGGTAATCGGATCCTCATTATTCTCATCAAGCTCAATAGGATCTGCATCTTGGACCAAGAAACCGTAGTATCTGTCCACTTGATGCGGTACTCTACCTGATCGCCTTAATGGTGCTTCTACATTGGGCTCCGGGTTTGATCTAATCGAATCCGGTTCTGTGGGTTCAGTAGTTTGTGTTAAATCTTCCATCTGCTGAGCTTCATTAAGTTCAACCTTAGAGGCAACAATTCCTTCACTAAGGAATTCTTTTTCCAAAAAGGTTGCCTTAAGTCCTACGAACACCTTTTGTTCATTAGGAAGGTAGAAGTAATAACCCCTAGTTTCTTTGGGGTACCCTACAAAATAACACTTATCGGACCTAGGACCAAGTTTGTCAGTTTGAGAACGTTTAACATAAGCCGGACATCCCCAAACCCTAAGGTATGAAAGTGTCGGCTCACGCCCAGTCCATATCTCATATGGAGTCTTCTCAACAGACTTACTTGGAACCTTATTTAGTATTATACACGCAGACTCTAAAGCATAACCCCAAAAAGATACAGGCAGACTAGTAAACCCCATCATGGATCGAACCATGTCTAACAGAGTTCGATTCCTCCTTTCGGATACACCATTGTGCTGAGGTGTTCCTGGAGGGGTCCATTGTGAGAGAATCCCATTCTCCTCTAGATAAGTCAAGAAATCACCAGAAAGGTATTCTCCTCCTCGGTCTGACCGAAGGATCTTAATACTCTTTCCAGTCTGTTTTTCTACTTCATTACGAAATTGTTTGAACATTTCAAATGATTCCGACTTGTGCTTCATCAGATAGACATACCCATACCTGGATAGGTCATCTGTGAAGGTTATGAAGTAGGCATAACCACCTTTGGCACTTACGTTCATAGGTCCACATACATCAGTATGTATGAGGCCAAGAACATCGCTGGCTCGTTCACCCTTTCCAGAAAAAGGTGACTTGGTCATCTTACCCAGAAGACAGGATTCACAAGTTGGCAATGATTCACAATCATTGATTTCTAAAATGCCCTGTTGGGCTAACCTGTTTATCCTGTTTTTATTTATGTGACCTAACCGGCAATGCCACAAATAGGCTTCATTGACATTATCTAACTTAGGGCGTTTATTAGAGGTGTACATTACATTCACAGGCAGTGATAGAGTATAAATGCCATATTTCAATTGTCCACGAAAAATTTTAATACCATTCAAAATGATATCACAAAAATTTTCTTTTATTGATAAACAATAACCATTTTTGGCCAAAAGGCCTACAGAGATGACATTCATTAAAAATGTTGGACAATAATGACAATCATCTAATATGACTACTCTAGATTCAAAAACAAGCTGAATGACTCCTAAAGCTAGGACTGGAACTGATCTTCCATCTCCAACGTTCAGGAATCTCTCGTCATTCTTGAATCTTCTACTAACTTGAAGTCCCTGCAACGAATTGCAAATATTAATTGGACTTCCGGTATCCAATACCCAAGTGGTAGAATCATAAATTGAAAAATTACAAGGTGTTAACATATAATTATCTTGTGCAGCAACTGTTTGCTGCTTTTTCTTCTTAGGCCTGTTTGGATCAAGGGACGCTATGTAAGCCGGACAGTTCCGCTTCCAATGACCCATCTTCTTACAGAAGAAGCACTCTGCCTTGCTCTTATCGGCTTTATGCTTCTTAGTCTGGCTGGGCTTAGAGACCCCAGCACGAGCTTTCTGCACCTTCTTCTTCTTTCCTTTCTTAAAGAAAGAAAGTCCTGCAGAAGTCCCACCTACCACATTCACCGACTCCTTTTTGAGTTGGTGATCCTTCTCATAGGTCTGCAGTAAACCTAGCAAACCATGATAGGATACTTCAGGTTTAGTCATTCTATAATGACTAAGGAAGGTCAGGTAGGACTTGGGAAGTGAGTTTAAAATGGCGTCCTTGCCCAATTGCTCGTGCAAAGGAAAGCCAAGTTTACTTAGGCGATCGATTTGTTCGACCATGTACAATACATGATCGGTGACCGATGCTCCTTCCCTCATGCGGGCATTGAATATAGCGCAGGAGGTTTTATGTCGTTCAACATCATCAGGTGTGCCGAAAGACTCCTTCAACATTTGAAGGATTTCCACTGGCTGCGCTTCCTCGAATTTACGACTAAACTCATCATTCATCGAGGCCCTCATGATGCAACGCACTGTAGTGCGATCGTTGAGCCACTTCTGATAAGCGTCTCTGATTGCACGTGGTGCATTGGCTGCAGGTTCCTCAGGTGCAGGATCCGATATCACATACAGGATCCGCTCATGCTCTAATACTATTTTCATCTTTCGATACCAGCTATCGAAGTTAGGTCCATTAAGCTTATCATTGTCTAATAGTGTTCGGAGGGACAATGAGTTAGCCATATCTGAAAAATAAAGGAAAAACCCAACTAATCAGTATATGATTTATTTAATCCTAAAGACTTGGACTTTAGTCTAAAGTTTTCTCCCACTATTTTAAATCGAATTAATAGCCTCTACCTTTAATTCGAGGAATTACTTTAATTTCCTAGTGGGTACTAGAATCCGCATAGACTGCATACGGGCCCGAGGAAGGCTCGGCCAACCCATGTGCATCTAAGGGTAGGTACATTACCAATTATTTCTCTAAACAATTTCTAGCAATCAATTTTGCCCCAAGTGGTAATCAGTAGGCGGAGGCCTCCACTGAAAATCCTGGTTAGGTCCAACCATTAATGAACTAACTCGATGATACTACCTAATGTATGATCAGGCCCGAGGAAGGCTCGGCCAACCTAATCACAATTAAATAGCTCAAAAAGCTATCATATAATGAAGGATAATTCCAGTATTTAGAGGAACACCAGACGGAAGCGTCCTGCATGTTCAACTGTAATATTGGACCTATTATCATTCACCTTAATGGGAGGCTATGATCTAGTTATCTATATAACTTTATCATTTTAAGGACCTAATAATTTAGAGGATTTTAAATGATATGTAACACTGACCGATAATTCTAAATCCTCCCACTGACTTCACCAAATCATATAGAGGACTAGCTCTTATTGGTCTATTAGACACCTAAATCAGTCACACTGATTTTTCTTAATGGCATGGGTGAGTGCCAAGTATCAAGGTACCTTAATCAAAACTTGATCGACCAAATTGGCCAGGTAAGAGAGATCATGGGAGGGTTACGCCATTAACCTCTTTCCTAGACACCAACTATGTTGGCCAGGTAAGAGGTAGCCCCAATTAAAAACCATGATCAAATGCCGACTTACCTTAGACACCAATTGGTTTATCAAGTTGATTTAGGTTATCCTTGGGAACTCGGGCTCGACCACTAAGCCACAATCAGATCCAATTGAAATGTTTGGATATGATAAACTACAACTATTGAGTTTGATCATTTTATAAACCTTGATTTAGTCTAGTTCAACTATTGATTAGATTAAATCATGTTTCTTAAGTTAGTCCATTTCAATTTGATTTCATGATTAGGTCTAACCTAGTCAACTAATCTGATTGTGCTAACCCATCCCCAAATCCCATGTTCAAATTTAAATTTTAATTCGAATTTAAAATTTTGAATTTTAAATCTTTATTTGAAATTCAAATTTTAAATTTTAAATTCAACATTTAATTCTTTATTAAATGCATTACATGGATTCAAGGTGTCAATTTATTCCAAATATAAATAATTTATATTTAAATTTTGTGGTCATAATAAATTTAAAACTGAAATTTCATAAACATCAATTATGCATAATTTCACAAAAATAAACTATTTATTTTATGATACAAATTAATCTCAATTTTGTGCTAGGACAACCTTTTCACTATAAGGGGTTAACCTTATAGCAGGACAACCTTATAATTCAGCACAAGATTGATATTTTATCAATAAATCTAGATCTAATCTAAATTTAAAAATTAAATCATGCATAATTCTAGATATTATAGGCCAATTCCATCGGCCAACCTGGCTCTGATACCAGTTGAAGGGAAAATTTCCCGAGTTGTCCGATAAAATCGAACGCCAGGCATGAAAAATCAGTTTTTAAAATTTTTTTATTTTATTTATAACAATTATAAATATTAAATTTAAATTTTATATAAAATTACCTCAAGCCCGTAGCGGAAGTTGGTCGAGGTAATTTGAATCTGGATCTGGATTTGGATCCCTGAAGGTAGCTCTGCAAGGCCTGGATCTGCAAGCCCTCTACTTCGCACGCACGTCAAGCTTCGCAAGAAGGTTGGATGATGTCTTTACTCGTGCAAAACAATCTTTTGCAAAAGGGACCCTTGGAAGAAAAGAAATCCAGAAAAAGGACCTTCCCTTTTCTCTTTCTTTCTTTCTTCGGTTTCTTTTCTCCCGTTTCTTCACAGCACGCCTAAGCCACAGACGCCCGTCTCTTGATCCTGATCACAGAGGGAATAGAAGGGAGGAGAGGACACCGGATCTGGGCCGAACTCCAAACCACCAGAGAGAAAGGACTCCTTCCTCTCTCTTCTTCTTCTTCTCCACAGAATCAAAAACTCCTTCTGTCTGACTATTTTCTTCTCAAGAAAATTCTCATCCTCTCGTCTTCAAGATGATACGGTGGCCTCAAATAGGCCAACGCTAAGAGGAGTTAAGAGGCGCTATTGACCAAGCATTAAAGAATTCATTTATGGATGAATTTCATAACGCTTGTTTCAAAACAAACGGTGGGAAAAAACTAATGAATCGATGAAAACGTGCCAGATTTCAAAGATCTAAATGAACCGAAATGTAGCCGGTTCAAAACCGAACATTCCGGTCCAGACGGCAAGCCGAACGGAGTCCGGATGGTGGCACGTCGTGGCGTTGAACCAAGGACGGAGAAGACTCTGTTTTTGCTCCCAGGCTTCCTTTCCATCGCGGCTCACAAGCATCTCTTAAGGGTCCATGAGCTTAAGGGTCCATGGGTCCACAGGAGGTATTTAAATGGGATTTAAAAACCAAGTCAGCCGTTAACCATTGAAATGGTTTTAGCCAAATAGGAAATGGGTTAGCCCATTTTGTAATAAAGCAAGCCTATTTGGTTCTAATCCAAATTGACAGCCGATTTAAATGATTTTGACTCGGAAAAAATTCCACATGAGTCCGACTCATGGGGAATTCAATTGGGTCCAGTTTCGGCTCGATCCAAGTCCGACTTAGATCAGAACAAATACGAAATTAAATCCCACTTAAATCATGATCGAGCCCAATTACACTAATTTAGACCCAATCAAATCCAATCTCAACAATTGAGTCCTGATCAAGTTCCATTACATTAATTGAAACTTGATTGACCTGAAATACAGACTTAATTAGTTGTTCATCCATGAAATTTAGCATGTACCTCATGTTCAGTGCTAGCTGAACATAGACAGAACCAAATTCCAAATGACCCACAATTTAATTCTTAATTAAATTGGGTCAAGACCTTCTTACTTAGTTTGACTAATGTGCGTGACTCCGATAGGTTCGAACACTAAGCCGGTAGTACATGGACTACTCCATGCACTAATCGAGGTGACCATCTAGCAATGATACCCGACGTCCGGATAGGTCGAATATGCAAAGCAACATTCAAGAACCTAGACGTATGGTTGTTGCATAATTCATCCCTATGACCTTCGATGCTCAAGATGACCTCAGAGTGGACTGTCGAACTCTGGATCCGGTCATCCATAGTATATTTCAATTAATCAAATCAAGTGACCATCACTTGGTTTACCCTGGCCAAGGTTTTACTGAATTGAAATACAGCAAGACATCAACTCCTCTAATCTGGAGCGGTCAATCCCATCTTGACTCGTACACAGACTTCGCGAGTACTTGACTGCACCCAGCATCCTTCCGATCCCTGAATTAGAAATTCAGGTCATCCAGTGCCCAAGTACAGTGAGTTGCTTGCAAGTCACCGTGACAGTCTCAGGTCTAAGGGGTACTTATGCCCATACGTTTTACGAGCTAACTCCCGACAGTGGAGTGCTACGCAGGTGAGTCACTATTCAGTGACGATGTACTCCTACATCTCACCTGTATGCCATACAGTGTCTCCACACTCCTTGGTTTAAGAGGACAACCAACTAAATGGCACACAATGACCTATACTTGACATAGCTATCGTCCAATTGACAGCTTGTCATTTGGTCGCGAACTGGTTTAAGGACTAAATGATAAAATCTCTTTTATCCACTAAATTAGTCCTAAGGACTTCATCACAATACACAGGAGTTCAATTTGAAGATGCAACACTTGTGATGAATAGAAAATTACCAGAATAAATTTTTATTCATTTTAATAAAATATATATACATAATCCAATTTCTTACAATTAAAAATTGGCTTTGGGACACAATTCCCAACACATCCCACATGAGCTTGACTCGACCTGCATATATTAGACTCGACCTGCATAAATTTGACTCGACCAATAAAATCAATCAAACTTGAATTACTTCTAGTAATTTATTAAAATGCAATGATGAAGGGAAACACATTTTCTTTTGTTTAAATTTAAAATATGTACATAAAAATAATAATAAGTGCTATGTGAAATATATAAATTTATTCATTATTTAGCACTTATCAGAGGGTACTGATTGTGGTGTGATAGAGGGAAGAAGAGGTTGGATCGTGGCTTTGGCAACAAGGGCAAAGCCGAGCTGCTCTGATACCAAGTTGATGACGGATACTGCAGGTGAAGAGGAGAATGAGGAAGAATAAGGGAGGGAGAAGGAAGAAGAGGTTATAGAGACGTGGGAAGAAGAAGAGAAAAGAAGAAGAAAGAAAAAGAACAAGAGGGTGGGTAGGGTTTTTTTTTTCAATCATCCATTGCCTCATACATGAGAGGGGTGGTCTTTATATAGACCTTACATCTTAACCAAATCAAGTAATCAATTGACCAAATCAATCAATTGACACTGATTAAACTTGGGCCCTTACATCAATTAATCCCTTACCAAAATTGGTCCTCTAAATTAACCCAATTATATAAACCTGATTGACTAGTCTAATAACAAAACAACTGACCAAATTGACTTGACTAAGACAAAAGCAAATAATGCAATAAAATAAAAGTGACTCGGACTCTAATGGACCCAATCCGGGGGCTCAGGATCATCTGAATGAAGGGCTCTGATGTCCCCTTCACTAGGTTAGCCGAAAAAATGGTTATTGATTCAAGGATGCAAGGTGACCCTACTTTTTTAGGGTAAGAAGGTGTAGAGGAAATGGCTTGAGCTAATGTCCGAGTACCAGGCGCTGCGGTGCTGAAGTAACCCAAGCCATATTCCCAGAAATAGCTCAAACGGCCTTCAACAAAAGGATACCTGTACCCAAAATTGACACATGTGGGTAGGTAGAGAATACTTAGTGGCGCAAGATAACTCTCTCTAAGGAACTCGGCAAAATATCCCCATAACTTTGGAAGAATAGGTGCATCCTCACAAAAGGGGTCGCAATGACCAGGCCCGAATGACTATTCAAAAACATAGATCTCTGCAAAGTCGTAAGACCATGTATGGGGGCTGATGCTTGCCCAATGTCGGAAGGTCAAGAAAGTTGGTGACCTGATGACAGGGTAGCCGGCAACCGAAGCCCCGGTGATCGGCGATCATAACTATAACGGACCTAAGGTAGCAAAAGTTCTTATCGGGTAACTTCTAACCCGCACGAAAGGCGTAACGATCTGGCCATTATCTCGGTAAAATAGATATGTCTGTGAAGATACGGGCTACCTGCACCTAGACAGAAAGACCCTAAGAAGCTTTATTATTCTCTGGAATTGGCTTTGGGCCTTTCCTGCGCAGCTTAGGTAGAAGGTAAAGAAGGCCTCCTTTCGGAGGACCTCGAGCCATCAGTGAGATACCACTCTAGAAGACCTAGAATTCTAACCTTGTGTCAGGACTTACAGATCAAGAGATAGTCTCAGATAGACAATTTCTATAGGCGTAGGCCTCCCAAAAGGTAATGGAGGTGTGCAAAGGTCTTCTTGGGTCGGACGAAGTTTGACCCTCAAGTGCAAAGGGAGAAGGGTGTTAGATGTATGCCCTAGAAGCCAATTTGGCTGACACATTGTTGATTCTAGGGACATAATTTTGTACTTGACTGTTTATTATTGAATAAATAAAAAGCATCTTTTCATTCATATTATTTATGTGTCTATGAATCGTCCAAGGAATTAATAAGATGATGATACATATTCTCAAGAGTTGAGAATTTGAGCCATGTATCATTGGTGATTAATTTCTAAATGCTCCTGATCAATGGATCATCACGAGGACGGTGATCGATCCGATCAGTGCACAGATCACTTTCCTTCTGGATGGACGAGACTTGAGTCCACAGTGTAGGGACACTGAAGTGATAGTGCAGGTGCTTGTTAGAGAACAAGGGTACTGAGCGTGACCAAGACAAGAAGTCACTTGGATGTCTATCCACTCGTCAGTGACTTGCTTGATGTTGCAGTAGTGTGACTGGTCCTTTGACCTGCGGTGCTTCGGCTACTCACAGTGAGGTTATTGTAGTTTGACTGCACATATACATGGTCTCTAGCCATATGGGTCCATGCAGTGTAGATTGGCTGCAGTAAGTTCACTGTAGGAGTAGGGTATGCACCTACAAGGAATCTATCGACCTTGATAGAAGAGGAGTGATCCTATGTGATTTGTTAGACTGAGTTCTAAGACCTTGGCCAGGGCAGTAATATAAAGTGGAAAAAGAGTTTTCCACCATCGAACTCAAGTCGAATAAATCTTGACATATGACAGACGATGGGGTTTGACGAGTTGTCCATGACCTCCGTCCTGTAGGGATCCACGATAGTAGGACTGTATCACATGTTAACTGCACCTAGAGGTTCATCATTCCATTCTGCTGGGTAGCCACTACATGCTGCTAGGTGTCACTGGTGGATGGTGGGACTCATAGGGATTATCTTGATGATCGATAAACCCTAATGAGTTGAGTTGGAATCGTTCCAACCCATTGAAAGGAGTTTTCAATGATATAGTGATAGAGATCACAATATATCTCACTACCAGTCAGAATAGAACCTATGGGGTCACACACACTAGAAGTATTGACCGATCCGATGGTTGAAAAGTGATTATGAATCACGAGTAATCAATTTGATTGATAAGAAGTTGAAGAAGGAACAAAGGGGATTAATTAATTGGACTTGAAACAAGAGTCCTACTTCGGGTAGGATTCCTAGAGTCCTAATTGGATTAGGACTGAGAATCCTAATTGGAGTAGGACTGGGATTCCTACTTGGAATAGGATTCCTACAATCCTAATGAGATTAGGAATTTTGAATTAAAATTGGATTCCTACTTGGAGTAGGATTCCTAGAAATCCTAATTGGATTAGGACTTCGGATTCAAATAGAGTCCTAATTGGATTAGGACTAAAATTAAACAAATCCTAATTGGATTAGGATTCCTAAAGTCTAAATTAATTATTAATCTAATGAATCAACATGACTCCTAATTGGATTAGGATTGAAGAGTTCAATTGAGTCATGGTTCATTCAAGTCCTAATTGGATTAGGACTAGCATAGATTGAACCCAATTTGGCCAATCCTAATTAGATTAGGATTAAACCATGAAAGAGAGACCTAATCCTCTTTGGAAGAGGATTAGGCTAACCAAGTAAGAGGGGCATCAGCCCCTCTCCACTTGATTAGGTGCGACATGAAGAGAGAAGGGGCCGGCGCCCCCTCTTGGAAAGTTGTCAAGGGCTCCTAACTTGTAGGAGCCCTTCATCCTTATTAAAGGAGGACTAGGGCCGGCGCCCTAGTTGAAGCTTTTCTCCTCTTCAAGTCGTGGCCACCTCCTCTCTATCTCCTCTTGGTTCAGCCGCAAGCAAAGGGAGAAGAAAAATCCAAGAGTTGGCGTCCTCCTCCCCTTCCCTTCCTTCATCCAACGCAAGGAAGAAAAGAGGGCTGCGTGGGGATTCTTCTTCTTCCTCTTCTTCATCCTTCTTCTTCCTCCTCTCAAGCACAATCAAGGGTTGATTGAAAGAGAGGAGATCAGCCATCAAAAGAAGTCTTTGCAAGGGAGCTAGCACCCCGGGAAGACAAGAAAGCTTTGATCGGTCCTCTGCTTCGTGTGGATACCCGTAGAGGCCGGACGTTTGAACGGCTTCAAACGAACCTTCATCCTAAAACCACGAACTTCAGTTTGCGGTGATCATCTACCCGCACAAGGTGAAGATCTGATCTTCCTAATGGTTTTAAAAGTTTTAATTCTTACCTAATTACGAAAGATCTCGAAACAACGTTCATGCGATGAACGTCGATCCCGCACATGCCCCCTTTCCGCTGCCATCTGATTTTTGTTTTGAAATATCAGCGGCATGGGCGGGTTCCCAACAGTGGTATCAGAGCCTAGGCTTCGTAGATTAAGGTAAGAATTAAATATCTAAAGGCATATTAGATCTGAAAATTGAATGATCATGCATGCTGAAAAATTCTGCATGCAGATTTTTCAGGGGTGCTGATTTTTTGCATGCTGATTTTTATGTGATAAAAAGATGATTCTAAATGCATTGTTAATGGGATTATAAAGTTTAGAATCATGATTAGCATGATCAGCGACCTATGTCATGATACAATCAGTTAGTTTTCAGATCTGAAAATTATAATTGTTGCATACGGTGATGATCATAGGATTCAAACCCTTTTGGTATCAAATGTAATGACCTGCGATGTGATCTGCGATGTCATGTAATTTTTCAGATGCTTGCATGCATCTTATTTGATGTTTTGAGAGGCCTGCGTGCCTCCTAAAAGGAGATGTAATTTATTTTTATTTTTATTTTACATCTGGTTGTATTTCTGTGATGTGATGTACATCAACGATCGAGTTGAAGCAAAGGCATGAGATGAAAGGTGATCTAAGCGGTTGATGGCGATGGGATCAAGAATTGATCAAGGATCGAATCATGGAGGCTTGGAACCAATTCAAGAGTTGAAGACCACTTGATCGATTGATGTGCATGTGCTTGTAATACGACCTAATTAGAATCCATGATCATCACCTAGTTAAAGTTTAGCTTTAATTTGATGCTGCGATTATAACTGCCTGTGATGTGCCGTTTGCATGTGATGTGAATGCGAGTCGGGTAGATAGGTTTACATGTGATGTAGCAAACCCAAATTGAGACCTAAATCAAAACCTCCTCAATCAAGTCGAGAGTGAACCGACATGAGCAAGTCATATTAGACTAATTGATCTAATTGGTGTCTAGGAAAGCATGAAAGGTGGTTACTTAATTAGGACCTTACTCTCTGAGTAAGGGGAGCCTCCCACCTGCTTACCTGGCCAATTGTTCGATTACCTCTTATGAAGGGCTCAAGTTGCAAACACTAAGACCTGATTAATCAATATTAAGTCAATAGGTCTTCCACTGTAGTAGAGTTGCTAAGGCCTTTCTGATGTTGATTTGTCTCGGCTGGACACAGTGGTCAAGTTGCATCGGGGGGCTGGACCTCTCTATAGACATGAGATGTTGTAGGGTAAAGGTGGGGTTGGGCACCAATAACTGTTAGGTGAGGACCCAATGACGACTTTATTCCTACGGTTATACGGTGGGTCTGACTTAACTAAGAAATGGGACCAATAACTGTTAGGTGAGGTCTTCATGGCTTAGAGACCAAGTTACACTGCAACATGCTTGAGAAGCATTGTACAAGAGTTGTACACTCATCCATCTATGTGTCACCAATAACTGTTAGGTGAGGTGGCATGTAAATCGGTGGGACCGCAGTACCCACTAGAAACCCTAGTCGCGTAGGATTTCCGTTTCCCTACCAGGGGAGTGTGAGGGATTCGAGAAAATAGTGGGAGTTACATTTGTTCTAAAAGACCTTAGAACAGATTAGGATCAAGTACAAAAGTCTAACTAGAATCTTTACTCTCTGCAGATACAATGTCGGCTTCAAACCCTTTGACCCGTATTCTTGAGACCAACCGACTGACCGGAACCAATTACAAAGACTGGCTTAGAAATCTCAAAATAGTTTTGGACTGTGAGAAGATAGGCTACATACTCGATTCAGATATCCCCACACTACCAGCACGTCCTACTGATGTTCAGCGTGAAATGCATAAAAAGTGGTTGGATGATGATATTAGAGTAAAATGCTATATGATGGCATCCATGTCTAATGAACTCCAATGCCAGCATGAAAATATAAAGACTGCTAGGGACATACTGGCACACCTGCAAGAGTTGTATGGTGAGCAGAGTCGCACAGCTCGTTTTGAAGTGTCCAAGAGGCTTTTCAAAGCGAAGATGCGCGAAGGGCAGTCTGTCCATGATCACGGTCTGACCATGATCAAGGACCTAGAGGAGCTTGAGAAGCTCGGTATGGACATGCACAAGGAATTACAAGTGGATTTGATCTTACAGTCACTTCCTGATTCATTTGGTCAGTTTATAGTAAACTACCACATGAATAAGATTGAATGCACTAAGACTGAACTAATCAACATGTTGGTAACTGCTGAGGGAGCCTTGAAAGGTTCAAGGGGCAATGTCCTTGCTGCTGAATTGACTTCTGGTTCCAAGAGAAAGTCTACTTGGAAGAAAAAGAAGCCTGCAAAGAAGCAGAAGAAAGACAAGAAGCCAAAGAAGGAAGTTCAAAAGAAAAAGGCTAACGACAAAGGAAAATGTTTCCACTGCAATGTCGAAGGCCACTGGAAGAGAAACTGTCCTTCATACCTCGAGAGCCTGAAGAACAAGAAAGGTGACACACCTTCAGAAGGTATAGACTTGCTCATAATTGAAACTAATCTAACGGTTTCTTCTACTTCTAGTTGGGTTATAGATTCTGGTTCTAGTGCTCATTTGTGCACTACCATGCAGGGTCTAAAGGAAAGTAGAAGGCTGGCGGAAGGTGCGGTAACCCTTCGGGTTGGCAACGGGGCAAAAGTTGCTGCTGTGGCTGTGGGCACCTGCCATCTGCGACTACCGTCTGGATTTAGTTTAATACTTAGAGACTGCTATTATGTACCTGTTGCTAGCAGAAATTTGATTTCTGTTTCATGTCTAGCACAGGAAGGTCATGTTTTTACATTTGACAAAGACTGCTGTTCTATTTATTTGAGAAATAAAATAGTCGCACGTGGTTTCATGATTGACAGTCTCTATCATTTACATATGGATGTATCTGTGAATGTTACCGAGCAAGATGTGAGTGCCAATGGATCCAAAAGATCCAGAGATGAGATAAACCAAAGATATTTGTGGCACCTCAGACTTGGCCATATTGGAGAGGATAGGATGAACAAAATGGATAAAGATGGGCTTCTCGGCTCATTGACTTCCGAGTCATATCCAGTTTGCGAGTCCTGTCTTCAAGGAAAAATGGCTAGACTGCCCTTTGTAGGACATGGGGAGAGGACCACTGAAATACTTACCCTAATACATACAGATGTATGTGGCCCATTCGATGTGCTAGCCAGGGGACGTTATTCTTACTTCATTACCTTTACCGATGATTATTCACGGTATGGGTATGTGTATCTTATGAGACACAAGTCTGACTCTTTTGAAAAGTTCAAAGAGTTTAAATATGAAGTAGAAAAACATATAGAAAAACTCACTAAGGTTCTTCGATCAGATCGAAGAGGTAAATACCTTAGTTGAGAGTTCCGTGATTATCTCAAAGAAAATGGTATAGTTTTATAATGGACTCCTCCTGGTACACCTCAATTCAACGGAGTGTCAGAAAGGAGGAATCGGACCCTATTGGATATGGTCAGGTCCATGATGAGCTTCACTGATTTACCTATGTTCTTTTGGGGAGATGCCTTACTCACAGCGATTTATTTATTAAATAGAGTTCCCTCTAAATCCGTTCCTACCACACCGTATGAGATATGGCATGGTAAGAAACCAAGTCTGGGTCATCTCAAGATTTGGGGATGTCCGGCCCACGTCAAGCGACTACAGGCGGACAAGTTAGAGGCTAGGACCATAAGTGCTCGTTTTATAGGATATCCTAAAGAGTCATTAGGATACAATTTTTACGTCTCAGAGGATCACAATGTGTTTGTGAGCCGTCATGCCATCTTCTTGAAAAATCAGTTTATCCTTGATAGAGGCAGTGGGAGGAAAATTGAGCTTGAAGAGAAAGTCTCTGAAAAGCAACGAATCATGGATCCTATAGAACCCATTCATAAAGAGCCAGTACACGATGTCCCTCAACCACCTCGTAGATCTAGTAGGGTCTCCCATCCTCCCGAGAGATACTTAGGTATACTAGAAGAGGATACCGAGGAAATGTTCCTAGTGGGAGATAGGGATCACATACAGGATCCCAAAACCTACAACGAGGCGATATCTGATATCGATTCCGAGAAATGGCTGGAAGCTATGAAGTCAGAGATAGACTCCATGCATTCCAACCAAGTCTGGACCTTAGTAGACCCACCAGAAGGTATTGTACCTATTGGATGCAAATGGATCTACAAAAGGAAGATAGGTTCGGATGGAGAGGTAGAGACCTATAAGGCAAGGCTTGTGGCGAAAGGGTATAGTCAGCGCGAAGGCATTGACTATCAGGAGACCTTTTCACCTGTAGCCATGCTAAAATCCATCCGAACATTGCTTGCCATTGCAGCATTTCATGATTATGAAATCTGGCAGATGGATGTGAAAACTGCTTTCCTGAATGGACATCTTGATGAAGATATCTATATGGAACAGCCTTTGGATTTCACTTCCAGTGATGGAGATCACAAGGTCTGCAAGCTGCAAAGGTCCATCTATGGACTAAAGCAAGCATCTCGGAGTTGGAACACTCGTTTCGATGATGCAATCAAAACGTTTGATTTCATCAAAAATGAAGAGGAACCATGTGTTTATAAAAAGGTTAGTGGGAGTGCTGTCGTTTTTCTCGTATTGTACGTAGATGACATTCTCCTGATTGGGAATGACATTCCCATGCTAACCTCGGTCAAGGTCTGGTTGTCAAAAGAATTCTCCATGAAAGACCTTGGGGAAGCATCCTATATTTTGGGAATAAAGGTCTATAGAGATAGATCTAAAAGGATGCTTGGCCTTTCACAGAAGATGTACATAGAGGAGGTGCTGAAGAGGTTCAGCATGGAAAACTCCAAGAGGAGTCTCTTACCCCTAAGGCATGGAATTCATCTCTCCAAGAAGATGTGTCCCAACACATCTGAAGAGATACAACGCATGAGCAAGATTCCTTATGCATCGGCAATAGGAAGCCTCATGTATGCCATGCTATGTACACGACCTGATATAGCTCTTGCTGTGAGTGTCACAAGCAGATATCAGTCGAATCCAGGTGAAGAACACTGGACAGCTGTGAAGAATATTCTTAAGTACTTGAGAAGAACTAAAGATTTATTCTTGGTTTTTGGAGGATCATCAGAGTTAAAGGTAGAAGGGTACACAGATTCAGACTTCATGACTGATGTCGATGACAGGAAGTCAACATCTGGATACGTGTTCTTGTGCAATGGTGGTACGGTAAATTGGAAGAGTTCTAAACAACCGATCATTGCTGATTCTACTATGGAAGCTGAATACATCGCCGCCTCTGAAGCTGCTAAAGAAGGCTTCTGGTTCAAGAAATTAATTGCAGAGTTAGGTGTAATGTCATTAGATGCCATAACACTTTACTGCGATAACATTGGCACCATAGCACTAGCTATGGAGCCATGGTCTCATCAGAAGTCCAAGCACATAGAGCGGCGCTTCCATTTCATACGCGACTATGATGTAGAGGTGCAGAGAGTAGACTCCGCGGATAACGTGGCAGACCCGTTCACTAAGCAGCTGAGTCAGCAAAAGACTAAAGCCCACCTTGAGAAGATGGGCCTAAGATATATGACCAATTGGCTTTAGTGCAAGTGGGAGATTGTTAGATGTATGCCCTAGAAGCCAATTTGGCTGACACATTGTTGATTCTAGGGACATAATTTTGTACTTGACTGTTTATTATTGAATAAATAAAAGGCATCTTTTCATTCATATTATTTATGTGTCTATGAATCGTCCAAGGAATTAAAAAGATGATGATACATATTCTCAAGAGTTGAGAATTTGAGCCATGTATCATTGGTGATTAATTTCTAAATGCTCCTGATCAATGGATCATCACGAGGACGGTGATCGATCCGATCAGTGCACAGATCACTTTCCTTCTGGATGGACGAGACTTGAGTCCACAGTGTAGGGACACTGAAGTGATAGTGCAGGTGCTTGTTAGAGAACAAGGGTACTGAGCGTGACCAAGACAAGAAGTCACTTGGATGTCTATCCACTCGTCAGTGACTTGCTTGATGTTGCAGTAGTGTGACTGGTCCTTTGACCTGCGGTGCTTCGGCTACTCACAGTGAGGTTATTGTAGTTTGACTGCACATATACATGGTCTCTAGCCATATGGGTCCATGCAGTGTAGATTGGCTGCAGTAAGTTCACTGTAGGAGTAGGGTATGCACCTACAAGGAATCTATCGACCTTGATAGAAGAGGAGTGATCCTATGTGATTTGTTAGACTGAGTTCTAAGACCTTGGCCAGGACAGTAATATAAAGTGGAAAAAGAGTTTTCCACCATCGAACTCAAGTCGAATAAATCTTGACATATGACAGACGATGGGGTTTGACGAGTTGTCCATGACCTCCGTCCTGTAGGGATCCACGATAGTAGGACTGTATCACATGTTAACTGCACCTAGAGGTTCATCATTCCATTCTGCTGGGTAGCCACTACATGCTGCTAGGTGTCACTGGTGGATGGTGGGACTCATAGGGATTATCTTGATGATCGATAAACCCTAATGAGTTGAGTTGGAATCGTTCCAACCCATTGAAAGGAGTTTTCAATGATATAGTGATAGAGATCACAATATATCTCACTACCAGTCAGAATAGAACCTATGGGGTCACACACACTAGAAGTATTGACCGATCCGATGGTTGAAAAGTGATTATGAATCACGAGTAATCAATTTGATTGATAAGAAGTTGAAGAAGGAACAAAGGGGATTAATTAATTGGACTTGAAACAAGAGTCCTACTTCGGGTAGGATTCCTAGAGTCCTAATTGGATTAGGACTGGGAATCCTAGTTGGAGTAGGACTGGGATTCCTACTTGGAATAGGATTCCTACAATCCTAATGAGATTAGGAATTTTGAATTAAAATTGGATTCCTACTTGGAGTAGGATTCCTAGAAATCCTAATTGGATTAGGACTTCGGATTCAAATAGAGTCCTAATTGGATTAGGACTAAAATTAAACAAATCCTAATTGGATTAGGATTCCTTAAGTCTAAATTAATTATTAATCTAATGAATCAACATGACTCCTAATTGGATTAGGATTGAAGAGTTCAATTGAGTCATGGTTCATTCAAGTCCTAATTGGATTAGGACTAGCATAGATTGAACCCAATTTGGCCAATCCTAATTAGATTAGGATTAAACCATGAAAGAGGGACCTAATCCTCTTTGGAAGATGATTAGGCTAACCAAGTAAGAGGGGCATCAGCCCCTCTCCACTTGATTAGGTGCGACATGAAGAGAGAAGGGGCCGGCGCCCCCTCTTGGAAAGTTGTCAAGGGCTCCTAACTTGTAGGAGCCCTTCATCCTTATTAAAGGAGGACTAGGGCCGGCGCCCTAGTTGAAGCTTTTCTCCTCTTCAAGTCGTGGCCACCTCCTCTCTATCTCCTCTTGGTTCAGCCGCAAGCAAAGGGAGAAGAAAAATCCAAGAGTTGGCGTCCTCCTCCCCTTCCCTTCCTTCATCCAACGCAAGGAAGAAAAGAGGGCTGCGTGGGGATTCTTCTTCTTCCTCTTCTTCATCCTTCTTCTTCCTCCTCTCAAGCACAATCAAGGGTTGATTGAAAGAGAGGAGATCAGCCATCAAAAGAAGTCTTTGCAAGGGAGCTAGCACCCCGGGAAGACAAGAAAGCTTTGATCGATCCTCTGCTTCGTGTGGATACCCGTAGAGGCCGGACGTTTGAACGGCTTCAAACGAACCTTCATCCTAAAACCACGAACTTCAGTTTGCGGTGATCATCTACCCGCACAAGGTGAAGATCTGATCTTCCTAATGGTTTTAAAAGTTTTAATTCTTACCTAATTACGAAAGGTCTCGAAACAACGTTCATGCGATGAACGTCGATCCCGCACATGCCCCCTTTCCGCTGCCATCTGATTTTTGTTTTGAAATATCAGCGGCATGGGCGGGTTCCCAACAAAGGGAGCTTGACTGCAAGACCCACCCGTCGAGCAAGGACGAAAGTCGGCCTTAGTGATTCGATGGTGCCGAGTGGAAGGGTCGACGCTCGACAGATAAAAGCTACTCTAGGTATAATAAACTGATCTTCCCTAAGAGTTCACATCGACGGAAAGGTTTGGCACCTCGATGTCAGCACTTCGCCACCTGAGGCTGTAGTATGTTCCAAGGGTTGGGTTGTTTGCCTATTAAAGTGGTACATGAGCTGGGTTCAGAATGTCGTGAGACAATTCGGTGCGGGCATTAGAGCATTGAGAGGACTTTTTCCTAGTACGAGAGGACTAAAAAGGATGTACCTTTGGTGTACCAGTTATTGTGCCCACGGTAAATATTGGGTAGCCAAGTGCGGAGCAGATAACTGCTGAAAATATCTAAGTAGTAAGCCCACCCAAAGATAAATGCTCCCCTATTTCGACTTTCCTAGAGCCTTCGGTAGCACAGTCGAGACAACGACGAGTTCTTTGCCCCTGCGGGGATGGAGTAACAGAAGTATTGAGAATCCAAGATAAGATCACGGTGAGACAAGCCGTTTATCATTATGATAGGTGTCAAGTAGAAGTGCAGTGATGTATACAGCTGAGGCAATCTAACAGACTGAGAGATTTGAACCTTGTTCCTATACGACCTAATCAATTTGATCAGGCATTTGCCATTTATTTTCATTGTTCAACTATTTGACAACATGAAAAAACCAAAAGCTCTGCCCTTCCCCTCTATCTATCTAAGGGATGGAAGGGCAGAGGCCTTTGGTGTCCGTTCTAGTGAAAAATTGGAGCCCCGCAATCACTAGCCAATATACTTTTCTCTCGTACCTTTCTTCATTCATGGTTTGAAATTTTGGTGTCCTAGGCGTAGAGGAACCACACCGATCCATCCTGAACTTGGTGGTTAAACTCTACTATGGTGACAATACTGTAGGGGAGGTCCTGCAGAAAAATAGTTCGACACTAGAATGATAAAAAAATTAACACCTCTTATTGGACCTTTTTAATATTTTTAAATAGGAAAAAAGCTAAAAATCCAAAATGCAAAAGTTATCTTATTCAAAACCCCAATTATCTCTTCTCTCCCACTCCAAACCTCGGAATGTACTATTCATATAGAAAGAAACGTGCTTTCGCATCTTCTTAACCTGAAATGGTTGAGGAGAGAAAATGTTCCTTTTTTAGGATACTTCCGGAAACAGATCCAGTGCAGATGGGGTGGGGTCTGTAGCTCAGAGGATTAGAGCATGTGGCTACGAACGACGGTGTCGGGGGTTCAAATCTTTCCTCACCCACAACCTTCCAAAAAGGGAAGGGCTTTTCCTTTACCTATAGAGGTAGAAAAATCATGATTGGAATATTTGTAAAATACCTATTATATCCTTAATGGAAGAAAAGATCTTATCCATGATCTTGATGGCTTAAGGGTAATTTTGAAAAAAAAAAGATTACATTCCCAACTAGTGAAAAAATAGCTTTTCCGTGTCTTCCATGTATTTTTCTTTTTCATAAAATATGGAGATCTTATTTCCATAAAGATACTATTTTCTCATCTCTTTTTTTTAAAAAAAAAACACCAACTAAACAAGATTTTTTTTATTATTATTTTCCTGTTAACCACACTTTTACCCCTCCTTTTCCACGAAACGAGTCAAAAATATCATCATGCATGACGGTCAAGGCATTCAAATATACAGAGACCTCTGAAATAACAAGGCCGGCGTGTCCGCATGCTTGAAATGTGAGTGCTCCGAATTCCCCTGCCACATCTCATGCAGGCTGTTAGCAGTGAAAAGAAAGCACCACTCTCAAGCTTCACACCTTCAAGGAAGCTTCGTGAATTTTAAAAGCTCATGGCCCTTATAGACGATCTTTGGCTGGACGTTCAATCATACTGCATTTCCCTGGAAGCAGAGAACACAGGACTTGACCTTTTGCATGAAGTCGCTCCCCATCAAGACCACAGCCATTGTGAGAATTTATTCCAGGCCCAAGCTTCACTGCCTCCTTGATCAGCTCTACCCAAAAGATGCAACTACTAAATAAGCATTAAGAGCTCTAAGGGACAATTTTGGTGCCTCCAATTCACTTATAGGATGCAATTCCATTGCCTGCAGTTGGAATTGAGCTGCAAGAAGGTGCCTTGTTTGGTTATCAGTAATTGAAAATTGTAAATGCAATTATAGCTGTTAGGTTCTTTGATATGGAAGGAGAATTATCTGTAATTCAGCATGTAAGGTATATAAGGTTGCCCTTTTGAGTAACAATGAGTTATTCGCAGGAGTGGCCTAATGTATTTAAAGGCTTAAGGCGTTGTCTTTGAGGCCTTTCCTACAGTGGGCCGGCCTAAGGCGAACTCACAGAGAGCCTTTTTCTTTTCTATTTTGTCTTCTAAGCCTTTCGTGCGGTAGGCCTTCTTTGGGCCGGAGCCTTAGGCGACTGCCTCAGTCGCCTAAGAGTTGGGCCGGCCCTGGTTATTCGCCTGTCTGATATTGCATATTATTTACCTGTATTATTTTTATAATTATAATAGACAAACAATATTGCTATTAGATTCTCATTGAATCAGAATAAGAGTTGCAGTTGTATGAATATAAAACCAATTTGAAATTATAATAACGAGGCATATTGTTTATTTTATGCATTTTAACAACTAATACTTATTACATATTGTTTTCTAGAGATAATTATAGTTATTATTATTATAATATTACACATTATTATAATTATATTGTACTTATAGGATAACATTATAATAATACTATAATACTATTAGTATTATCATAATGTCTTTATTATATTCTAGTAATAATATCAAAATTATATTATTATATTATTATATTATTATATTATTTCAATAATATCAAATATAATATAATTTATAATTTTTATAATAATATGATATTACTATATTGATATTATGTTACAATAATATTATTATTATATAAATAATAAATATTATTGATATAGTGTTACTATAATATTTTTATAATATTATTATTATGTATAATAGCAGTAGAATATAGTATTATTATTGAATAATAATGCAATATTATAATAATTTAGTAATAATATCATAATATTAGTTTAGATAATAATGTGTTAGTCAGAAGGATACTAGAAGGAGAATGGAAACAGTTGAATGGTGAGCGGATCCCTTTCTAAGGGCTTTCTCCATTCCATGATTTCTGTAGTTAGAATCGCGAGCAAGTTTTCATTAAAAGTTTTGAGTCCTTTTTTCGTTGTCGAACTATAGCCTACAATCATTGAGCATCCAAAACTTTGATTGGACAACTTAATGAAAGAGGTTCCTGTAATTATGGGTCCAAGAGGATTAGATATATGACCTCCAAGTCTAAAATCTAAATAAAACAACCTTACTATTATTCCAAGGGTCATCCACTAAATATTCAGAACTTGTCTTGGGTGCTAGCAAAGCAACTACAGCTTATCAATTGCCGGCAACCAAAGAGCCCCTAAGAGCCACCTCTTAAAAACGCTAAGAGCCACATTCATGAACATCATATTACCTAATACATTTAATACTTCAATAAATTTTGTTCCCTTTCTTGTAGCCCCGTTCAAACCAACTCTTTTCCATGCAGCATTTTAAGAACCATTCCTAGCCTCTTGAAAGATATGAAACTCGAGGGGCTTAGAAACATGCGCTTCAGAAGATCCAGTATTTCTAAATGCAACAATACCGATGCCCATCTTCAATTCTTCATCGATGTGGAACATCTTTTTTATTTTATACGGAAACATTATTTGCTTGCATGATACCTTCTTAAGAACATGCTTATCCTTGCATTTTCTCCATGTTAACCATCTCCTTTAGTCCTTTCCCAATGCACAAGTTTGCTCCTCTTGATCCAAAATATGTTTTCCATGTTAATCTAACTTGTATCATCAAAGAAAGTTTCTACTTTAAATATAACAATGGATTTTCCATATTTTCAGTTATTTTGACTTCAAGCACTTCTCCATTTTCATCACTCCAAAGAACTGCAAAAAGGCTGAAGTGAGCTAGATACACTGGGAACGCATCTCATCTTTCATAACATCCCAAGAGGTGATAACTTGAGGTATCTCTGGATCCAAATATGACCATCCATTCCTTTGGGGATCATTTCCCACAAATATACACTTCTTAGTTCTTATTAACATATTTAACTGTTCACCCTTTGATCCTCGATCAATTTCAACTTCTTCCGGAACTTCATTTTTCTCTTTGCTTTTTCGCAACATCTTTTTTAATTTAAATATTGCTAATATTTTCTTCTTCCATTTCGTCTTCATCCAAGTTTTCTTTCAAAAACTCATCTTGGTCAAAAAATGTGACCCAGAGTTCTATTAGCAATACTTCATTCTTATAAGAAAAGGAAACAAATTCAACATTTTCCAATACCTTGCTTGGAATCTTCATATTATGAATATGCTTCCAATTTTTTTTTGTGCACTACACTTTATGATATCTTCAAAACTTATTCTTCCTTTCTTTCTTGAAGCTTTTTTGACAAGCTATTTTCCGGTTTCTGGATAACATCTTATAGATCCTGTCCTTAATGAGGTATGCTCAATGCAAAACCTCTAATATACATGGTTAATATTTGTTTAGCTTCTCCACTCCAAATTGATTCAAAACATTGTTGTTGGAGCCCATCCTTGGCATGTGAACAAATCCACAACACATTCTCATTCCGGCCTTCCCCTTCAAAAACTAATATATGAAATCAAATATAGAATATTCCTCTCTCATTTAATACTATGGCATATTTTTGTTTGATTAATTTATTTTCTAGAAAATGATGGATAAGCCATCTCAAATTTCACTGGGGTAAAAGAAGCAGCAGCACAAAAAAGATAGATGGTCTGAAAAGAAGAGGAAAATATAGAGAAAATAGAGAAAAAGAAGGGAAACAGGAGGGAAAAAAAAAAAGAAGACAATAACAACATTATTTAGTTGAGTACATTGTGCAAGGGATAGGAAGAAAGGAAATTGGAAAAAACCAGTAGTGCACTATAATAGACAAAAAGAAAAGCTGTATGTGCTTCCTTTCACATGTATAACAATGTGATATGAATTTCGTCATGCAACATACATTAGCTAACGACTCACCTCAACTATCTCACAATATTATACAAATGAGACATGTTAAAGCCATATTTCTTAATATCCAATCTCCCATAGTTGACACTGCATATGATGAATATGATCTCAAATGGACATTTCTTTTCTTTTTATTTTTTTATTTTTTTTGCAAATCAAAAATGCTTTTTGTCCAGGATACAGTATACCTTAAGCTATGAGACCCTTCACATACCTTGAAAAATAAAAAAATAAAGTTACATAAAATGTGAAGGAACAAAAGACATCATCCGATGCTACGTGCGTGCTTTTATTAGAAAATATCTATCAGATATCTTAAGGTCATCCCCTACGAGGCCAATGTTTTTGGGGAGCAACTATCATGAACACAGGTGAGGACATCCTTATAGTCTCTTGAGATGGTGAAGAAATCATACACTTTACCATCACTGCTCCTCTTATATTCAAAAAGAAGTGATGAATGATTGAAAGCAGTCATTTTAACAAACCCATAATCGTAGTCTCGGTAAAGACTCCATTTTGGCACAATGGTGGCAAAATCTGACAAATGGCTGCCGCCGCCACCAACAACAACATGGATGGTTCCATTCACCGTGCCTGAGTAATATGATTTTTCTTCATTCACGCACTGGTTCTGTTAAGAGAAGTTGAGATGGTAAGAGAAGTGTCACACTGTAAAAATATAAGGCAATTTACATATATTAAAACAAATTGGATATGAACAATTACAAATATATTAACTTTCTAATTTAGAGAAAAGGCAGATGACACAATAATTCTGCCATCTCAATTTTTGCACTAGCTAGTGCTTAAGCAGAACTACATCGGACTATATAATATTCTGATATTCTTAGTTTTTGTTTTTCCTCCTTACACCTATTGAAAGTCTCAAATAAACAATCCAAACTGCAAATTCAAGTCACAGTTGAAGATGCACTTATTTAGAAAGGGGAATGCTCCAAATTATTGGCTTATTTTCAGAGTGTTTGAATACAGTTTCAAAACAAATCACATTATCCTTCAATAATGTCATCGCATATTAATTTAGTATCTTAAGTGGCATGCAGATCCAACTAAATAAATATTATTCTGATGAGCTAAACAATGTCAGGTATACATTTTGATACACGATGTTAGACAGACCACAATTAACCGTTAGCATAGATCTTTGGCTAATAAAACATGAATGGTAGTTGTTAGAATATGGAAGGACCTGAAGTGGAGGATATAGCTTCCATAGGAATGAATTGTAGAGAAAAAATAACAGATTTAAATATTGTAAGATTAACACTTAGCTCGAAATATAAATAGATTTGACTTTTAAACCTGGTATGATGTACTTTTGTTTACGTGTTCAATTACCACATTCATTGTCATTACAAACTAAATTTTACATTTTATTATGCAACTGACCAGGATAATGTCCAACACCCAGATGCACATCCAATAAATAATTACGAAGTTGTCCATTACGAATCCCATATGCTCTTAAAATAACAATGGTTATGCATATCAGTGCATATGGTTTAGGTGTGAGTTAGAAACACTAATGATTTATGCTTGCAGAAAATGCAAAGAATTCTGTCATTTAATATCTTCTTACCTGGTAGATTGGGCAGGTCCTCTCATAGTTGTGGACATGCCCATAGAATGCAATGTCCACTTTATATTTCTGCCAGAGCTTTTGAAGGCTTTCCCTTCCCATGGGCTCTTCGAACGAGCCCTCTGCAGCATAGAAAGATCCAGAGGAATAACCGAGCACACGATGAGCTGCAAATATCAACCATGGCTGCTTCTGCCTATCTACCGAGGCAAGGCAGTGTTCGATAAATTCATATTGTTCAGAGCCTTCTCTCCAATCATGCTCAGTGTCTGCTATGCAGAAGCGGAACATGCCATAGTCCGTAGAATACCTGAAATGAACTGCAAGTCACACTTTGATTTGTATGAGGCCTTTTTAATCTAAATTGATTGGTGTCATTGTGCTTTAGGTGGGTGATCCATTCCGCATTCAGGGATCATTCTGTTTTTTAATCAATTCTCTTTTTAACTGAACTTCCTGCTTACATTTCCATCAGGCAAAAAAAACCCTGCTTAAAGGGTTTAGGACATGAAATAAAAATCTAAAACACATAAAGTCTTGACAAATAATTACCAGATTTCATGCTATACTTCGTCAGCATAGCATTATCAGAAAAATAATGGTTCTCTTAATGATAATCTCTACATCAATTGGTGAAGAATTTGACATAGACTCTTAAATCTTCCTTTGTTTTTCTTTTTCCTTTTTGGTTCCCAGTGAGGAAGATGTAGAATCATAGGGGCTATTTGGATATTCCTATAGGATTGATTAAAAATCAGGCCTATTGGCACATCTAGCTTGCATCGTCTAAGTGCCTGCCCAAATCCCAACCTTTGGGCTGCAGGAAGAGAAAAAGATTCATAGAGGTCTTTTTTTCTTCCCACAGAATTTGGGCCGGAAGATGTTTGGTCGATAGAGCCATGCTTAAATAAGCGGCCTAATCCACGAATCCAGCAGGAAATTCAGCCCAATCCAAATGGATCACCTAAAGAGGCCCTTAGAGCTGATCCCTATTCTCTTATTCATCCCTCCATCTATAAATTTCTAAAATGACTAAAACTGGTCCTTGTAGGCCACAGAGCTGGGGACAAAAATGATAGCTGGAATGAGAATAGAAGGCAAGAACAGTAACTTAAAAAATAGAATGGACCAGGGTAAGGGGAGTGGTAGCTTAATTTCATTTTTGAAAGGAGTCCAATGATAGATTTAAAAATCCTTCTGATAAAAGTGGGAAGAGAGAAGGCATTCTTCTTACCAAAACTTAGCTCTGTTCTCAGCTGGCACAAAGAACATGGTTTCAGCCAATACACCACATTCCCCTCCTGAATCATCAGTGTCATAGAAGGATCCTGTCCCAGGCCAGTCACGTTCATGATTGCCACTGCGTCGAACAAAATAAAATTCTCAATGGATATCATCATCAGGACAAACACCCAACTTGTGGTGATCAACTTCATAGTTTTAAACATCATCTCAAGGACTAACAAACCTTGCAATCATATACGGCACCCTTGAAGCAATTGGCTCAACTTGTGATGTAAATTGATCCCACTGGGATATATATCCATTAGCATATACAATATCTCCTATATGGAAAACAATGTCAATGTTGTCCAAATCTTTAACAATTGTATCTGTGGTATTCAGCGAACCAGGCTGATAGTTGCTATATTCATTAGAGCCATCCCGTTCTGCCTGTCATTAAAACCAATTGGGATGTAAAAATATTTTGCCAAAATGATTGAAGCCAAATAGGTCAAACAAATCTACCTTGATCTGTTCTATAATCAATTGTTCATGAAATTTCTTTTAGACCAGAGAAGATAAAGAATTGCACCTTTCCCATGTCACCAAAAATTATGACTTGCTGTACTGAATTTTGTCCTGGATAAGGAGATGCTTGGAAAGAATAAGACTTGCTCCAAACATATGATCCATTGAATAACTGATGACCAAGCTTGTATTTGTACCTGAAACAGCATCACAATCCTAAGAAATATGTTTGACAGATATCAACCTCAATGTCACAAAATAATTAGTTTTCAAATTTTATACTCTGCATTTGGCCATAAGTCCTTCAAGAAACTTGTGTGTATAAATCCCGGATCTCTCCATCCAACAGTATGTGCTGGTGCACCTGCAAAAGATAACAAGACCAATTTTACCACACAGCTATCACAGTAAACATTTTCCCCCACACTAGTGCAGAAGAAATGTCTTATTTTCCATGGATATGGGAGAAAAATACTTCAGTCTTTATTAGTTTAAAGCATTTAATATATGTGAGAATGCTATCATAATAGAATTAATGAAAATTTGTTCCCATATATGAAACTTAGATGAATCTATGATGGTAAAATGTTGCCAAGCCTTATTTTGCTGAGGATGTCAAGATTCTTCATACAGTATGCATCCCATCAGTAACAAATATTCAATCAAAGATTTCCACTCTTCGCGGTAAATGACACCAAACTGCTAAATAATGATAAAGGATCAAAACATCATACCACACATGCTTCGGCGGTTGAATGTCAGTGTCCCAGCTGGTGATCGCATTAAAGGTGCCCCCTTTGGTCCCCATTCAACAAAAGGAAGTGCCTCATTTATGTCATATCCACTTGTCCATGTCACAGTCATCTGTAGAGAAACTCATAGAAACCATCTCTAAAAATGCTGAGTTTATAAAAACTGTAGGCCTTTTCGAAGTAGCATACTAGTGGACAATATCAGAAAACTTTTGCATTGTTACAAAGTCTATTACTAAATTTATTGATTAGTTAATCAGATGGAATCTGAATAAAGCTAATAGCGCCCATCAAACAGTAATAGTTTGTGAGCATGTCAGAATAATTCCAAGATTTCCCAAGTAAAATTCTTCTCATGTCTCGTTAATATCAGTAAGTTCTGCATACTTGAAACCATAGATATGAATATGGAGGTAGCAGATGAGAACTCTGCTCAAGTTGGTCTTGGTATGATGCAGAACTAAGCATATGAGGGATTTTTCTTACATACAAGAGGCAAGGCTGAAAGATATCTTAGAACTTGTAAAGGCAATCATGTTCAACAAGCAATTAATTGTTCAAGGAAGCAACAAGATTCTTGACTAGTGCAACATATTTTTAAGCATTAAGATTTCAAATACTAGTAACAGCAAATGTTACGATAGCCTGATAAACCACAAAGTATTTGCTGAGCAATAGACAGATTCCATCAAGATAATGATCCATATCAGTCCCTATTTCTCTGCATTATGCACAATTGGAGACAAGATATAAGATTGTGATATTTGCAGGCCCACCAACAGCTCTTCTTCTGTTGAGTCCACACACTGTCAAACTGGGAACTGGAGTATCATATCGACTTTCTTATTTTTTGTGGTGATCTGCTCCAGTTCAGCTGAGTCAGGTGCATCCTATTATGAACCAGTTTGTTAATCTAAGCATTCTTGTTTACACATAAAATAGTGGTTTTTTTCTCTTTCTCCTTGGGTCCGATTATGTAACATAATATCTAAGCCTGCACTGGTTTTCAACCTCATTGCCAGGGTCATTCCCATTCTTTTGAAGCCATTGGTAAGTGCCATGGGTGACATTAGCAACACATCCAAAGAATAAAACTCTAATGAACTGCTATAAGAGATTTCTTTAACATGTAGTAGTCCATCAAAAGACAAAGAGAAATTAAATAGTAAATGTAACAGAGCAGGCCAATCGAAGACTAAACAAAATTTGATCAAATTACCTCATTCCAAGATTTTCCATGTGCAAGCCGTGGATAAACAGGAGCCTTTGGATTTGCAAAGGAAATTGCATTTGAAACTGCAACAAGCTTGGGCTGCAATTTTAGTGCACAAGTTAGTCCTATGCTAGCGGCGACTGCAGTAATCACATGATTGGGATATGCACTAAATTTCAAAGGCAGAAGTCAGTATTTCAGCAAAAATACAGGAGAAACTTATGAAAACATCGCAAATTTTAAATAGTTGGTCAGAGATGTGGATTTTTGAGACTATTAAAAACATATCAAAAATAGGCAAACCAAATTCACGGGATAAAACTCAGATTAGTCAATCTAGCGCACCAAGAAATACAGAATGTATAACTCAAATGACACGAGGCTTTTTCTCATAAGAGAAAAAACTTTATATTTTAATTAAAAATCATAGTTATTTTTAATATTAAAAGAAGAAATGTCTCTAATTAGAATTTGATTCTGTAAACTAAAAAATATGCCCTGATATCACCGTAGCTTCCTCCTTCCCAAAACCTTTCGAAAGCAACTGACAATCTCTTGTAAAATATTGTTTTAGAATATAATTCTTTGTTTTTTAAACATTCATGCCTTTCTTAAGAATGTTGAATTTGATTTTTAAATTACCAAATTTTTAGTTGCATTGTCTCCATTACTCCCTCCTCAAGGTGTCTTTGGAAGCAAATCCAACAAATCTAATTTTGAAACTCCAAGTTATTAGTTAAAGGGACAAAATGATGTAGTAAAAAAGCTCCAAAAATGGTATTAATCAAGACAAATTTGAAATTAATTTAAGGAATAATTAAAGCATATAGAATCATCAAACAATGGAGAATTTCGTAAACAGGGCAACACCCCAAACTGGTAACACTAGCCTAATAGGAGCACAAGAAACAAATAACAATCACAAAAAAGAAAAAGATAAAAGATAAAAACTATTTGAGTTCAAAAGGAAGAACATCAGAATGGAAGTTTCCATCTCCAGGCATAAAAAATGCAGGTTGTGTATAAGGGAGGATAACAAATATAAAACATCTCACATTAGTAAGGCCACCAGTGAACAATGCAAAAGAAAAGTCTGCCCGCTGATTGATCAACCGAAACCTCAAAGATCCCTTCCCGGTTTTCATGTAACTTGGATTAGAATAATTGGCAAATTGATACTGAAACATCATCACCAATGCAAACATTAGCAACTCCAAAACACACAAATAAATGTCAAGATTTGTTTCGCTTGTAGCTTGTTGCACCTTTATTGGAGCTGAGCATATCAATGGATCTTCCTCTTTCTTATTTCCACTCTCGGCAGGACAAGAAGATGCACTGAGAAATAGAAGAAACCAATGTATAAACATTCTCATTTACTAATCATAAGATAAAATACTTATCTCATTTTCCATAATGATTGCTAGATTAATTTCAGACCTATTTAATCTGAAAGGATAATAGGTATTGAGTGAATTACTTAAATTTTGCAGGAGAGAACACTCCAATCCAATCATCAGGAGTTGGATTGGGACTTCGGAGCTCCACTTTTATCCATTCAATATCTTCTCCCTGCATTGCACATTTGTAAGCAAAGTCAATGAATTCAACTAAAATTCATATAAAATAGGCAAGAGAAAGAACTAAGAACTTCAAGAATTAAAAAAAAAAAATCTGTCATAAAGTTTTCATGTAACAGCTTACATCCAACTTATGCCCAAAGAAAGCATGCTTCTAACCAAGTTCACCAATATATTTTATATATTTATAATCCCGAAGTAGAATTAAACTAACACCCAAAGAAACTAACATAGTAGTCAACGACTTCGTACCAGTCCAACCAAGTGTTTTTGCAATACAGCCCACACGCGTCCTCACATATTCTCTTTAGCCTCCATGAGTCTATGTTGCAATGTCTCAGTTTATATGGACTATAAGTTAGATTCGTTCTAATACTATTTGTAATAATCTAATATATTATAAAAAATCAAAATAATATTTTTCAAATTTTTATATTATATAAATATTTAAATTTTTTTTTAGAACAACCAATATGAAACTAAATACACCGGGACTAAACACACGGGCTCTTAAAAACCCGGATTTACGTCCATACTGGTGACTTTTTGGGGACGCATAGCGTTCTCCTTTCCGAACGCTTCCACGCCGGCATCAACCGGGGAATAGTCGGAAGGTAGAACTTTTTTGTTAACTTTTTTGTTTTGGTTAACAGTAGAGCTGCTGTTTACCCATGGATTCCCCCCGGGAAACGCTTGCCGGAAAGAGAAACGATGGCAATCATGACCGACCATCACAAGATGGACGGTCCCGTTGGATCCCAATCTCACGAAGGACCCCACCACGACCATCATGCTTACCTTGCGCCGCCGGAACAAGTTATTGACCCAAGAGGTTTTAAGGCCCATACCTGGAGACCCAGAAGCTCCGGTGACGCCCTCACGTACGCTGCCTCATCCAGCGCCAGAGACGCCCGATGGATCGCGATCTTCGACAGTGGCTGGACTCCGGAGACGTGCCGACGTCCGTCTCCGCCGCCGGCCGCGGCGTAGCCGACGAGGACTGGCGAGACGACCAAGAAGAGCAGCAGAAGCCGACGCAGGATAGACTTCATCCTCCCTCCGATCCCTTCCCAAACCCAAACCCGAACACCGATCCCAACCCAAGCCCTTGAACGAATAAATATATTAGTTTTTATAGAGAGGAGAAAAGGAATCCTTTTGGGATCGACTATATAAAGCCCAGAGAGATCCAGAGGTTGGAGGAATATTTTTATTTTATTCGACAGAGGAGACCAAGAAAGGAAATTAATTAATAAGTTATTATAAAAAATAAGTTTTAGTTTTTTTTATTATTTTCAGAAGCTTTTTAACGGCGGGATGGGGGAAGTATCTTATTGATCTGGACCCGCGGCGAAACCTACGCCTTGGACGGCCGCGGACGGCAAAGTGTGAAAGACTCCGGCCGGCTTCAGGGAACGTTGAACGGCGGATGGGTATGGTCACCGCTTGTGAGGTCAAAAAGACGGTTGGTAATTTGGTATGGACTCATTGTCCAAGCTTTTTATGGTCAGCCTTTTATGAGGTATGCCCATGGTTTCAAGATGACAGGCACAACAGCCCGTGCAATGCTGTAATGGTATTTATAGCAAGCAAACTGAATCCATATTTCAATAACCACTTCGTAGAAAAAAATTTACCAAATTTTGGAATATTCTATGTAAGATTCCGTTGACTTTTTGTCAATTCGTACACTCTCAAGATATTCTGGAATACGTACACGTGTTCCTAAATTTTTTTCAGTCATATAACTTATAAAGCTGATTTCATCTCATATCTTTGGACAATTTTCTTTCTCTACATTGTTTATGAATGCCTCTGTATTGTTGGAGTTTTAATTTTTGAAAAAATTATCTCCTAACCTTTAGCTATTTTAAATATTTTAAAATATTTTTTTTGAGACACCTCTTTTAGAGAAGGTGTGACTCTTTAATTTCCAAAACATTACGTATCTTCGGAACCATCGCATTTTTTCGGTCTTCAGATAGAGTATATAAATAGACTTCTCTGGGATTAATCCTAATCGAATCCAATCTCTCTCATACATTGATACTCTGTCTCTCGAGAGTTTCTTCTACAAACAGAGTTCTTTTATTTTTCAACTTTCTATATCCTTTTATTTCGTGGGCAACTGAAGGAGTCGGTCGGGTCAAGCCTCCTCAGTGATCGTGCTCATTAGAGAATGATCGAGCTGAGCCGAGTTGTTGTACCTTGGGAACGAGATCGCCACAAATCCATACGTAGGGGGCGAATTACGTTCTTAGGACAGTGTACATCATACGCCTCGATCCAGGCAAGCTCTTTTCAATCTTCTAATTTTATTTTAGTAGATTATTTTTTTATAATACTTCTATGAAATAAAATTACAATTGTTTCTAGTCAAAATTTTTCCAACATATATATCATGCCATTCCTCTGGTATATTGTTGTATCACTTTTGTTCATAACTCCAATCCACACAAAAATAAACTCAAAGTGCTAATAAGCGTATTTTCTTGGGATATTTTACCTGAAGAAAAGGGTTTAAATATCTTGATCCATGAGAAAACTTATATACACCATATTCTGTAGAAATGTTAAAGTAACTACTGAGACTGGAGCCCTCGCCCCTCTTCTCACCCTCAAAGTCATCACACAAAAAATGGTGGCAAGCCACCACCCGAGCCAGCCTTCTCAGGACCCCTATTTTTCCCTAGATCGATCTCTCTCTCTCCACAGCCCTCATCCCTCTTCTTGCCATCACTTGTGCCATGAGCATCCTTGCCGGACATCACTGCTCAGATGGTTGTCGAACCCAAGTTTCACCCATCCCCTAAATCCTCTGTTCCATATCATCTATCCTCCCCTCGCATCCTCAATTGGTCTCATTTTGTAGCCCTCGCTGGTCCCCTATCGAAGTTGCCTAGTGATCGGACATTGAGACCTTGTCCCCTCTTCATCCAATGGCGCCATCTTCTTTACTAGCTACAATCTTGGTCTCGCCAAAGGATGTACATGATAGGAGCTCGATCGACATCGAACACTCTGTCACCAAAGTTCGCCATCTTGGTATCGAATCCAACATCAGTGCTATCTTATTACAGTGTCGGTACGTAGTACGATACAAGATAACGAGGCATACCAAGTATAGATATAGTATAAGACTATGTATCGGTTTAATATTGATATGGTACGATACTAATCAGTATGACAAACCTTGCCCTTCGCCTTCTTCATCTACCTTTGTCTCCATCTTTCACCCACCTACCATTGGATCTTGCCCACAAGCATGCGAGCCAAGGGGCTTAATAGGATGTCGAACCCGATTTCCTTTCCTCTATTTTCACATGCGCTCCTCCTTCTCCTCCTTTTTCTTCCTCCAGCTTCACCGCCATTCAACACCCTACATTGCCGGATTTAGTCGGTGGGCATATAAGGTAAGGGCTCTAGACTCGACCTAATGCTAAAATTAGCTAGTTGTCACTAGAGCCAAATGGTTTTGGGTTGCTGAGGGCTACCACTCGACCAATTGTCTTCCTTCTTCTCTCCCTCATGTTTTTCCCACCATTGCACTTCATCCCTTCTACACTATTCTCTAATGGCTAGTTTTGATTTTGTGTAGGGATACGATCATCTGGACAAGAAGGAGTTTAGAGTGAAATTTTACACTCTAGTTCTTTACTTGTAGTAAAGCCCTATCATTTTCATTTATTTAATTTGGGTGATTAGTTTGGATCAGGGTATGTAGTTAAGAACCATGTTTAGAATTAGTTCTGAGCATCAAAATCTTGAAATTAGAAATTAAAAAAAAGTAAATGATTAATTAAATTTGTATGCTTAAGAAATGTTTGATCATAGGTGGGTTGGTTTCCAGATTTTTATGAGAGCAATCAGTTTGTTAGACTATATGAAATATTAATATTAAATTGATTAGATATGTCAGGTGTATCTTCATACTGATGGGCATATCTTAATTTGAGTTCTATTGCCTGCTAGAGGTAGGAATCCCTCTTTTCATGCTTGCTTATATAAATGCATAATTCTAATATGTACATGCATGTTGTAGTAAATAAATTAACTTGAATGTACATAGAAAATACAATATTTTTGGATTTTATCATATAAGCATGATGGATGTATTCAATTAATAAGATTGAGACTTGCAAAATTAAATTGTAGGTATAGTGATTTGGACTAGATACATTATTATTGATTGCCACATCACAAGCAAAAGATATGATCATGGTTAGTCCAAAGTCAAAAATAACTTAATTTATTTAATACGTATTCTTGAATGAACAGGTGGGCGAATATTTTGGAATATCCATATTAATACGATTTGTCTATCATGGCTGAAATGTGACACTATTTATTGCCCCATTGTAAGAGAAAAATATGACACTGTCAATTGCCCCATCATAACAAAAAAAGTGACAGTATTGATTGCCCCATCATAGGCATGAAACATAAACATACTTAAATTATTTATAAAAAACTTCTAGAATATATACCGAGTGCACCCCATGTCATATGTTATGAAATGATCATAAATTGTTGATATTAAATCATTGTTGAAGTGAATTATCATTTAGATCTATGTGATGATGGTATGTATGTTCATCATATAATAGTTTAATACTACTATTCTGGTGGTTATATTTGTTATTGATTATTTGTTATTAGCTGTCATTTATATGCTAATTTATGTTGATATGTATGTATGGAGATTCTTGCTAAGCTACTAGCTCATATCACTTCTTTATGCTTCTTTTCAAAACCATAGGATGCTTAGTTTTCAACTGAGGTTTGAGGTTTACTACATAAAGGTGGAAAGGAATTAGAATGTTTATGATACCCTTGGATGTTTGGAAATTGTAATTGGATTATTTTTGTTATCTAATAATATTGGAACTATTTTATCTATTCTTAAAAATGATGATTGTATTGTTAAGATTTTATTGAATTAGTTGGCCTTGCATATTCTCTTGGGCTATACGCTATGAAATGTGTGGTCTTGTCATGTGCCAGTTTGAGTAGTAGGCTTGCGGTATAATACAAGTAAACTACAAGTTGTTCTGCCTTCTCCTGATGAATGTGGTTGCATTTCCACAGCAAGTTATATTGGTGAAAGACAGTAATTATGAGAAGGAGCATGATCCGAGCCCCACTACCACCATTTGTGATCCACCCATGGAATCGGGTAGGTTCCTTGCATCAAGTTCTCTTGTTTCTTCATTTGATCTTGATGCTCTACTTGCTTATAGAAAAGCTGAGAGAAAGACAGCCATCTTCCTTATTTTGAGAATTGTACTGGCCATTCTGTCAATAAATTTGCCTTATTATTTCTTATTCCTGCAGGGCCTTTCTTTCTAATTTGTCTTCTACAAGAGGCTTACTTCTCTTGCCAAGGCACTACCACAACCACAGCAGAGAAAGGCCATGGAAGAAGAGATGGAAGTGCTTAGAAGGAATAGATGGCCTAATTGCAAAAGGCTTCACAGAGACCTTTTGAAATGATTATATTGAATCTTTTATTCTACCGGGAAAAATGAAAATTCTATCCATGTCTTGCTTTTGCATTGTTCCAACAAAGTGATGGCCTTTACATCAACTAAATACGAAGAACACTAAAGTAGAGCTTCTAGGAGAAATTTGTATATCTCGAACCTCTTGATTTATTACTCAAGGGGAGGAAAGTGTGCAAGTTGAAGAAATCTATATATGGCCGCAACAATCACCAAGAATATGATTTGATAGCTTTAGCAAACCCTTGGATAGTCATGACAAGCTAGCCAATCTATATATTCCTAGTGAGTATTTTCTTTATTAATAAATTGGGGGAAGTGCACCACTTCCTCCAT
Organism: Phoenix dactylifera; assembly: GCF_009389715.1. NCBI lineage: Eukaryota > Viridiplantae > Streptophyta > Magnoliopsida > Arecales > Arecaceae > Phoenix > Phoenix dactylifera. Next base: position 50,809 of record NW_024067998.1, read on the forward strand.
TTTCCATCAAAGAAAAAGAAAGACGATAGCTTTAGCAAACCCTTAGTAGACAGTGTATTGCCAATTAATCAAATAGAGCTAACTCGAGTACTACTATTTTGCTTGAATATATTGATGATATAGTGGTTAGAATAATGACATTGTCACGCCCCGGATCCGAATCCGTAACACGGCCGTGCTATTGCCTACTACCACCCACAATAGCACGCAGCCTCATACATGGGTAACAGGGTAGTCAAACCAGTCAAACTTTCATATATTAAAGCATTTTTTGTACACATGCTCAGTGGTACAAAATACAGAGCTTCTACATATTTTATGTATACAAAAATATATTTGTTTTACCCCAAAAGGAAGAAGCCCTGATACAAAAGAAAAAATCTTTGGCAGCTATCAGTAGTGAGGATCTGAAAGAAAATTCCAATAAAATGGTATGAGCTATACGGCTCAGTAAGTAATCCTGCATAATTTTAACGGATCAATTAATATGCTGAACATGTTTAAACAGGGTTTGAGAAGCTGACATGTATGCTGTCTAACAATTCATCATGATAAAATATTCATACTGAATCAATGATCATGTTATGTATGTTATCGAAAATCTTCATGTAAATATACACTGTAAGATCGTATACCGGCATGCCGTGGTTTACACACTCCGATGCTACGGCGGAGTTATTATCGGCCACTGGCAGGGCGAGCTCAATTATTCTACGGCTATTGGTGGGGCGAGCTCAGTTGCATTCAGCTCGTAGCATAGAGTTGGGCACTGTGCCGGGCCGCCCACGGCCCGATAGCTACAGTGCCGGGCCGTGCCTGGCACGGCCCATTTAAGGGGGCAGTGCTGGGTCACAGGTTACTGGCCCGCGGGCCGAGCCCAGCACGGCCCGCTTCGGGCCTGGGCCGGCACGGCCCGCTCTAGACCCGCGGGCCAAGCACGGCACGGCCCGCGGGCCAGCCCGGCACGGCCCATAAGGGCCTGGGCCGGGCTGGCCCGCGGGCCTGGCACAGTCCGGGCCTGGGCCCGGCCCGGCCCGATAAAAATTAATGCTTCATAAATTTTTTTAATAAATTAATAAGTATTGAAAACTAAGGATTTATGAATATAAAGCCACCTTAATGGTGGGGGGTTTGGCATAGACCCCTACCAGTTTATTAATTTAAATCAAAATGGTACATGAAGGGAGGTTTGGACCTTGGTCTGACCTCCAGAAAACAATAAGAAAGGGCCGAGGTTTGGACCTTAGTCTGACCTCCAGAATACAATAAAAATGTACAATTATAAAAAATTAAGAAATCTTACTAATCATCAGAAATTCAGTGAATCAGTATTCACTCTTCAGTCTTCAGTAGTGTTTGTATCATCATCATCAGAGAATGTTGTATTATGTCCACCTTTATCTTGAAGTCTTGCCTCAGCATCCAACCAATCTTTAAAGCAGAGAAGCATCTCCATCGTTTCGCCCGTCATCCTACTTCTCTTTTCATCAAGAACACGCCGACCTGCACTAAAAGCGGATTCCGATGCTACCGTGGACATCGGCACAGCTAAAATATCGCGTGCAATTGCAAACATAACAAGATATTGATTTCTAACACTCTTCCACCAAGATAATACATCTAGATTCTCTATTTGATTTTCATCATATGCAGACTGAAGATCATTTCGTAAATAAAATTCTAGTTTACTACTTAAAGATGAAGAAGATGAAGATAAACTTGAAGCATGTGTGTGTCTTCTCTGTGCAATGAATGAAAAAATAGATGACGAACGAGAACTACTAGAAGAAGAAATAGAGGTTTGTATTTGTGTTCTAGATCCACGAATTTTTTCATCATATATAGCATAAATATCATAAAGAAGTTGTTTTACCTCATTTTTAGCAGATTCAGAATCTTGATTCATATTTTCACAGTATGCATCAAGTAAAATTAGCACGCCATTTAATTTAACTCTAGGATCAAATACAACAGCTAAGTTATGCATAGGACATATCTTGTCCCAATACTCATTCCATTTAGATTCCATTAGGTCAATAATAGGCATTAAAACATCATCATATCTATGTTCTGCAAATTTTTGACTAATTATATATGCTTGTTGTAAAAATGAACATGAAGTTGGATAATAAATACCAGAAAGAATATTGGTAGCATTATAAAAAACTAAGCAAAAAATCTTCCAAAATTTTTTCTTTATTCCAATCAGTTTCAGTCAATGTAAAGCCTAATCCACGATCATTAATATATGCACTTAATAAGTTTTTATATGGGTATGCATCATGTATCATGCTATATGTTGAGTTCCAACGAGTAATTACATCAAGTTTAAATTTTTTAAAACGTTTACCATGATTTATACATAGTTCCTTAAATTCTTGAAGTCTTGATCTTGAAGCATGAATAAAAGAAACTGCATTTCTAATTTTACCAATCACATCTTGAATCATACCCATGCCAGCTTGAACAGAAAGATTTAAGATATGACATGCACATCTAATATGCAATAAATTTCCATCTAACATGGGATGCAATGAGTCTTTTAATAATGCAACAGCAGAATTATTATTAGATGCATTATCAAAAGTAATAGACATAATTTTATCATTAATATTATATGAACATGCAGTTTGATAAATGATATTTGAAATTTGTTGCCCAGAATGTGGAAAATCAAAAGCACGAAAAATAAGAATACGTTTATTTAATTGCCAATCATTATCAATATAATGAGCAGTAATGGCAATAAAACAATTACTACCTACAGATGCTGACCAAATATCAGAAGTTAATGAAATTTTTACATTTAAAGTAGAAAGTGTTTCAATTAAACTTTATTTCATTGCTAAAAAATTAGTCATAGCTACTCTTCTAAATGTACGCCTACTAGTTCTTTTGTAAGCAGGTTGTAGGTTTAATTGAACATATTCTTCAAAATTAAAAGATTCACATAAACTAAAAGGTAATTCATCCTTAACTATCCATTTTATAAGTGCTTTTCTTTGATTTTCATGATTATATGCAAAATTACCTACAAGTAATCCTCCTTGTATATTAAGGGTACTTTGAGTTTGAGCATGAGAATCATGCATCCTATGACTCTCTTGATGTCTTTTTAAATGCCCTGTTCGCCCACTACTACTACAACTATAAAGTTTGGCACATTTTTTACATTTAGCTTTCCAGACTCCATCAACCATAACTCTATCAAATTCATTCCATACAGCACTAGTCCTCTTACGAGAAGAGGTTTGATCTTCACTCGGTTCACTAGTTCTAGAGGAACTAGGAACATAGGGTTGGGGATTAGTTTCTTCTCCCTCAGAAACAGGAGGAATGCCAAACTGACTTTCCTCAAAAGATGACATATCTAAATTGAGGAATTCAAAAAATAAAAACTAACCACAAGGAGGAATTGAGTAGAGGGTCGGAGGGCAGAGGCAGAGCCGAGATTCTGAGCTTCCTCTTGTGCTCTCAACAGGAGTGACCTTCTCTTCTCAACAGGAACCTCCTCTTGTGTAGCACTTGAACACTTGCTAAATGCAAACTAAAAATTAAATTGCTAGAAGAGCACTTTAGAAGAGAGAAATAATAACAGTAGAGAAGGAGAGAATAGTTGGTTTGGTGTGGTGAGAATGAGGGAGGAAAGGGCTATTTATAGAAGCCCAAAAAAAAATTTTCCCAAAATACCCCTCAATTTAGCCGTTTTTGGACTGTTGGGAGGGGCAAAATTGGAAATTTTCCAAAATAGCCGTTGGAAACGGCTATTTTTCTCCCCCCCCACTCCAGACGGGGGCACGGCCCGTTTGGAACCGTTGCGGGCCGTGCCTGGCACGGCCCGTTTCGTGCCGTGCCCGGCCCGGCCCGCCAATAGACGGGCCTGGGGCCGGGCCGGGCTTCCTTTTGCGCCCGAGATGGGCCGTGCCGGCACGGCCTGCTTCATAAGCGGGAAGCGGGCCGGGCCAGGCACGGCCCGTTTAGACCTTGGGCCCGGTGGGCCTGGGCCGGGCCGGCCCGGCACGGCCCGATGCCCAACTCTAGGCGTAGCATCTAAGGGTCCATACATAGTACTTCTTACAAGTGGTACACATAGCTAGAGGCAATGCATCATCTTATTTTATACTTATACCATAATTATATTAACTGCAATCATGGTAATGTAATCCAATTCATCTTGCATGCATAGTATTTTAAAATTTGCATAAGCATGATGTGTGCATAATCATAAATTATGTGACTAAAACATGCCACTCTTATACATGATCCATAAAGATTACTTACATACGTGATCCATAGAAGATTAGGATAGGTTACTTACCGTAGTTCGCTTTCCCACGTTTGACCAGTCCAGATGACGGATCCTTAATCACCTTGCACAACATCATAGGGATCACATTATTCTCCGTTTATTTAATATATAATTTCTCAGTTTAAATTATGAGGTTACTTGTTTGGATCCCATCCAAAATCTAGTCTAAGTCCAATGTGTCCACGTTGGAGCCTTTCGGGTTCAATTTAATCTAGATTTGGTCCATATGGGTTAATTGGGTTTTTAATTAAAGGATTGGGCCAGGTTTATGATTGGGTCCAGCCCTTTTCTAGCCAATTTGGTCTTCTAATTAAAACATAAGTTTAATCCCAAGTTCAATTTGGGTTCAATTTTGGGTTTAGGGTCAATGTGGGTCACTTGGGCCTGAGTCAAGGTTAACCCAAGGTCAATTCGACCTTCTGTCCGTTGAATTGGGCTTGAATTGGGCCTGATTCATAATCAACTAGGTCTGCTGAGATTAACTCAGCTTAATTGAGTTCGGACCTATTTCAATTTAACTTAATTTGGTTCGGATTTAACCCAATTTATAATTTGGGCTCGTCTAGACTTTAGCCTAATCTAATTGGGCTCGGGTTTAGTAAAATTTGGCTAAACCCATTTCCTTTTTCTTTTTCTTTTTCTTTTTCTTTTCCTTTTTCCTTTTTTCTTTTTCTTTTTATTTTTCTTTTTATTTTTATTTTTATTTTTCTTTTTATTTTTATTTTTATTTTTATTTTTCTTTTTCTTTTCTTTCTTTTTCTTTTTTTTTCTTTTTCTTTTGGGCCTAACGGGTTTCGGATTCGGACCCGAAGCCGACCCGTTAGGCCGGACCCGTTAAGGGGTTTTTCTCCGACCTTCCAGAGGCTTCCGCCTCTTCGTCTCCCGCTCTCCTCTCTCTCCTTCGGTCACTCTCTCTCTCTCCTTCGGTCACTCTCTCTCTCTTCTCCCCTTCGTTCCCATCGGAAACCTCGGTTGCTCCGGCCGGTCCTTCGGCCTTTTTCTCCACCTCCGGCCGAAGCCACCCTCCGTCTCTCTCTCTCTCTCTCTCTTTTCTTCTCCACTGAAACCCTAGTCGTCTTCTCCCCTTCCTCTTGTCGGCGACCGGGGTGGAACTTCCCCGGCCCTTCGACCAAGTCGGGGTTCCCACCTCGAAGCAGTAGCAGCGGAAGGCCGACCCTTCCTCTTCTCCGAGGTGATGTTGGAGAGGGGAAGGGGGTTCGGAGATGGGTCGAGATCCGAATTATACCCGAGAGTCTCCACCCACTCCGTCCACGGCGAGGTACGGCCTAAGAGGATGAAGCCTCAAGGATCCGGTGAGCTTTTACTTTTTATTTTATTTTATTTTTCTTTCTTTCTCTTCTTCCTTCTCTGGCTTTTCTTTCACGGTGACACCACCACCTCTTCACCGGAGAAGAGGCGGTGGTCCGGCCGGGCTGGCGGCCCTGTGGCCACGCCGGATGACCTAGGGCAACCGCGGCTCGGGCTGCAGTGCTCTAGGTGCCCGCAGGCCGAGTCCTGCTGGGCTCAGCCCGGTGGCACTAGGCCTGGGCCGAGCTCAGTTGGCTCGGCCCAGCTCAGTTACTGGGCCTGAACCGGGCCTGGGTTATACTCGGGCCGGTCCATGGCCTGCCGTGCGCATGGGTCTGGCCTGGGTGGAAATGGTCTGCCCCTCCCTCCTTTTTCCCTTCTTCATCCTCCTCCGTGCCGGTTTCCTCCTTTCTGTTTCACCGTTGAAACAAGGGGAGGGGAGAACACTCCACAGAGGTTCCGGGGACTCCCCCCTTTTATAGTTTAAAACCACTTTCTTAAGTAAACTGGGTCTCACCTAGTTTTGGGTTGGCTGTGCTGAGCAGTACCTTCCCAAAATCCCTCCTCTCTCTCTCCTGGGGCTTTTGAGTTCCTCCACCTTCCGCTCCAAGGGGTCCGGCTTCTCTGGTATAGTGTTCCAGAGGGGCTTCGAGGGTGAGAGGGTACAGTAACTGATTAAAAGCTGAGGGCTTAGATTATTTCGTTTAAGGGATGAGACCCCTTCTGAGAGGTCCCATCCTCTCCTTCCCTTGCTCCGGGAGCTTCCAGCTGCCCCCCTTGTCTCAGGCCGGCCGGGATTGGTTGCCAGCAAGGGTGAGAGGTGGCAGGCTCCTGTTTTGCATGATCGAGGCCCCCTAAGAGCTGGCTCTCCCTCTGCCAGCCAGCTGGGGCCCTGTCAATTCCTTCTCAGCATGAGGTGGCAACCCTCCACAGTTGCCACCCCTGGCAGTAGGGCCCACGACACAATAATCGAGCCCAACACTCCTAACTGGGCCTCAAAAGTATTGGGCCCAGTTGGTTTTAGGCCTGGACATTACAGACATGAAATCCATTTTGGAAGGTAAGAGATATCTTTAGAGAGTTTGTGACGTTCAAGACTAAATCGAAATATTTTCTTGCGATAGAAGTAGCCCGATCAAAGAAGGGAATTTTATTTGTCAAAGGAAGTACGTGGTAGGTTTAGCTTCAGAGACAAGGAAGTTAGGTGCTCATTCTGCCGAATCACCAATGGAGGTCAATTATCACATGAAGATGAAATTCTTATTAATTCTGGATCCTATCAAAGATCGGCTTGGAATTTGATTTTCCTGACTATGACCTGGCCTGACCTTGCATAGGATGTTGGAGTTGTTAGTCAATTTATGTATTCTCCAATAGTCCCTCTCGCACCGAAGCTATTCATATTATTCCTCATAAATTCAAAGGAGTGCCAAAGAGAAAACTAACAATCAAATGAAAATATCTGCTTTTCTAGGAGCTTTAGCTCTCCTGATAATCATCAATCTGCTACAGGTTATTGTACCTTCATAATTGGATATTTAGTGACATAGAAAAGTCAAAAAAAGCATACTGTTATTGCTAGACCTAGTGAACTTATGGCATATGCTACATGTGAATGAATATGAATAAAGATTTGCTTAATTGAACTTGGAATGCATATAACATATCCCATGAGGATATATTGCGACAACCAAACAATCAAACCACATATCTGACAACATTGTTAAGATTAAAGTGTGGCCTTCTAATATCCGTGATCTTTGGACTTCTTGATGTCAAAGGAAGATCATATCCAAGTTGAGAAGAACATGGGATCAACTTATCATGGCACTCTATTGGCATATTTGGTTGGAGAGGAGCTTCAGGATATTTCTTGGAAATGCAAAGGAAAGCCATCAAGCTTTTAATTACTCCCTTTGTTCGTTGTCGCAAATGTTTGGCCTCTAGTCCTTCTGTAACTTCTTCCTATCGGGGGTTTTTTTTTGTGTGTATATCTTACTCTATTAAATAAAATTGCTGGAGAAAGTTTCTTAATTCCTCCCTTTTATCGGCAAAAACATAATTGAAATTAAAATAATTTTGAAAATCAAAATAGTCATATTTTTCGACGTATTTGATTCACTACTGAAGTTGAAACTGGAATCGACTGGCTTGAAAATTAAATTTTTGGAAACTCACTTAAACAAAAGAATATTTTAAAAAAATATTTTTTAAAAATAATAATCTGATCGAATATAATTAAATACTGAGAAGAAAGATAAGATTGAATTTTGAAGGATTAAAACACTCCCGTTTTCCAAACTACATGGCTGGAGTGGAAGGTTCCTATTCCAATTCTCCTCAGAATCTCGTTCTCAAGAAGGCGACACCCATTCTGAGCTCCGATTCCACTTCCTACATGGACACATCTCAAGGCCAATGATTAGATCCCATTCCAGTATCGATACTGGTACAGGTCCCCATTCCTTAGCCTAAAGTCTTGACGAACAGGAATCTAGCTCTGTCCCATCCGGAAAACGACTCGGGAAACGAATAATTAGACCGCATCCAAACGAAAGTTTGGAACTTTGAATGCCCTTTTGCTTCCATTCGGCCCTTCCAATTTAAGTCAATCACCTTCTGCTTGAATGGATCCCACTACACATCAGCGGATGAGTTCTAAGGACAAACCAAGAAGTAGATTAGGCCCCATCATCTATAAAACAAGAAAAGAAAAATGCTATTAGGTGCCATTGACTCCCACAATAGGGTTTTTCATGTCAAGATGACCCCAGCGTGGCATTTTATAATTTAATTAATCTTTATAAATGTTGCCAATTTCCTGAATTGCATCAGCCTTTTTCTTTTCTCCGTGATAGCAAGAAAATGATAAATATAGAAAAAGATGAGAATCCATTTGGATGATTAGACTGAAAATTTTATTATAAAATTCGTAAATTAAACCAGTACAACCAGCATAATCGTAGAATGATAGGCTGGGCTAGCTTATATTCATAAATATTTATGAATATTTTTGGAGTGAGCCTGCCCGAATCCTATAGGAAAAAAAAAAAGATCTCAGCCCACTCCAAATCTATTCCTGAAATTTATGAATGTAGGCTTAATCTAGCTTTAAATCTTATGATCTTTCTAATTGTACTGGCCCAATCTACGAATAATATAGAATTTTTAGCCTGATCAACCAAATCGGCCTAAGATTATAAAATATTAAAATAAGTATGAAATAAAAGATATCATAAGAAGTTTACATCAAGATGATACTTCTCAAGACAAACGAAAGCCCATTTTAAACAAAGTGACCCAACTTCTAAGTAGATTTAGCAGATAGACAATCAGAAGCAGCTAATGTTTAAGTTTTTTCTTAATTCTTCACTGTCTCCACATATCCCTAAAAGATGTAAAGAATTATCCGAACCTCTCCACTTAATTCTAGATTCTTTAGCATTACTCAATGATAAACGTGAGTGCATCTTAAATCACGTTTCAATGTACTCTCATATGTTTCAATGTATCATTTTTCCGGAGAAGTCAATGTTAGATGATGTTTAATTATATTTTTCGTGGTCCAGATGCTTGACTTTCCATAAACACTCAAGAAATTCAACTCCACATGTTTGTTCCATAGTTCAAACTTATTATTTTACTTTTCTGAAAAAGTTATGTAAAACACATGCTATGCTCTTAATTATAAAAAAAAGGCCTTAAGCCATTCTACCTAGTGTTGACTTGAGCACTAGTTGTGTGTGGACATTTTTTCTTGGATTGAAGAGGTGCAGTCTTCTTATAAAAGCACTGGGAAGACAAATGGTTGGTCTAACCACACACATAACAGAAACGAACACCACCTTCCTCTTTCTTCTTCTTCTGCATCTAGAATTAGATAGGTTTCCCATTGTGATGGTTAGGGTTTCTAGGATTGTAAGATTTCTTTTTGTAATGCTTATTTTGAAGGGTCGGTTCTGATTTTTTGTAGGTGGATCCTCTATATTATAAGCATTATTTTTGTGTCTAGTAGAGGTTTTACTCCTGAGCCTATACTGCTCTTCAATTCTAATAGAGTTCAAAATTTGGGTTAGGGTGAGACCTCCTTGGGTATAGCTCAGAGTCTTAGCAAAATCAGACAAGGAATTAGATAGTTTTTCTATCATATAGGCTACCTGTAATGATTCATCCAAATTGGTTCCATTAGTCCTAAGCTGGTGGATCAGGATTTCAAAATCATAAATTTGGTCATTCATAGGCTTTGAGTCCACCATCCTAAAATTATTGAAGTTGGAAGCCTTGAACCTCTTTACCCCAGCATCATCAAGATCATATTTACTATCTAGGGTGTCCCACTGTGTAATAAATGTCATACAGCCTCTCAGAAAAGACACCTAGGATTCTATGGATGTAATGATAGTCTATCTCATCAGGTATCCTAGAGGGTGTGTTGGTGGAGACAGAAGGTTCAGTGTAGGAGGATGATGAACTCCGATTTAGGTTTTAGCGAGTAGCAGGTCGTGAAGTAGTTAGGTGAACCCGTTATCAACTTCAATAGTGCTCTCACCTATGGCTGAGATCAACTCTAATATGGTGAGCCAAAACTGCATTTGATTCTGCCACCTCCTAAAGTTGTGGCCATTAAATTTTTCAGGTTTGGCACTAAGGTGGTCACTAGTGTTAGAGGCCATAGATTCAAGGTTATAGAAAAAGATAGAAACCTGATGAAGGCAAAAATTTTATGTCAAAAGATTGCACTAAAATTTGTATTAAATTTTAAATGTTTAATTGATATATCCAAAAAAATAATAGCCAAATCAGCTTCAGATCGGTGGCGGAGCACTGGCTCACTTGAGTACCAGCCTTTCTTAAGCACGTATGCCTTTTTGACAAGTTTTTCTTTGACATTATTAGTTAGTGAATATAACCACTAAAAATCACACAAATTTAATTTCTAGAAAAGCCTAAGTACAAAGTTAAATTTGTTATTATGGATTAACTAATTTTCAAATTTTTTATTTGAATTTTTCGAATTAGTAATAATTGATTACTAATTTAGTGCTAACAAAACAATTGTTGTAATTGAGATCTAATATATCAATTCATTGAATTATATATTAGAATAATTTATTACCTTATTAGAATAATTGATTACTAATTTAGTGCTAGCAAAATAATTATTGTAATTGAGATCTAATATGTCAATTCAATGAATTATATATTGGAATGATATATTACCATATTAGAATAATTGATTACTAATTTAGTGCTAGCAAAATAATTATTGTAATTAAGATCTAATATATCAATTCAATCAATTATATATTAGAAGGATTTATTACCTTATTAGAATAATTGATTACTAATTTTGTGCTAGCAAAATAATTATTGTAATTGAGATATAATATATCAATTCAATGAATTATATATTGGAATGATATATTACCTTATTAGAATAATTGATTACTAATTTTGTGCTAGCAAAATAATTATTGTAATTGAGATCTAATATGTCAATTCAATAAATTATATATTAGAATGATTTATTATCTTATTAGAATAATTGATTACTAATTTTGTGCTAGCAAAATAATTATTGTAATTGAGATCTAATATGTCAATTCAATGAATTAGTTATTATGGATTAACCATTTTTCAAATTTTTTGTTTGAATGGGATCTAAAAATTACTCCTTGATAAGTCCGAATGGAGGTATGATAAACCTCTTGGAGGTTAAGCAAATTATTACCTTTTTAGAATAATTGATTACTAATTTTGTGCTAGCAAAATAATTATTGTAATTAAAATTAAATATGTCACAATTGTAATAAAGAATTTAATGAATTATATATTACTAACAAAAAAAAAATCAAACACTTCTTTGGAATGTTAGCAATATATCACCTAAATAAGCTCTCTATAATTACAATTAATAAAAAATCTTAAAAAGAATAATATATATATATTATTTGGTATCAAAATAAATCTATTTTAGCACAATAGAAATCTATTATAGCACAAAATAAACCTATTCATTTAATAAATTTAAATCATAAAATTGCAAATACTACAAATCTACTAATATTAAATTTGAAATAAAAGTAAGAGAAAATAGCTTGATTGAAGGCAGGTCGAAGCGCGTAGACGCTATCCCAAAGAAGTGTTTGCCCCCACGTACGGATCTTCCGGCAATCCTCCTCAAAGATACGACGATCCAAAAGTTCTTCTTCGGTACGTCTCAGAAGAAACCAAAACGAATCCGATCGGACTTGCAGATCCAGCAAAGAACGAGATAAAAAGAATAAAATAAAATATGCTGAATAAAAGTGCAAAAATTAAAATTAGAAGTGGCTAAGAGGAGGAAGAACTTTTCTCTAGAATTTTTTTAGTATTTTTCTCTATTTTTTCGTGTCCCAAATAGGAGGAAATAGGAGGCATTTATAGGATTCTTGGATATGTGTATTTTGAATTTTTTGCGGACACGTCTGCGGTCATTCCGCAGCCAGCGGGTGCCGGTACACGTCCACGATCCACGGACGCGGCCAGCCCACGAACATTTCGTGGACGCTCCAGCGGGCGCCACCCGCTGGCAGGCGCACGCGCACCCGAGACACGCGTCTCGGGCCGCGTGCGCCATTAATTTTTCCAATAGAAAGTATCCTTTCAAAAGAAAGGATAGCATAAGTGATACATGCAAATAGTAATTTTAGAGGAATAAATATGTAATAATCTATATTTTTGAGGAAATATATGCAATAGAAAATGCAAAACGTCTGATGGTGCATATTTATTTTGGTCTTGACCTTGATTAGAAAACTTCTTTTAATAACTATGGAATCGAATTAATTATCATATTTTTACGAAACTAAGAAAAGAAGCAGATTTAGAGGAGAGCAAGAACCACTCAGTACAAAATTGATAAATTATTCAGGTCACGTAGATGTTTGGGAGCACCTCTAGCGACTTGAACTTTCCAATCTTAGCATGAGCGTGATGACTCTAGGAGTAAACAGCTCATTATTCAAGAATTGATATCATATTAAATGATATTCTATAGTTCACAACTAAATAAGAATCCTTCTAATCTAATTTTATTTGCACATTTGTGATGCGTAAGAATATTTACTTTTTACATTTTTTTTTTTTTGGCTTGAGGCAAATTAACACAAATGCATGCTGCTAAGGATGGAACAAAATTAGTTGAATTTTAAAAAAAATGCAACAAAATGAAAAGAGTGGGCAAATGGCTTGGTTTCAAAACACAGTCGCATCTCTCCACCACTGATGTTCATGTATTGAAAAAAATTTCAAATGATCGATACAAGTAATTTCGATTGGTGATGTTTCCACAATTATTTTCAAAAAATAATTGGTCGGTACCTCCTCTTTGTAGAAGAGATCTTGGGTGTGACCCTGGTTGGTGGCAAACAAGTGATCATATTGCTAAAAAAAAAAAAACATAGAAATGTGTCTAGAGTAAATTGTTGGATCATCATGCCTGACGGGAAGAGTAGCCTTGAAAAATGAGGTACCTTGGATCATTAACTTGGAGTTAAATGACAAGTCTATTTTTTTTATTATTATTAAAGTTGTAGTGAATAACCTAACCAACAAAAATTTTCCAATCCAAAGGCATAGAAGAAATAGATCTCACACCCAATTACCCCCTGTTGCCTTTATCCAATTACTATAAGGTATTTTTTGTCATGGATACTGTCCTAAATATCAAATTTTACATAAATACCCTTTTCAAATTGATATTTATATATATACCCTCGTAAAACCCTTGTTTTACTATTCTACTTTTTTTTATCCATATTTTTGCTATATATATATATATATATATATATATATATATATATATATATATATATATATATATATATATATATATATATATATATATATATATATATATATATATATATATATACACCATCTAACGCCGTTAAAAAATTAACGGTTTCAAATTAAAATGACTAAAATATTCTTAATAGATAGATGTGCAAAAAGAAATATTTATAAGATGACTGCGATGGGAGACAAAAAAAATAATTTCAATATATTATTTTTTTATTAAAATAAATATGATTTTTATTAACAGTGTTAGAAGAACCACTATATTAAAGGTATTTATGTAAAAACAGTGTTTTACGAAAAATATATAAATTTGAAAAAGGTATTTACAAAATTTGAATTTTTATAAGGATATTCAAAAAAAAAAAAAACCCTTACTATAAAGCTTGTTAAGCGGGGAGTGAGGGAATGGTCCCAATAGATAACCCATGCAGCCAAAGAGAGTTCTTCAGCAAAAATATTAAGGCCACGTCGTTCACTAAGAGTCTAAGACCCATTAAAAATCATGCATATATTATAGAACTAATGCAGTCATAAAAATCTAAGGACATAATGCAGTCATAAGGACTTTCGGATCATGTTTCCCACTGCTTGCAATTCTTTCACATATATTCTTATTTTCATTTTATAAGCTTCAAAGTTGCCTCTTTTCCCGTTCATATATAGGGGAATCATGCTAAGAAAAATAACCTCAATCCTTTTTTCCTATAACAGCAACTTGAAATTGAAAATTGAACTGAAAATTTTGAGAATAATGGAAGGTTGGAGATTCAACACACCTCATATATGGAGCATCTACAGAAACACTAGCGAGGATTTGCAGTGGTCTGTGAAGTCCTCAATGAGGCTGTTCCTCTATAATAGCAAAAGTGTGAGGAGGAAGAGGAAACTTCACCTGTTTTCATGGTGAGAATCTCACACCCTATCTTACCTTCTAGCTGCTCTTGTAGAAAAGAAACGGGAGTAGTAAGAGATAGCAATCACATCATTCACGTGAGCTCCCATGATTTCGAGTTGCCTTGGTACCGGATGCTTGCCACCCAAACAAGTTGAGCCAAATTTGTAAGGGTATTTTGATCCTAAAATGCCACTAATAGGCACATGAAAGGGTGTTAGTGAAAAATTTTAAACTAGAACCAAGGGAACTCGGATAAAGTCATGAGTGTGGAAGAATAATTTTGTTACAACCTAGGTCCTAAACGTCTTATACATCTCATCATGTCTCTTTTTTTAATTTGGAACTATGCTACAACGATAGGTTCCATGTTGGACAACAAGACCTCATTTGCCTATGGACCCAATAAAACACAATACTCCTTATTGAGGACTTAATCCAAGGTACGATATCGATACAAATTTAGCTACAAATTTACTAACCTCCAAAATATGGTAAAATGTCCTATCTTTCAAGTCAAGGGATCATTTGCAAGCAGACCACCATGTTCAAACTTATATCCTTGACAGTACTTTTTTGTATGGTGGATTGCCAATATTTACTGTTCGGTATTATAACATACTTGAGTGTTAGTGTGATGTATCATCTTTGTGAAGAAGAAACTTCACGAAGTTATTGTCCACTTTAGCAGTCTTGTAAATCATACGTTTACCGATAATTATAAATATATTTCAAGTATTTAGATATATCTAATTCTCCTGTGGACTCCGTCCATGTAAATAAACCTTCTGGAGTACTCATGGACTTCTTGCTCTATGGCCGATATATGGCACATATCATATACTGTTTGTGTAGTCATGGAAGAGGAAAAGCCAATGCATTAATCCATACAATGTTCCCAATTTAAATGCAAATGGCTTTTAAGGTGTATCCTATCTAGCACTATTATTAGAGAAAATGGTCATCTCCAATACTATAGTATAGTACAGTAGTGTATCATATTATTATTTAGCATTACATAGTGCTAAATATCATTGTAATCATATTATACATATAATACTATATAGTAATATAGTATTACATCATAATATTATAGTGTAATGTATACATTATATATTTTTATTATATTATTATATTATATAATATACTGTTTTTTTACACAATAATGTGGTTATGAAGGGTGAAATTGTTCTATCTTATTAAAATCACTCTATCATCCACTAGTTCCCAAGTAACATCCAAATAAACGAATCTTGCCTTGTCATCATCCAAACACATGAAGAGATTAATTGCAATTACTACGAAATAACACCATATTTTTCCAAATAAAATTAAAATTTATATCTGTTTATACCATGTAAATTAGTATTCTTTGGTATAACTTCTTATATCAAGAAACTCATACCCAACACAGAAAAGTTCTGATCTTACACGTGTGCAATATTTCTTGGCTCTTGCTTTGCTCCTCCTTTAACATGGGCTCAACACTCGATCAACCAAAATAAAGTCCGGTGGAGATCCGAACCCTACGTATCCGACCCCACTACGTGGGCCCGGTCGGATCCCACCGACTCTTTTACGCCCCGCTGTGATTCTTCTTGCAGCCGACAATTTTCAAACGCTTCCGATATCCGCCAACTGTCAAATCCAACGGCCGATTTCCATTTCCAAATAATCCGTCTCTCGAGGAATGGAGCCGTCAAAAATACCGTTAAATTCCCAAGAAGCATCAGCCGTCAAATATTACACCTGTCGCACGGCCAGGCTATCACGGAAAGCTCCACCGACTATATGAACACCTGTCGCTGGGCCTCCACGTCCCCTTTTCACCTTGTGCCCATTTCCTCCGTCCCTCGCGCTCTCTCTGTGTCTCTCTCTCTGCCCCCCCAACTCCCTCTCTTCCCGATCAAAAAAAAAAAAAAGAAATAAAAGAAAATAATTGGATCTTTGTTCTATTTTTTCTGTAGATTGAATGGAATCCGATTACATTCTGTCCAGGTAAACTCACTGATTTTATCAGATTTATCGTTTCTAGATATCTTTTTTTTTTAGTGTAATTGTTTCTAGATATCACCTCCCATTTAGAAAATATTGGCTTGAAATATATTTTTGATTCCTTTATTCCTGTTTTAAATTGCATATTTATTGAAAGTTTTAGCCTTTGATCTCTGGTTGTGATTGCGTTTTCACTGGAAAGCATTCCTTGCTTCATGTAAGTAGCCGAAGAAGATGTATATCTCCTTTATTTCATCGAGAAAACGAGTTTTTGATGGTCTGCTGCCTTGAATGTCATGCATGTATATTATGATTTATTTGTATCTTTTTGAATATAAATACTTGTGAAATTCATAGGAAAATTATTAAGTTGTGCAGATGGGGAGATGGAAATGTAGTCCTATGCGTTTATATTTTAATTATTTTGGATTAAATTTGGAGGCTGGACTTCAAAATTCTAGCCTATGGATGTGCAAAGCCACTTCAAATTTTAACTCGCCGTTCTCTGTAGGAGAATTAACTGGATTCAGTTCCTCTTTTTATTCCAATCCAAGCCCATGAATGCTTTATGCCGTTTGCCTTCCGAATTCTGTTGTTTCTTTGAGGCCTCAATCGTGATCGTGATTTAATATGGTGTTGCTTTATATTTTTTTTTATTTTTTATATAAAGTATGTGAATATGTGAGATTGTATCTCATATATATTTTTCTCATAACATAGATGGTCATTAAAACAAAGGATTTGAAAAAATTAAAATGCAACAGGATATGAACTTAGATACAATTGGTTGAGAAAAGAATTTATAACATCAAGATCTGCTAATTAAGTCAAGGCTAGGACATTAAAGTTTGAGTATGAACTGTATGTTCATTCCCTTCACAGTAACAGCAAGAACATGAACAAAAGAAGCAGAGGTGGGAAAGGGGTTAGAGTGACCACATACCACCTTAGAAAACTTGTTAGTAGGGTTAGTTGTTAAGTGTTAGTTCTTTGATCCTAATGTATGAGGGGCTACCTCAATGGACTAATGGATCTATGATGTGTCTACTAAAAGAAGAACTACAATGCAGAGAAGGATGGTTTCTTATCAATTTCCTCATTTGATAAGAATTTGCAGTGTTGAGTCTCCCTGTCAAAACACTTTTCTTCAAATAATCATTAGTATCCAGTAAGTTCTTGTTTATTAAATAAAAGGTATCCATAAATCTATGTTCTCCATACGGATACAACAAAACACTGTATGGAATCCGAACCTCGCAAACTTAGGTTCGGGAAACTTTAAAGATTTCAGGGGAAGGGAAGGTTTCCCCTCCCCCGAACCCCTCCCCTTCCTATCTTTTATAGGATATTCTTACCCCCCTTCGGCCTACGGCCTCGTCCCCCTCAGGGGGAATACTTACGCCTTACCATGGCGTTACTCTACCGCTGAGTTAAAAGGCTTATAGGAGGAAGAGTTATGATTTTGAGAAAGTTGCAAAGGGGGATGGATGCGCGCAAAGACCTTTTGGAGATGGTTCCTGTTTGGGGTAGTTTTACTCAGCTGGGACTTCACCTGTGGTCTCAAAGGATGATCAGTCGGATAGCGAGTACCATTGGGAAGCCGTTATATATTTATCAACCTACGACAAGTAAATCAAGGCTCGCCTATACTCTTTAAAAGACAAGCTTCAATAGTGCAGATATTTTGTCCATAACAGAACGTAGTCCCTCTTTAAAACATCTGTGCTAGGTTACCATTGAGGATTTTCTGCCATTTATTCTGACTGCAAACAAGTTTATACTGGCAAATGCAGTTTGTTTTTAGGAGTGTCAGCAAATATCTTGTTACCGTAACACTGTACTATGTAATCCATATCTTGATGCATGGTGTATTGCAACCATACAGCCCTTCAAGTCTTGTGTTTGGTTCCCCAAAAGAGTGCAGGAGATATGTCCTGGTCTATCAAAGAATCTAGGTATCTGCTCATTCTTAGGGATTTGATTTGATTGAATGTCCTGCTTGTGGTATATTGATATTGTTTGATTGTTTATGCTGACATTTGGAAGTAACTAATTACTGGTAGGGAATTGGTATGCCAGACAAGTAGGAAAATTTGGGCTCTCTGGGCTCTACTAATTAGGATTTAGCAACAGGTCCTGATACATATTCAGTTTGTATTTATGCATGTGTGTGCTCCTTTATAAAGAACTCATGCATGTATGTGCATATTTGAAGTTTGTATAAGTCTATTCAATACAGTTTCATACTGATACGTTCCTCAGAAATACAACAGACAAAAATAGAGATTAATCTTCTAGAATCTACAGTCATGTGCTTGGATTATGCATTAAAGCATAACATGAAAACTTACAGAAGGGATTCAGCTTATAGAAGAAATAAAGTGGTTTTCTGTTTCCCATTTATGTTTTTCTAAGGTGGTGAATCATAGTCTGCAAATTTAACAAAACGCAGATTTGACAAAGCTTTTAAATTTCATTGAATTTCATCCTTGGATCATTTTTTCTAAATTATTGTAGAAGAATCCAAAAGAATCCTGCAGGTATTAGCATTCGTGAGATTATCAATAATGACTGATAAATGATGCCTCAACCACGTTGAAGTATCCTTAAAACATACTTTTTGCAAAGTAGAGTGTATCTCAATCATTAGAACATCAAAAAGTAAATCATCTTTGTGACTGAAATTTCCATAAGTGTGCAGGCTTAAGCACAGTTCTTGGTATCCAGTGAGTTCTTGAATAAGAATTGCTCATACAATGGTAAAATTTATCTTCTGGTGTTTTTCAAATCTACTACTAATTTGTTCGCAGTTTCCACTCAAAAATAATTTTTTATCTTAATATATTTAGTTTAGTTGGTTCGCATCCCTCTCCACATGGGAGAGGTTCAAGATTCAAATCTTGGTTGGCGGGATCCCACTGCATTTCATCTCTTCAGAGACATCTGATAAAATTGGAACAATGCAGAGAAGATTAGCATGGCCCCTAAGAAAGGATGACATGCAAAAATCCAGGCGTCTCACCACATTTCTGAAAAAAAGAAAGGAAGAAGGGAAGAGAGAGGGGGAGAGAGAGAGAGAGAGAGAATGAGAAGGAGAGAGATTCTGATCTTGTCTTCCATTGTCCTGAGTTAAAAATAGTTTTGATTATAATGGTGTCTTTCTTCATTTAACTACATTCTCTCTTCAGATTGTAACGTTTTCTCTTTGCTGCACAGAGATCCTCAGAACATAGTGGCATAGAAGGTCAGAGGTCTGTCAGAGACATCTTATGGATCCTATTCATGGGGATTCAAGAAGCAAGCATACATACGATGAACAAAGGCATCCTGGTCTGGGAAACAAACCAGAAATAAAGAAAGTAACTCCTAGCTCATCTTCTGATGGGGAATCATTTGAAGAAGGTTTCTTCCAACTAGATGCAGCTGAACTCGACAAATCATTTCTGCAAATCACTGAGATTGCCAGTGATAAATTAGCCTCACAATCCAAGACTCAAAATGGCAAAGTTAATGATACCAATGATGTTGGGATGAGTGATAACTTGGACATGTTTGGACGAAATCATTCTCCCCCACTTCAGGTGATGGGGAGGTCAGATGTCCCCGACCCAAATATAGTTCCATCTTCCATGTTCACAAGGACTACGTCCTCAGCAATAGACGGGAGCGTGGTTTCAAATGAATCTTTGTTCAGCATCCAAATGGGGAATTCTAGCTTCTCTAGGGACCATGTTTTCTTGACAGGCAGGTCCAGAGATCTGACCAACTTCCCCATGGACCCGCCAAGTGCAGCAGAGGCAGCAAATGCTGCAGCCATGCAGGGTGTCTTGAGGGTAAATGCAGAGAAAGTTGGTGGTAAAGACAAGCATCCAGCTGGGGATATGCATCATTCTGCTAGCATATCTAACCTCTTCGACAGCAGAATGGCTAGTTTCCAATCTTTTACATTTGCAGAGTATGCTCTCTTCTGCCTTCTTTATAGACAAGATTTTCAATGACCATCTTGCTGCCTTTTGCTAGCAAAATTCACAAATTCAAAAGCAGATAAAAACATAAGGGAAAGTAAATTAGGCTACAAATGTGGTAACATGATACTGATTTTTTAAGTTTGAAAGTTTGAAAGATAGGAAATGTGTCATTAGTGGAAGGATTATCATTGTGGTCAATGGTGTAATGTTTAAGTAAGTTTCCTATTCTTTCCTTTGGCAATAAAATAGTTAGTAGTGAATGTGGATGGATTTGGTTATGAAACTCATTTTTTGGTGACTTCAGATTGACAGATGGAAGAAGTGGATCAGTTAAGGTAGGACCTGTGAACCAACCGCGGCACTGGGAGCAGGCACAGCAGCGTCCACCACAAACCAAGACCACAAAAGCAACTCCTGCTGCCAAGTGTTTTCCATGCTTTTCTTGTTCATTCTGTTCTTGAGGGAGTGTGAGTACCCTAGCAACTCCTACGTTTCTTCCTCTAATTCCATTACGATCCCACAAATTGACGAGATGTCATGCAAAATGCCTTGCAGGTTTCTGATCAACAATATCGTGAGGGATACTCTGCCACTCACTAAGTAATGTTCTAAGAGCACATGTTTATCATCATCAATTGTTCCCCTCTCTCTCTCTCTCTGACAATGCATTGAATTTGAATTAGGGAGATGAAGTTTCTGTGGTTTGGAGTCTGGACAGAAAAGTATACATGATTACAGAGGAACAGGAGAAGGCATGCATTTCTTTTAGTGGTTGAGAAGAACTGCATCCAATATAGTCTTGTTTTCAGTATTGTAATGCTAATGTTAGGCTCAGGTACTCATCTCTAGGGTCTAATGTTTTCTTTTCAGAGAAAGTTACAGATTTAAGTCCTGCATTTGCTTTTGATATCATTACAACTTGAAAAGTACATTTGTTTCTGAGGACTAACATTGTCTGAGATAAAGCAAGGTAACAAAGCATTTGTTGGATCAATACCCCCGACTATCTTTCCTAATCTCATAGCACCTTCCACAATTTTATTAAGGTGACGTATCAATCATGTAAGATAGATCTAAAACTCAGTGACGATTGCTTGAAGGAGATCCGCTAATGGAATTAGAAACTATCTAAGGTGGAAATTATTGAGTTCAACATGAAGCGACACCATTAGCGATGTTATCTAATTTTTCCAGGTATAACACTGCTACTGGTGATCCAGGCTGCAGTCAGAGGCACGTTGATAGATGAAGCAGGCTTGCTTGGCAGGTGCTATGCCTGGATGCCGCTGCAAAGGTGGTGGAGACCATTTCTCGGCAAATTGAATGCTGGACTCCAAACTGGCCTTAGTGGACTATCTGCAGGTTGTGCTCAAAAGTATGCTCAAGAACTATGCCATAGAAATTTTTATTGTATATATATAGGGATAAACAAATGCAATTTGGTTGGCTTATAGTAGATAAAAGTAGCTTGGTGACTCCTTTTATAGAATTGATTGACCAAATCTCTTTGAACGAAACTTACCTTCCTAATAACCTACATTAGAGGTTCTTCTCACATGCATTAAGATTCCTTTCAGCATCTTGTAAGAATTGGTGAAAATATTGATAATAGTTCCAGTAACTACCTTGAGATATCACTATATTACCAATGACCAATCGTTGCATGGAACAATTGAATTGTTGAGGTGTTATCGTAGCACATCATACCAAAACAGCATGGATTATTCAAAATTCGTCACATTGTCATCAATACCTGGCTGCATCATGTGTATCTTTGTGAACAGTTCATTGACGTCACATGTGGATCATTTACACGCACGCGCAAATAAATCATTTTAATTGAAATAGTATAATTGCACAAAAATTTTATCTAACTCATGCTCTAAATTTAAATGTCTGTTTTATGTAGACTCAATACGAATGAGGAAATTGCTGCTGATAATTTGTTTTTCACCACCTTATGAGGCTGTACAAACTCTCGAATATATTGCATGATCCTTGGATGCCAACCATTGAATCTGCATAACTTCTTTCCCATCTTCGAGTTGAAGAGTCTTAAGAAGTGCAGACAGTTTACCTTACAGGTTCCTGCAGTTTGTAGGAGGAATATGCGAGCGAGGTCATCCAATTTTTTTTGTGCTGCATGCTTGTTGATCCATATGCAAGTGCACATCACAGGCTGATTGAATTAGATTCACAGCCTCATTCGATGATCTCGCGAGTTCTTGCGAACTGCTGGAACCTCTGAGAGACAAACCTCATTAGTCAATGAATCTGCCTAAGCACCAAGATTTGCACAATTAAATTTCAGCCTGCTAGTGAACGACAGATGAGTGGCTATGCACCAAAGATTTGTCCGCTAGAAGCCCACCAATTCTATTTATTCCAATATTAGATAACTCAAAACAAACAAACAAAAAACCCTAGATTTTAGGACCACTTCCTCCTATTCCTTCTTATGTGTTTCTTGCACCCGCTCTCTTTTTCATTCCCTCTACCTGCTTTCTTTCAGTAGAGATGATCCTGGCCTTACTGGTCACGGCTTGGGAGGAGCCCGACAGGTTACTTTGGTTGCCGATGGGGCGGGCGCGGGTGCGGGTCAGGAATCTTCATGCCTTGATTAGTAAGGAGCCTGCCCGACAGATTGAGGTAGGATGGATTTGAAGGATGCGGCTTCACCCGTGTGTGGCGTTCTTCATTTGGAAAGTAACATGGGGTTGCCTACCGACCAAGAGCTTATTGGCCAGACGGGGTGTGCGGATCACATAGTGCTACGAGGTATGCATGGATACCGAGGAGACCATTGATCATGTCTTTTTGTGGTGTCCTAGGGCCAGGGAGGTTTGGAGCAGGTCTTCTACACCGCTTCTTCACTCGGTGGTGTCGGCACAAGATCTGATTCATTTGCTGAGAGGATCCATGCGGAGTCCCAGTACTGCTGAGGTGGGGGTCTTTCAAGCATACTTAGCTTATTATATTTGGTTGGACAGGAATGCTGATCAATTTAAGGGTAGGAGGTCGACTCCGAGGACTGTAGTGGACAGAGCTATGCTTCACGCGGAGGAGGTCACCTCAACTGCCGCTAGTTTCTCTTCTGGGATGGCCAAGGACATCTAGGGTACTCTTTCCGCTGCCACGGTGTCTAGGTTTGCCCTTATTGATTTGGTGCCCTCACCTCTTGGTCATCTCAACATAAACTTTGATGATAGTTATTCAGTGGATGGTGTGTCTGGAGGTGTTGGATTTGTGATCAGAGATGATCTAGGCAGGCTGATAACGGCTGGCGGTCATCATACACCTGGACTCATGGTAGTGGGTGCTGAGCTTCAGACAGCCTGGAAGGGTATATCCTACGCGATGCGGATACTTGGAACCGAGTGTGTGTGCCTTGAGGGCGACTCTTCCATTGTGATCGATTGGATCCGAGGAGTGGACAGGTACGGTGATGGCCATCCTCTTATCCGGGAGACTCGCAGACTAGCCCAGGAGCTGAACGAGTTTCAGGCAACACATGTGTTTTGGGAGGCGAACCAGGCAGCAGACTAGGTCTCCTCTTTTGTCGTCCGAAATTTCGAAGAGTTCCTCTGGACATCAGTAGCAGACATACTGTCTCCTTTGTACTCCTTATTATCTTTTGATTTCGCAGGTTGTACTCACGTTAGATCTATATGAATTGTCATTTTTACCCAAAAAAAAAGCATTTTCTTTCTGAAAATGAGAATATTATTTACCATAATAAAGAATTGAAATATATCTTCTTACTCAAAAATGCTCAAGAACCCTATGGATGTCTTAAGATTGGTCTTCTACTCCATAAAGGCAGGAAAATCCAGTCGAATTAGGTAGAGCCTACATCAACCCAACACCCTCCCGGCCCAGATCATATGAGTGCAGACTAATAAGGCCCATAGATTGGGACTTGGGCTAAGCAGGCCAACATGCCCGATTTCTGCAGGATAATCTTACAGGAATATGCAAACAGGTTCTTATTATGGTTGGATTTCCAACGAAGTGGTAAATCACTACTTGTTCTTTTTCACTTAAACACTAAACCTTTACAGTTGCAATACTCCAAGTATATGCTTTAATTTTTTTCCCTTCAGTCTTGCGCTTTGTTTTCCTAATCAGCAACCCCACCAAAACACCACAAAACAGAAGGTTATTTGTAGCATGTGAAAAGATAGCTTACTTTGAAAAGGAAAAGACCATCTCCAGATTAACTCAAAAAAGTAGTCTCTTTCTGATGCAAGTCACTTTTTTCCATTTTTAAACAGGTTAAAAAAAACATTTCTGTAGAGATGACACTTTATTTAGTTTAACTAAAGTAGGAGTTTATGTTAAACTTATCTGAGGCAAAAATGTTTAGTTAACCAAAGACATCTAACTAAGCAAGCTAAAACAAAGAGACAGCTTCCATTAATCAAGGCTAAACTAATATAAGATTAACAGGGGAATCAATTTGCATCAAATGAATCCATTATATAGTTTATTAGATAAGTAGCTCATGCTACGAAATTTTGATTCCTTTTTTTACAATTTAACAATGATTGATGGAGTATGTGGATCCATCTACTCCAAAGTTTGTCTCCACAGAGTCCAATATTTACTTATGCATATCATATGTAGTCGACATGGCGACATAAGAAAAGCAGGTTATGGATAACCTTGATGTCTCTTGTGATCTAAGCTGATGATAGTACGGAAGGAAGCAAGAGAGACCCACAATGGCCTGGACAACCATAGCAAATTTTGCCAATCCCATTCTAATAGTCAATGTGGAAGGAGCAATCAGTCCTTCCTCAAAAGATATTCCTGTTACTCTAAGCTCTACCAGTTGATTCTAAAAACCATCAGTAACTATCATGCAGATAGAATGTTGCAGTCTCAAAGAGGGCAAAGAGCATCAGAAATCTTTAATGTATATAGGTCACCACACAAGTTCTTCAAGAAAGGACAGCTTATTTGTAAAGCTTTAGCTACAAGTTCCACTTCAGAAAGAAGCCTCCATCCAAAACATTTATCGAAGTTGCAAAGAAGCCATCATATGAATGGGAAACCTCAGCTTTCCATCCAAGCAGGAGAATATCAACTAGAATAAAACTAAGGGGAAGAGGCCCCGCAAAGAGAGAAGAAAAAGGGATAGCTTGTGACCCTTGTTCACAAAGCTTCAGATTTTGTTCCAGCTCAAGGCAGCACCCACCAATGACAGTCTACTTGTCTTCTAAGCAAAACTGACATCCAAAGCCACTTCCACCATCCATCCACACCTTCCCCACCTTTTTTTTTACTCCTGTTTTCCCCTGCTGCCTGCTATCCTAGATAATGCATCTCCAAGTCCATCTAGTACTCCATCAGAAACAAACATCAACAACCTGTTCTCAGTAATTCATCAGTTTATAATATTACAAAAAGTTCTGTGAAATGGGATCATTTCAAATGCCTGCAAATTTTCCAAGTTCTGCATTGCCAGAGTCCTCTTGTGCCTATCTACTCCAAGAATTGAAGGTTAGTTTGTTGTGAAATTTAAGGTTCTTGATCTTTCGAAAAGAATTAAGGTTCTTGGTTGAATACTATGTACTTTACTGATTTCTTCTTGCTAAATTTGATGAGCTGCTGGAACTGAATAGCTGATTTGGGATGAGGTTGGGCAAGATCAGCTTGAGCGAGAGAGAGTTCTCCTTGAACTGGAACAGGAATGTTTGGAAGTTTATAGGAGAAAAGTTGACAGTGCTAATATCTCTAGAGTTCGACTACATCAAGCACTGGCTGATTCAGAAGCTGAGTTAACTAATCTTCTGCTTTCCCTTGGAGAGCGATCATTACCAGGAAGAGTGAGCTCTAACAACAATGATCTCTATCATATGCATCAAATGCAATAGATACCATCAAATTAGGACATGTCTTGCTTTACATGTACTAAGTAGTACATATCTTGTACAGCCAGAAAAATTGACAGGGACACTAAAGGAGCAGCTTGATTCGATTACTCCTGCCCTTCGAGAAATGCAGATGAGAAAAGAAATCAGGATGAACCAGTTCCGGGAGGTTCAGACACAAATCCAAAGGATTTCATCAGAGATTGCAGGTCACTCAGAATATGATAGTGTTGTTGTGAATGAAGGTGATCTCTCACTG
Source organism: Phoenix dactylifera (assembly GCF_009389715.1). NCBI lineage: Eukaryota > Viridiplantae > Streptophyta > Magnoliopsida > Arecales > Arecaceae > Phoenix > Phoenix dactylifera. Next base: position 77,258 of record NW_024067998.1, read on the forward strand.
AAGAAACTCGAGGAATATCAACATGAATTTCAGAGACTTCACAAGGAAAAGGTACTTGGAATTAATCTGAAAAAATACTTGTACCCCTCTTAACGTGACATGATTTTTTTTTCCTTTCTTTCTTTCTTTCATTCTGAAAGAATGATAGGCTCCGGAAAGTGGAAAAGTACATAAATGAGGTGCATCAGCATGCTGAAACAATGGGGATGGATTCCTCGAAAATCATTACTGATGTTCACCCGAGCTTATTGCATGGTTCAAGCGGACAGCAATCAAAGAATATTAGTGACACAATTTTGGACAGACTCAAAAGCACAGTACAGCAACTCAAAGATGAGAAGCAAAAGAGAATGGAAAAGGTGATTTTTTTTACCTTCCCTCCCATGCTTTTCGCCTTATGTGAGCATTCGAGTAACATAGCAACAGGAAGTAAGAAATGAAGACAACCATTAATGTTGTATAAGTTACATAGCTTGTAAGCTGCTGAGCTTTGCACAACAAGTATTAATAGTTTATGAAAAGGTAAATGCAAAATCCAAAATATTCATATTGTAACAATATGCAACACCATAAAGTATTCATATTTGCTGCCAGTGCAAAATGGCTATAGCCCAGTGGTTGGACCTCTCCAAATGGGTGGATGCTCTGGGTTTGAATCTTGGAGCTGTTTCCCATGTGTTTAACCCTGTTAAGTCTGCTTCATGGTGCTTCCACCGTTAATCCCCTGGAAGAAGAAGAGAATCAATTTGTTGTAATTTGCAAGCATCCAAATAAATGGTTGAAAAAAAGTCAGATCAGAAATGTGTGAATCTGGTCACTTTATAGTAATACATAGCATTATGAAATTGTGATCAGAACTCAGTTAAAAAAACAAACAAATTAAGACAATCAGAACCAAATATCCATAAGAATCCTATAATAGGAATAGAACAAGATCTTTTGCATCTGATTTCATATAATTATTAGATGAACCTTAGTATCACCAGAATATTTGTAACATTTTGTAGAATAAACAAGGATCACTTATGTTGACTAAGATTGAAATTACGCTCTTTAAAAATCATATTGTAGCTCTTTTTTCACAGAAATGTGGTAAGAATGTTGACACAATGTTTGACTGATCCATGGTCTAAGAAATTTCTTGAACTGAGATTCTAAATGATATTTCTTATTTTAGATGAGAAAGATACATATCAGGCATTTTAAGGTTCAAGATCATTTTCAAGACAGATTTAATATAATAGCCGCAGCATTTCAAGGTTGAAGGTTGCATTTGAGATGATTTGGATTGATGTCATACAATGCACAAACTTGAAATTACTGAATTATCAAAAGATGGATTGAAACAAAATTTTTGTAGCGGAGCACCAATATGATTAATTGTTTAGATTCAAATTCCAAACTAGTTTTTCCAGTCATGAAATTTTTCTTGATCATAACGTTACTCACTCACCATTTCCACAATCAGTTAATTGCTGTAGATGCGAATGATAGCACAGTGTGCAATAGTTTCAACTGAAAATTACAGAAACTGCATATTTGCAGCTTCACAGGCTTGGGAAAGCATTGACAAATTTGTGGAATCTTTTGGATACACCCATGGAGGACCAGCAACCATTTTCTCATATCAAATTTTTTTCATCATCAGCCTCAGTAAGTTACACTTTAGGCCCTGGAAGCCTTACCCTCGACATAATCCACCAGGTACAGGCACTTGTCCACATCATAAAACCTGAGGATTAAGAATATGTTTCAAATCTTCTTTAATAACTGTTTCAGTATTTAGTCTATTCTGGCTGCTTAAATGGCCCAGCTTTGCTTGAAACATAATCCAGGCTGAGTCTGAAGTAGAGAGATTGGATCAGTTAAAAGCAAGCAAGATGAAAGAGCTATTCTTTAAAAAGCAAATTGAACTCCAGGGCATATGCAAGAAATCTCACATGGAAGTACCCCCTCAGTCTGAGATGGAAAATATTATGAAACTTATCATATCTGGTGGGCCTCTTGCTTCAATTTTTTTTAATGATTCAAGAATTCTCAATGTTACTTTCAGTAATCCAAAAAATTTACATGCACTACCTGAAGGTGAGATGGACCATTCTGACCTCCTCATGTGCATGGAAGAGCATATATCTAAAGCAAAAGAAGAGGCTTGCAGCCGGAAAGACATAATGGAGAAGGTCAACAAGTGGATGGCTTCATGCGAGGAAGAACGCTGGCTGGAAGAGTACAGCAGGGTCATTCCTAATCCATCAAAATACATACTTGTCCAGCATTATCCCTGATATACTAAACTCTCATGTCATGTCATTTTGATAAATGAACTGTTTACAGGATGAGAATCGTTACTCGGTAAGCAGAGGGGCTCACAAAAACTTGAAACGCGCAGAGCGTGCTAGAATTATAGTCAACAAGATTCCAGGTAAGAATTGATTGTAGTAAATCAAGAATGATGATTATACCAAAAAAAAAAATCAAGAATGATGATGCAACATAAACTGATATGATCTAAATGCAGCTTTGGTCGAATCGCTGATGACCAAGACTAGAATTTGGGAAGAGGAAAGGAAGAAAGTTTTCTTGTATGATGAGGTCAGACACAAAACCCTTTTGAGAAACATACTCTGGATTTTACCCTTTTGTTAAGATCATGCATACAACTTGCTCGTGACAACCCATGAAGCATCTTTTGTATCTCATTGTGAAGTTCAGATATTCTGGTGTCAAGCTAAAACTTAAATGCAACAGAAACTCAGACAAAAAAAATTATGAATTTTTATTATGGTTACCTCCATTTTTCAACTATACAGCATGAAGGTTTAAGCCTTAAAAAGATTTAAAAGCTCCAAAGTTCTGTTTTTATACAGCCCAAGATATGCATTTGTTTAAATAAATTGTTAAAACAACACAGCCAACATTATCATGTTGGTTAAACCATGTACTAGGATCAATATAATTCCACTAAAGGGAAATCACTATTTGAAAAACCAGTAAGTAAAAACTGCATCAGTATGTCTAGCTACATATCATTTTGTGCGATAACATATAGCAATTATTAAGTAATTTTCTGTGCCGGGTGGCTGAGAAAGGAATCAAGGATCTGGGGCAGACAATATACTCCTTAAATGTAGACTTCTTGAGTCCAAATATCAATTCCATTTGATTTCCAAAAAAGAACAGTTCAAATTATTTTTTTCAGCATCCTCCTAATTCCACAACATCAACCAATCTTTCTGTGACTTCGCAGGCGCCTCTTTTGGCTATGCTTCAGCAATACACTTTGATGAGACAGGAAAAGGAAGAAGAGAAGTACAGGCAAAGAGTAAGTTTTTCATGAGGAACAAAAGAAAATTGGAAGGTCCTATGAGGATCCTTCATAGGACAGACTGGTAATTGTAACGGTATCAAATCATGAATACCACTTTCATAATATTACACACAAATAATATGATTTTGGTACAGGAGAGAAAGAAGGTACAGGCTCAGGTTGCAGCACAGCAGGACAAGTTTAGCTCAAGGACAAACACAAGCGCCAGTCCTCTTTCAAACAGGAGCTTAAATAGCAGTTTCAGCAGTTATTCCCCTTCATACAGGAGGCTGTCTATCACGAACCAGCATCAAAGATCGAAAATTAATTCTGCAACACAAGGACCAAATTTCAACAAAATGGGTCGGAAGAAACAGGTGGAGAGCATGTTGGTTAAGTACAACCATGTCCGTAAATTTAGAACAGAGACAGCATCAGAAATCTCTACCACAATTTCAGGCCCATCATCTCCATGACTTTTCTTAGCTAGGAAAAGTTGTCTTGCTTCATCATAAGATCGTATCAGTAGAGAAGAAAAAAAAAATGGTTGTTTGGAAAATAAAGATGCTTGTAAGAGAAAATCCTGTGTGTTACTACAACAATTACAAGACATCATATCCTACATCCCAGGCCTCAACCGGTTTCCCAAAAATTGTTGATTGCATGAGGGAATGACTAAATTGCTGCATTTACTGTTAGCATCCCCCAACTCATTTCGCACCACGGAACTCGGAATCTGCCATATGGTGAAAGATGATAAACGTTCCCAGTCAGTGGGTGACATAAGTGCCATTTTTTATGGGCACTTCCATTGTCATTTTGATACAAAACCTGTGAACCAAATTAATACATCAGGCAAAACAATCAACAAGACGGAGTTAAAAGGCATATTTGTATCAGTGTTAAATGGCAAGTTCATGATTCAAGACATGTGGTTCGAGGGAACTTCTCTGATGAGCATCAATGCTTCCAACCTTTTCACATGCACATATATTAGTGTCCCATTAAATAAACTGTCATAATAAAATAATTCATAAATGCACGTAACAACATACTTAACATCAATAACAACTAAATTGGTTAAAGATCTAATTATAACTGTGAACTAGGCCTAGAAACTACAAAAGGCAAGTACAAGTTGCATAACAAGTATGGAGCGGTTCTCCCAATTAGCATTACTTGGCATGATCCAATTGCCAGACAACAAATAATAATATCGTGTTTGACAGGGAAGAGACACTCAGAAGATGGACAGAGCAACCATTCAATTAATTGAGAAACTTGCCCACATTATGATTTGATCATCCAATCGAAAAAACAGGGAGCTTCTGGTAACAAAGGCTGAGGACAGTTCAACTGCATTCTTTTTACATTTCTTTTTCATGATTCTTAGAAAAATTTTAAGGATGACTCTGGAAATGCAAACCATATTACTTCTATCTTGAATCGGTGCGAGAATTCCAATATGTGTGAGGAGTATCATAAGAATACATCTAATTAGATACTCGACTAGGCAATTTGAATTTGATGGAAACAAGTTTAAGATTATTGTTGAAGTTATTGCTAGAGACAATTTTTGTCTAGCTCTACCAATACAATGGTAGAAATAAGTTCCTTTACTCCACTATTAAGTACCTTTATTGTGCAAGCGCGCACATCATCATGTGCATGAAGTTTATTCATGAATGGATACAAGCATACCAGTTACATACGTAGTATAGATTTAGAAATTTATCTAAGGCAACTTAGATAACTTACAACTTTTCTGTGCATAAGTATTCATCATTTGGAGACATTGCAACCTGCAATTCACAATCAAATGTATCATTTAATCCTAGGACCAAGGGACCAAAGAAACGAATCATCATCAATAAAAGGCCACAGCAGATATAATTTACTGCAATAAAGAAAGAGATTACGAATGTACGGTATTAACACATCTTGTATGGTTGATGATATGCCTGACACAAGGATGACCGAGGACAACATCCCACATTGCCATGCTATATATATATTAATTCATTAAGATCAGTTATAAGCATGATGGAGAATAGAGAAAAATTTTAAGGAAATGAATTACTCCCCATAACCGCTCACGGTAACCAATACAGGCTCCCTTTGAAGCCACTGAGTGATCACCCTCATCAACATGACTGCACACAATCTAAAAATAAATAAATAAAACATATCAGTGAATATGACAAACAGATGTCATAAGACATGTACAACTCATTGCACAACATAAAACCATCCATAAACAAAAAGCAGTTATATAACAATAAAATAAAATAAAAAAGTTACCAATATAGGGATTTATGATTAATAAGCAATAAGCTATATTATGTCCATTAAAGGTTGGCTTTATAAATTAAACCCTTCGCAATTTTCATGCATCAACAGCTAAATCTTCTGCAAAGGCAAGCTTCTCCAAATCCTCATAAGTTTCATGCCGTTCCACTTTTGAATATTTCAATTTTACAAACCAAGTCATTCCCTTGTAAGCACTCCTTTAATTGTTCTTGCTCTGTTCATGCTTAATGCTTGCAATTCTCAAGCTTCATAATACTGACTCACTATGAGATCATACAATACCTGATTGTCATTGTGCATGTCCATGTCATATTTGTTAGGCATTCAACAAGATGTCCAACAATAAAATGTTCATGCCTATGGTGTATAGCCCATTATTCTATTGCTATTGAAAGTGTTGTCCATTAAAGATCACTCAATGATAATCAAGGTTTACTGTACCAAGCCATAAAACTTGGTACCAAGCATACTGTACCATATGGTAAGATAACGGTATAGCATCAAGGCTCGATATAGCACTATGCTGACACATAGTATAGCCACTATCTCACCTTCAACGGTGTATCGTGTTTCCATAGAGGTGTACCGTATAGTAGGATACTAGCATTGTGCCCAGTATCAACGTAGCATATCTTGATGAGATTGCCTACCAAACAGATAAGGACTGTGGACTCAGATCATAGAAGTCATTGACTATAGGTTAATAATTTTATTTGTTTGTTTAACATGAAAGAGCATGTTTATCATTTCTTCTTCAATCTTTACGGGACACCAAAGTACTACATATTTTAAATGATAATCCAATGTATTTGAAGGCACGTTTTTATATAGAAATATAAAGAGAAGAACCAGCTGGATCAAGATTCGCCATCTCGATACCGAACCCCGTACTGGTACCATCCTATTATAATGTTGGTATGCAGTATGGTGTGAGATCATGAAGCATGCTTAGTGTCGGTATGGTATAAGACTATATACCTATACGATCAGTAGCGACCAATACGGCATACTTTGAGCTGGACTTTTTGTGGCTCTAAGCATTTAACAATTGTATGAGTCTCAAATGATGGTGCAAGGCCCAAAAGTAGAATGAACAAGGAGTAGAGAAAGTAGTAATGGAAGGAGAGGAAGGGGAAAGAGGAAAGGAATGCATAGGCACAATGCCCATAATATTCTCCCCTTTAATCTTAGATAAACCAAAATGCCCACAAGTGGGAGAACCAACCACTTTAAATGAATGTTATGCATGATCCGGGCAATCAACCAGGCCCAAATCCATACAATTGCAGCCCATATATAAAAAGATATACCTAACGCACTCTTACACCTAAAATTATTCAAGTTTTTGATCGATGTCCTTCATTTTTTTAATAGCATGCAACAGAAGATTTAAAATACATGTATAATAATGTAAGTCCATCTTTCTCCTATAAAGCCATTTCTTACATATCAAACTCAAGAAGACAATTTTTGTTATGGTACTTAATGTTCAAAATAAATTAGAGAACTACTTGTTGTACTATCGGTACCATACTATACCGGCATGTATCGTACCGTATCAGGACATACCATACCAGTATGCAGTCTCATACCATATGGACACTCAGTATGTCTCGTCGTCTCATACTGTACCACATACCAACACTATAATAGTCCGGTACCGATACCAGTCCGGTACCGAGAGAGCGAATCTTGGATGAAACCATCATCTTTTATTAGCTTTTGACCCAGTAATATTAGTAAATAAGTACTTTGACCAATTTAGTTTGAATCAATGATATGAAGATAGATTCGCATCAGATTACCAAATGGTTGATGCCATCGGGCTTCTTTGAAAAGATAGAAGTTCAATGGTATAAATAGTATGCAACAAAGTTAGAAACTCACCCTGGCAGTTGATTAGCATGTTATGCAGTAGGCATTTGCTCAAACAATGTAGAGTAGGGCTGGAAGTGGGCTCGGGCCGGCCCGAAGCCCATCGGGCCGGGCTGCCTGCGGGCCGGGCTATGGGTTAAAAACTTAAGCCCAATTCTATTTCGGGCCGGGCTCGGGCTGAAATCTTAAGCCCAATTCTATTTCGGGCCGGGCTCGGGTTTTCCATTGGCCCGGCCCGGGCCCAGCCCGAGCCCGGGCCCAATGCGAGCCTGAACGAGATCGAAGACGGGCAGACGGCCCGAGCCAGTCGCGAGTCGCGACTTAGGGGGATTTTTGGGGTTTTGTAACTTTGTTTGACGAGTCGTGAACTCGTGATTGAACTCGTGAAACCCTAGGCGAGAGCGGAGAGCCGCGAGACCGAGACGCGGAGAGCCGGAGACGGTGGTCCAGTGGAGGCGTGGAGGCTCGTCGTCGTCTAGGGTTTCTCACCAGTCGTCGTCGGCGGCAGCGGCTTGTCGAGTGCAGAGGCGAGACGAGAGCAGTGGAGGCTCGTCGTCGTCGGCTAGGGTTTCTCCGCTCCCTTCTCGGATCGTCGTCGTCGCCGACTCACCGAGTGCCAATCGTCTCGGATCGTCGCCCTCATCTCCCTTCTCCTCCAGGCTCCACCCCCTCACCGCCAAAATTGATCGTCACTTGAGGTGCATCGGCTCTAGTCGGCTCTCAGATTAGGGTTTTTTGGATAATCTATTCTCTCTTGCCTCTTGGTGCTTTACCTTGTTCTATTCTCTCGAGTCTTGGTGCTTCACCGGCCCCGATCCTCTTCTCCTCCTTCCTCTGTGGCGCTGACCGACCTGCCGAGAAAGAGGTAATTACTTATCCTCTTCTCCTCCTTCCTCTGTGGACTGTGGTGCCTAAAATATTATTTTTTTACTAATCTATTGCTTGCTCCCCTTCTCGAAAACAAAAGGGGGAGGCTTTAAAAGTTAGTAGAGCTCATTTCATCTGCCAAATATCACAAATAAGAGGATCATGTGCTTTTGAGGTGGTTGTGCTGCCATAAATCCACAAGTTGTGTTTAGTGCATTTTAGACATTTACTGTTATTTCTACAATTCTACTAAGTTTGTGGTTTTAATTAGGTTTGTGGTTTTGAATAGGTAATTAAAAGTGTGATGTGTAATGCCTGATGCTATTGGCTTGCTTTTCTTGTTGTTTGCCTCAGACACACTGAACTCAATCTTAATTTGTTGATCAGTGATCACTGATCCATAGTCTCGCTGATTCCTTTCCTCTTTATTTTCTCCTCTCTTTATCTGATTTGAAGGTTTCAGAAAGTCCTTATTATCTTTCCAACCTTAACAACCTGTAAGCCTAGGAACTAAATAATATATCTTCCATTCCAGAAGCTGCTCATATCTCATCTGTTTATAAGACTGTAACAAACAGGGGATGATTCATTGAGATAGTAATGACATGACTATATCTCCAACTTTGTCAATAACAAGAGTTTTAAATTTTCGTACATATCTGATGCTATAGGTTAAATTTGTGATATTTATTTTGTTATTTGGGCAGATTATTTTTACTAATGTCTCATTCTAAAGTTGGTGAAAATGAGACTGTTGAAGATTTAAGGAATGAGGATGATAGAAATGAAGATACTGCTGAAAATATTTGTGACAATTCTTCTAAAAAAAGATCTTGGGTATGGAATCACTTTATCGAGGAAAAAAATTCTAAAGGGTCAATAGCTAAGTGCAAATATTGTAAAAAAGTTTTAAGTGGGAGCACTAAAGGAGGAACGAGTCATCTAAAACGCCATCTTGAAAATGTTTGCAAGAGGTATCAAAAGAATTCGACTAATCAGTTGCTCTTACTACCAAGTTCAAAAGATCCGATAAAGTGTTTCAAATTCAATCAAGAAGAGAGTAGAAAAATTCTTGCAAAATTTATCATATGTGCTGAGCTTCCATTTCGTATTGTTGAGCACACTGTTTTTCTGGATTTTATGAGATCTCTTCAGCCATTATTCAAACTTATGGGTCGTAAGACTGTAAAACATGATTGTATGGCTTTGTATCAAGAAGAGAGGAAAAAATTGCATGATGTATTCAAGAACCTAAGTTCTCGAGTCAGTTTCACTACTGATATTTGGACATCAAATCAGAAAATCGGTTATATTTCTTTCACAGCACATTATATTGATTCTGACTTTACTCTGCATAAGAAGATTATTAGTTTCAAGAAACTTCCATACCCTCACACCAGCTTTGCAATTGAAGATGCTGTAAAAAAATGTCTTGTTGAATGGGAATTGGATTATAAAATATGTGCTATTACTTTGGATAATTGCAGCACAAATGATGCTGTAATGAGAAGGCTCCGAGATCACTTTTGTGCTTCAATGTTGTTTAGTGGGGAGTACAGTCATATTAGATGTTGTGCACATATATTAAATATTATGGTTCAGGATGGAATGAAAATCATTCATGAAGCTATTGAATGTATAAGAGAAATTGTTAGATATGTCTCTGCATCCCCATCTCGAATGCAAGCATTTAATGAAATTCTACAGCATATGAGACTTCCTGCTAGAAAAGGACTCACTTTGGATGTTCCTACAAGATGGAATTCTACTTATGAAATGTTGCATGATGCACTTGGTTATAAAGATGCTCTTATTAGATATGCAACTGAGCATTCATGTGTATGCCCCACCAATGATGAATGGAAAAAGGCTTCTATAATTCTTAAATTTTTAGAAGCCTTTCTTGATGCCACTAAAGTATTTTCTGGTTGTAAGTATCCCACATCCAATTTATACCTAAAAGAAGTTTGGGGAATTAGGGCTTTGTTGATGGATGAAAGTATCGATACTGATGAAACAGTGAAGCAATTAACAAATGAGATGCTAAAGAAGTTTAACAAATATTGGTCTCAGTGCAATAATTTGTTGGTAATTGCTTCTATTTTGGATCCCAGATCAAAGTTGATATTTGTAGAATTTTGTTATCAAAAGGCATTTGAGTTGGAGGAGTGCAAGAAAAAGATTGATGATATTCGTGCTTGTCTTTTTAAATTGTATAATGAGTATGTAGATGCAACAAGAATGCACCCCTCTATGAGTTCAAGTGAGCGAACATCTAATTTTGGTGGACAAGGTGATATAAGTTCAGTTTCTTCCCAAAAAAAATTTGGTATGGACTTTGCTCAATTTAGAAGTCAGAGTTCTTCAAAACGCCCTAAGAGATCCGAGTTGGATAGTTATTTGGATGATGATGTACTTCCTGATTTGGAGAATAAAGAGTTTGACATCTTGGCTTGGTGGAAGAGCAATGCAGCAGTCTATCCTATACTATCAAGAATGGCTCGAGATGTTCTAGCTATTCCAGTCTCCACTGTTTCATCTGAGTCAGCATTCAGCACTGGTGGTAGAGTTGTGGATCAGTATCGAAGCTCTTTGAGCCCTTCTACCGTAGAAGCCTTAGTGTGTACCCAAGATTGGCTTCGTGAACAATATGATGAAGGTATATAAATCTTTTAAATTTATCTAATATTTTTTATTTGCTTATTGTACTTATAATTTAAACATTTATGATTGATTTGTGTGTTAACAGTTGCAAATTGCTCGAGTTCTGTAACGTTGAATGTAGATGACGACACCCTGGACTCCTGGAGTGGGCAATTTGGGAGAACTGAATGACGATACCCTCATCAGATCTAGTTCATACCTAAAGTATCAAGTATGAAGTATGTTTGTGGATGGAGTATTTTCATGTGGATCATGGTTATTTGTTGCAAAATTTTATGAGAGTTGTATGTTTTTGAACTGCAGGCTTGAAGCTGACTTCAGGGGGTTTCTCTATTACATGGATATGATGAATATATTATTGTGCAGGGAACAACGACTTCAGGCCGATGATTTTTTTTATCCTCTTGTTTTTGATGGAATCCTTTTGTTTGGTTTCAGTTGTATCGTTGCAGTTGGTTGCATGGAATGAATTTTTTTGCAAGTTATCTTCAAACTATCAGATGCTATTTTGTTAATGATCTGTCTGATTGCCTACTTGGTCTATCTTATATTTGATTTAAGTTGAATAGGTTGTTTGCTTGTCGACATTTTTGCTTGTATGTTTACAAGAGCAGCATATGGAACCACTCAGGGGAATGACATTATAAAGCTGAATTTTGATCCGTATATCTACTGTTTCTTTGTGGTTCTTTAAAGGTAAGTGCACTATTATCCATTGCTGGGTTGCTTCAGTGACTTTATGATGAACCATGGAACCACTCAAGAGTCTCACTTTGTAGAGCTATCATGGTAAGCAGGTAGCCAGGTAGAGATATCAGGGTCGGCTTGTTATTTATTTTCTTCCTTGCTTTGCAGGCTGTATTGCTTATTGCATCGTACCTTGATGTTCCTCTACGATATCCTTTGCGCTTGGGAGGCTCACGTTCATATATTCATGACTATGCTCCTTCAGTTGAGTCTATATCATCAGATTACAAAGCCGTCTGAATTCTATCAATTGATATTTTTCCTTATTCAATTAAGGTTCCATGATAAAAGAGTATTTCAAGATTACATTTTCATATATGCTTCATCTTTCTAACTGATTCATGCATAATAAAATCTGGTGGCCAAGTGGCACTTATGGTTCAGTACTAAGATGGTACAATTTTCATCAGAAGTTAATTTTTATTTCCCTACCTCTCCTATCCCTCTTCCTCTACTCAATTTTCTGATAGGGTATTATTGGTTAAGCAGTTGAAATCGAAGGTTGGTGAAGTGATGTCCTCTCCTGCCATCACTCTGTCACCTGACAAGACAGTTTTAGGTAAGTTTGTAACTGAACCTTCTTTCTTTATGAACATAATTGCGTATGTGATTCCATAAAATTTGGGAAATACTCTTGTTTCTTGGCTGCAATATCGTGCAGATGCTGCAGCTTTGATGCTTAAGATGAAGATCCATAGGGTACCAATCGTAAATGAAAAACAGCAAGTTGTAGGTAAGAGATATATACATAAAGACTAAACTGTTCTCTGGGGATCTTGTCAATGAATATTTACTGATATGATCTGAAATGTGTTTAAACAGGAATGGTTTCTCGAACAGACATATTCCAGGCACTGGAAACCCAGGTGGTATAAGCTCTCTGCTTCATAAGAATGCTTATCTGCTGTGTAAATATGAAAATAAGTGTAAATATGAAAAATAAGTTAAAGAAGCACATAAAACAGGGCAGCTATGACTTTGTGACTCCTAATTGCATATTGTATGATATATTCTCTTCATTTCTTTGTGCAGCTTTTAAGCATAAAGCATCTGATATTTTATATGCATTTGTATTTTGCCAATCACATTTTGTTTTCGTTTGGTAGGATTTAGAGCAGCTTTTAAACTACATTGGAGCTGACCCAAACGGGCTGGCCGGGCTCGGGATCGGGCCGGGCTGGGGATCGGGCCGGGCTCGGGATCGGGCTGGCCCAAACGAGCTGGCCCAAACGGGCCGGCCCAGGTTAGGGCCCAATTGGGCCGGCCCAAATGGGCTCGGGCCGGGCTCGGGCCTTGTTCCTTAAAAATTTTTCGGGCTCCGGCCCGGCCCGAAGCCCGGAAAAAAAATTCGGGCCGGGCTTGAGTAGGGGTTTGGCCCAACCCGGCCCGGCCCACTTCCAGCCCTAATGTAGAGGCCTAAAGAAACGCATATCATTGCTTTGACAAGATGCATCTGAAGAAACCTTCCCACAGTTTATTGGTAGGTATTATTTGATAGAGGCAACAAAATAGGTATCGCAACCACTAAATGAAACAGATGTCACCTGCAATAAAGAAATATAAATACACATCAAATAAAACTTAAAAGCTGCAAAAAAAAGAGAGATCAAAATAAAATAAAAGATAAAACCAAAAATTAAACAAAAGGCAAAATTAGAAGTTCATTTTGGAGCATCACTATATTATCAGGCAAAATGCAGCTAGGATTTCTCGGAATTTGCCAAATTCACACCAATCTAAAACCAAAAAGTTGTCATACGCTGAACTTCTAGGATTGGGGGAGGGGGATGAGGATAAGTAGTTAAAAGGATGCAACAATGAGTGTTATTAGACAACTATGCAAACCATACTCCTAACATATTACATTTGATTCTCAAGTAATTTACGCCAATGGTGTAACTCATACACATAGGACAACCATGAAAATGGGCAGCCTAGTGCACAAGGCTCCTACTATTATAGGATCTGGGGAGGGTCAAATATACACAACCTTACCACCATGCATGGAGAGGCTATTTCCATGTTTCGAACCCGTGACATCCAGGTCGCAATAGAACAACTTTACTATTATGCCAAGGCTAACCCGCAAAGGATGACCATATGTATGCAATCCAAACATATAAAGTACAATTATGTTACACCTCTATCCCATAGTGGATCAAGGATGAAAATTTGTAATTTAGATAGTGTGAACATAGTATCCAAATCTTATTAAACAGAGTAAAGGATACCTAATAAACTAAATATATGGAACAATAAGGTACGTGGGAAGTCATGGCTGAAAATGTGGAAGTCAATCACATATTGTCATCTATTTGTCACATCAAAATGTACAGTAAGGAGATGACAGGAAAATGAAGGCAACAACCATGTTAATTGCAAGGCATCAAAGTCAGATAATGAAAATAGAAATGTTAGTCATCACGAGAAGCATAACCTTGAAAATTGAAAATAGAACAAGAAATATGCCATAGTAAAGCAAAGAGCAATGGGATAGGCCTCAAAATTCACAATTCAACCGTCATAGAGAAACTTGATATTTCAGAACAGTACACAACATAAGTAAACCTTGTTTACACGAGGAACAAGATTCTAATTATATGTTCATTCACCAAAGAGTTCAAAGCCTGTCAAACACATACGCTGGCAATCATGGATGTTGGACAAGCTAATAATAAAGTTAAGAATCTTAATAGTAAAAACTAGAAATACAGACAAATTGTCACAATCATCGTCTATGAAGGATGGGCAAGGGATGGTGATAAGAGTTATAAGAACCAATCGAGGAAAAAAGAATAAGAAAATAGGGATAGACAAAGTATTCAAAGATCGCAAAATGCATCAACAGTGAACCTAATTAACAGATAGATGCTTGGGAAGCAGTATAGAAGTATAGACCATAAGGATTTTGAGCAAAGCACAAGCATGACAATAAAGGTAAGGCCAAGGATAAGACAAAGCTGGAGAATTAGGAGAATCAGAATAATTTTAAAAGTAAATGGCAAATATCATATAAGGTTACAAACTCGGTGTAATTTGATACTTATGCATTTTACTCATAGATATTTATAGTCATATTAGATACATGGTATGCTGTACCGTACCGTACCGGACAGTACCGGGCATACCATACCGTACCGATGGCGTACCGCATACCGTACCGTACCGACACTATGATAGTGTGGCACCGATATGGAGTCCGGTACCGGTACGGCGAACCTTGATTAGATAGGAAAAACCATGACTTTATTGAGTAGTACCTTGAATTAATAATTTGCAGTTTTGGACTTTCATTAAAATACCAAATCCTACATCAAATGATTCCAAAAAAATGCATTTTTTTTAAAATGTGAAACATGAGTTTTCTTAACTCGCTTTATTTGTCAATTGTTTTTAGCAACAAAACTACAAACGTCAAAATTCAAGATGCCCAACCGATACCCAAGATTGGAACCTTGATCTCAGTCAACTAAACTATCCTACAATCAGCATAACTAAGATTCGCCGAACCGATATCGGGGAGGTTGTACCGGCCAATGACCGGTTCAATTTAGTATGGGTCCGTACCATGCCACTCTAAGGTGTACCGAAAATAAGGAGAGGAAGGGGAAGAGGGAGAAAAAGAGAGAGAAAGAGGGAGAGGGAGAGGGAGAGGGAGAGGGAGGAAAGGGGAGGGCTGAGGGTTAAGTCCTTACCCTAACCCTAACCCTAGCCCTAGCAGAGTGAGTGAGAGCAAGCGAGAAAGAGGGAGGGAAGGAGGAAGGGGAGGGTCAAGAGAAACCCTAACCCCAACCTTAGCAAAGCACGAGAGAGAGAGAGAGGAAGAAGGGAGGGAAAGAGGGAGAGGGGGAGACACTTATCAGCAAGGACGACGAAACCGTCTCGTACCGCCCAATTCGGGCACACCGAGCCGTACCGGCGGCAGACCGAGATGATTCCAAACTTCAAATCAAGAAACCGGCGAAGGAGGGGGAGAGAGAGAAGAGAAAAAGAGAGAGAGGGGGGAGGGAGAGGGCAATGGTGAGCGAGGGCTGCCAAAACAAGGCCGAGGGAGGGGGAGAGAGGGCTTTCAAAGCCCTCCCTCCATGCATCAGAACAGGGGCGGAGCTCTAGTTTCAAAAGAAACTAGGGCTTCAGCTTCTTTTAATGTCCTTTTTAAATTTTTTTAAGTAAAATCGATAGCAACTACCGACTTCGCTTATCATGTTTTAAAAAAAAATTAAGTGAAGTCAACATGCTAACTTCAAAAATTCAAAAAAATATAAAAAGGGGCCAAAGCCCCTGTTTCCTTTCGAAACAGAGGCTCTACCCCTATTCCGATGTATGGAGGAGAGAAGGCTTCGACTTTGGCCCTATTTCGCCACCCTCTCCCTTTCTCTCCCTCCCTTCCTCCCTCTCCCTCTCTTCTTCCTTCTCTCTCCCCCCTTCTACCCTCTCTCTCCCTCCCTTATTCCCTCTCTCCTTTATTCCCTCTCTCCCTCTTTTCTAATCTTTCATTCTCCCTCTCCCACTCCCTCGCTTCTCTCTCTCTACCACGCTCTCCGCTCTCTCCCTCCCTTCCTCCCAATCCCAGCCTCTCTCTTTTCCTCTCTCCTTTTCTCTCTCCCCCTCCATGGCCGATTTCCCTGCGGCACGGCACAAAGACACCATACCACCGGCCTATCGGCACAAGTGCCGATTCGATACTTCAAACCTTGCTTACCACAATGCCATGGGGAGGGAAAGCAACATCGATCAAGTAGGGGGGTCAATCAAACCAGGCTTCTCTCCTGAGCTACCTCTACCATTTTCTAAGCCTTCCATTTCCAAATTTACTAAAGACTAATCTCAGCAGTTGTAGCTTTAACCAAACTTTTGCGCCTCAAGCATCATCTACTATGCATCAATCCAACTCCAACAAAATTCTTTACCTATTTTCCTCAAGTTTGAATGCCTGCAGTCATAAGACATAACTCAAAAAGTACCTGAGTATGGTCAGAAAAATAAAATCTTACCAGTTATGATCCCAGTAAATTGATGTTTAAGAAAATAGTCCAAAAATAATAATAAAATTTCAGCCAAGTATTTTACAGAAAAGACAAACCACCTCGTAACCAGATCCCACCGAGAAATGATTAATTGCAGCACAACTCTGGATATCAAATAAGCCATCAGTCCCATCCCCAGCACCTACACAAAATAGCATCCAACTAGTTAGTTGTCTTGCAAACCTGAAATTCGTACAAATTAATGTCAACCAAGCATCAGAGAACAGATTACGCCTGTTATTATAGTGTTGCAAGCTGGATTTGTTTTCAATGGTGTAATATACTGTTGAAAAAACTATGCCAGTGAGCTGTTGAATATGTAAGATTTTTGGGAGTCAAATAAAAACAACATACAGAATCATTAGCAGGGAAAGATGGACAGGATTCTGGAGACTCAATATCCCATAACTGCACTACAGCTGGACAATCATATTCACAATCACTTCCGCAGACCAGAAGGTTTTTGCTGCCAACTCCACAGCATCAATGGAAGAATAAACCTGGTCTCTAGTCCTACACTCAAAAAACAAAAATAGAAATTTAGTGGAGCTTATAACAAGATCATTTAGAAATTAGAATAACTACATGTCTATTTTGGCCTGTACCATGATAGAACTGCAAATCATAATATATGATTGCATGAGAGAGAGGCATCCACACATGCAAAATTTCACATATGCATGCATAAGCAGAGCAGGCACATGGTACAACCTACCCCTTACACAAACAATAAATTATTGATGAAACGAGTTGAACACTTATAGCTCTAAGAAATAAGTATCTTCCGAATTCAATTGATACAAATCAATTGGATAAGCTTACCCTTAAAGCTTGGCCTTAAATAAGCTGTCACTAGGGGCAGAGCCAGGATTTTAAGCAGAGAAAGGGCAGGCGAGGGGGTGCAATGAAGCAATGTTCAACAATTATCATCTAAATTTAGAACATTTGAAAAACAATACCAGCACTTGTTTACTCAAGATTAATCAGTACATACAACCGAAACATGTACTGGGTAATGGTCAATGAATTAAAAAAAATGGCATTAGAAATTAGAAAAAAATAATTCAAAAGAACTAAGCATGCGTCAAATAAAACTCAAATGGGTACTTGTTCCTGTTCTGCTTTTCTTTTTTTTTCAATAAAATGATGGGCATAAAAGAAACAGCAAATCCTTACGAGCAGGTTATCCAATACTTACTTACCATATAAGTAAGTATTTAAAAATTTGAGGACAATATGGACTAAAGAATAAAGACAAAAAGCAGTGTCACTAGCTTCCAGGCAACTCAGTAACCTAATTTCAATGGGAGTTTGTAATTCCAAGTCACCAATTGGGTATTCTGGCCCACTTACAGGGCTCTTTTGCTAATATATTCGCTAAAATACTTGGACAGAGAAGGGAAAAGGATCTCAACTATAGAAACTTTTCTGGATTTCGAAGGTTTGTCTTCATTGAAATTCTAATTTGACAAGAACATCTCTATGCGTTGATGGCTTATTTAGTTAAGAAAACATTCCAAAAACAAGTCAATATTTTACGAGTTAATATTCCAAAAAGAAGCCAATGAATTAGGAGTTATCTGTGGGTGCATGGAATCTCTTTAATGAAATATTCTTTTTAAAAAAGAATTCCAAGATACTTAGAACAGCATTGAATAGTACTTTGAAACATTAAGTACAAGGAGGCGGAGGATAGGGGGGAAGTCACTGGGCAATTATTGCATACCAAAGAACCCCTGGCTCCACCATTGGCCATCACACCAATTTTATAAGTCATGGTTCAAGTCAAAAAAAAGAAAAAAAGAATTGACATAAAAAAATCTGTGATTCATCTGATGTATTAAACAGATTGAGTTACCCAAAGAAATACAATCTATGTTTAAAAGCCAGAAAATGGTATATAAGGCAAAATAAGCCACAGGTAGCCATAAAGTTTATATCATATAGCTGCCATGTCAGTCTCTGCATATGAGTTCTATAAAGAATTATAAGGTAATAGTAAATATTCTCTGCAATATACTATGAGAATTTAAAGAAATTAATATATAGTACCGTTCCTTTTTTGGAACAATGGTCCTTGTACCATCAACACTCATTAGCAAAAGGAAAAAAAAATCACAAAAAGATTACTTATAAAAAATACACAACCTCGGCTCAACTATAAAAATCTCTCTATAAACACATTGAGTACTTTGAATCGGGAACTTTTATATGCATTTGGTCTTGGACCCTTGTCTACAAAAGCCTCTGCATGACACAACAGAAGATAAACCCCCAAATTCTATGTGTAAGAAATCGAGTCTGTGTTGCATGCATTCCTAGATCTTAAACAGAAAACTTTATCCAATCAGGATAGGACAACTTAATGGCTCAAACTACAGATCAGCAACCTTTAAGATATTTCTGAAACATGTCTAATCCAAATAAAAAATTTCCGAGGCTTGGTTTCAAAATATTATTTAACTTAATTGGGCAAAAGAGATGCATGCTTGCTATTTTCAAACTACATGCTCCTAAAAAGAAGAGAGAGCAATAACAAGAGTGTAGAGAAAAGTGATGCCACAATTTGGCTCTTTAATGGATACAATCAATGTTTTAAAAAATATGGTTCATAAGGCCACATTGCGGCCACATATAAAGATGCGGTACCTTCACTGCACTGCGTTGCCTATATGTGGTCATACAGCATATAGATCGAAAAGGAAGTCCATTTAGCACTATGTGGCTAGTATGTAGTTCAATTTGCATTTTACAGCTGCATATGTGGCTCATTTACCAGTATGAGGCCTAACATCAGGCCCACTCTTATGCAGGGCTGTATGGGCAGAGCATGTGCAAACTAGTAATGAGGTTGGATGTGGGTTTCATTTATGTTACAAATATTGTTAAGTACTAAGTATTAATAACTAATTATTAGTTGTTATTGTTACTAAAAATAAATATTTTTGATGAAAAAAAAAAAAGAATCCAAGATACTTGCACAGAAACAGGTTTACACCATATTGTTTTTGATAGATTCTGCAACATTTAAATATCAACAACTGGATTGAGAATTACTACATGGATCATGACCACTAGTACAATCCTATCGGTACCCTGGCGAATAAAGCATCACAACAAGCAATCCAATAAGAATCACATTGAAGATTGAGCTTTCAACCCGACACCTGCACCGCACACACTTGCATGTGAGTGGGGGAGGGAGGGTACCTAATAATGAAAATCTATCAACAAATTCACTCAAATACAGATTAGTAGCCTTATCTCTTGGTATTCACCTGTTAGATAAGGAAATTTGACAAAGTAATTCGAGGTGAATTAAGGTTCACGTGCGAGAACTTACTATGAAAAATTGAGCTAAGCCAGTGCAGGTCAGAGGTTCACTCTTCCAAGAAACAGAGATTAGCTAATGTCAAATGTATGACATGGCAGAGTAGCACTGGTCTCCGACAGCATTTCTTTCACCCCAAATCAATGTCATATCAATTGTTCTATATGCTGCTTAAAGTATTACATGAAAGCATAGCACTCATCCCCAACAGCATTTCTTTCACTCCAAATGGGTGGCATAGTCAATTGTTAGATATGCTTCACAAAAATTCCATGTTTCACAAATTTTCCAGCAAAATAATTGATGTCTAAATTTTAATACAGATATCATGTAGATGAAATGCAAAAGCATGCCAATAAAAAGAGATTCTCCTAAATTATGCATTGATATTCAAAGCACATAAATAACACTATGAAAAGTTCCATACAACATCAAATAAAAATTCATACATGGAAGAGGAACTTCTCATGTTGTCATCCCACCATTAAGGGCCTTCACAGAAGCTCTGGTGGTTGGTAGCTGCAAACTCTGTTCCAAGTGGTGTCATATTATAATAAATATAAAATGACATAGATTTATACAAAATGTATTTAAAAATGTAGCATAACTATGAAGAGAATAAGAACTGTGTTTAAAAAAATAAATGCATGAACCCTACCAGTTTTAAATCCGTGTTGCGGAAGAAAACCTAGGAGATAGAGTTCTCTAGAAGGACGTAAAATGACCGTAGTAAGATAATATAAGCCCACTACTATCTTTATATGCTTAAATGTCATATTCATGCCTTTATACATAGAATATGTGACACACTACAAGTGCTTTGTCCGTGCACAGCAAGCAGAGATTATCTCCCAAGTTTGTAGGTTTTGAGCCATACTGCTTTAACTCCAAAGCACTTTAGGAAAGGGTCATTTGGACTTGTCTTACTTGGTTCATGGCAACATTCAGCATGCTGTTTTACTCACGTACTTGAACCACTAGCTCAGATATAACTGTGTTATCCTTTGTCTATGTTGCGCATCACTACAGTAACTCAAAGTTTCTTATATCTTTTCCACGTTGATACCATACAAAAAATGTGACCAATTATCCGAAACATGCATGACAGGACATATCTTTATCTAGTAGAAAATACGTACTAATGAGTGCATGTCTTTCATGTAAGAAATTAAATTCAGAGTCTGGTTTTTAATTATGAAGAGGTTAAATTTCTGCCTACCAAGATTGGCATGCCAACCTGAGCATCTCAGCCACTGCCATGTAACCATCTGGATGCGAAGATCAACAGAAAAATGTAACCATCTAGATGCAAAGATCAATATATTGTTGTTTTTAGTAGTGAATACCACCATAAACAAGAAACTGCACAATTACGATACCCTCATCAATCAGCCAGAAATCAGAATGGCATCCAATAAATTGACTAAAAGAATAGAAATGGGTCTGCGAGACACCATACAAACAAAAAAGGAATTAACAAGTGAAATACAGAAAGAACAAATAATAAACAAAGCAGAACATCAGCGCATTTAAATAGTCAAATGATATCAAATTAGTACCAATTTGCCCACTGAAAGTTCCCAATAATATCTTGACTAAATTTTCCAAGGCTCTGTTTTGACGCTTAGGAAGCAAGAGAAAAGAAAGTTTGTTTAAGGAAAATCCGTCTTCCCGGTGTTTGGCAGCTAAGGCAAAAAAAAAATCAAAAAGAAAAACTTGAAGAGCATATATAGTGGTAACATTTCTCTAAGCACCTTAAAATTTTTCCATGTCAAAAGGTAGTGATCTTGGGATAGAAAATCAAAAATTTATTTTCCTCTTCTGGAATTTGAATAATATAACAACAAAAATACTCCATGCCCAACCACCTCTTGCACAACCAAACAATAAAATTTTCTTTAAAACTCTCTTGTTGATCTTCTGGGTGAATCAAACAGCAAACACATCCCAGTTTTCCTTTTTAATGTAAGAACATAGAAATACCTGTCAATTCATTTCATGAGAAGATGAAGGTTTATATTCTTTTCTTTTACATCAGAGAAAAATTATATTTCTTTCACTTTCCCAGCAACCAAACAGTTCGCATGGGTTTTCTAGGCTACAAATAAAAATTACCAACAAACAGAAAAAAAATAGAAGTAAGAAATGATTTACTCAAAGTTTGAATCCATCAAACAAGCCACCGATCAGTATTTTCAGTGACCGTGTGATCAATATTAAAACATTTCCCTCCAGTGAGCCCACAAAACTACCACACAGTATATGAGAAACATGGTTAATATTGGATTCCAAGAGAAGCAAGACAGGGCAGCATTTCATTGGATTGTGGTTACAATTTATAAAAAGATAAGAGAGATAAGGGAAATAAAAAATAAAAGATGAAAGGAATGTGAGAAACTTGGCACCTTTGGTAATTTGCCCCTCTTCTTCAGCACCTTCGAGTGCAACCTCTGAATGTAGTGCATCATATGGTACCTAGAATGCTTCGAGAACAACCGCTCCATGACCGCCGGGTTCGCCGACAGCCACTCCGAGATCTCTCGACCACTGACCAGCACATCCATGTCCGGCGATTCCAACCTTCTGGGTCCGTGCGCTGGAATCGGCAGGGAACCTCAACCTGGCCGCTCTCATCCACCTGCAATGGGATCAAAATCGAAACGCCATAGAAATTTACGGCGAGTTTTACCGATTGAGCGGTCGGCATTGAGGGAACGAGGGTATCAGCACCTGGTTGGGACTCGGCGCGGGGTGGTGGAAGGAGACGAGCCACTGGTGGACATCGGGGCCGGGGAGTGATCTGAAATCCTCCGGTAGAGCAGCCTGGTTCGAATCGATCCAGGCGTCGATCTCGCCGACCGTGGGTCTGCGTTCTTCGTCAGGGAGGAGAGCCAGGCTCGAGTGATCTCCTGCCATGGCTGGGATGCCGGAGAGCGAGAAGTAGAAGGATTAGGATTAGCGTTAGGGTTCAGGCGGGGCGATCGGAATGCGTTGTCCGGTGGGATGGTTTGCAGGGGAAGAGCCTCCGACATTTTGGGCAGAATCGTGCGGCCGATCGGAGACGCAGCGGTCCGGGGTGCGGAGTTGCGGTTACTTGTGGCGCCAGGACGCCGAGTTTTCGTGGGAGGATTTGGGCTTTAGAAGGATGGAGATGGACCGAGCCTAAGGTTAAACTAGGCCCCGCCATTTTTTTTCATTTTCTTTGTCTTTTTCTTTTTTTTGTGCGCGTTTGATAGAGGGTTGCTTCAACCGCCAGATATGAAAAACTAGGGGAGGCAGGAAAAGATCCAAAACGCTCCATAGCAATTCTTACAGCGCTACTACTGCAGCCAGTTAGCGAAATTCTCCTCTACAATGAACAAAGTGAAAATTTCAGAACATCATCATGAGTCTCTCCCTTGTAACCAGAGAGCTCGGCATGAAGTGCGAGGCAATGTAGAAGATAATCGACCATTATGATTTCCAATGAAGAACCCGATCTTACCATCAGGAATAGCTCCATTGAAGTTAATTTTAAGTAATCCAGGTGAAGGAGCGTCGGTCTAACAAGAGACGTAAATAGAGGGTCTCAAGAATCTAAGACATCCTAATGCTTGGCATCAACAAGAGATGCAGTTTAATTGTCTACGTTTGTGAGTGTTTGTGTTTCTTCATTAGAGCTGCGTAAAAATAATATACAATACAATTCATCTACCTTATTAATTGCCTCCATACACGAGGATGCCTATGTTGTTATGCGTTAAACAGGTGAATGACCAAGATTGATCGTTTATTCTAAGGAAAGAACATCATGTTGTCGTTGATTTCGAATAAGATAATTTACATAGCTCATGCTAATAAAAAAATAATATAGGTTGATACATGATCATACTAATAGAGAAAAATATTATGCGTGATGCAAGTTGTTGATCCTTAAAATTATGCTAACATTTTTCCTCAAACTCAAGATGGTACTATAGGTGCTAACTTGAGTTTGAAAATTAGATCACGAATGTATCCAGAAGTTGATGTACTAAATCAAGAGCCAAAATAGCAACTTAGAAGCTGACGTGATGACTAGGAGTTGGCATAGCAGCTCAAAAGTTGATATGGTGGTAGATCAAGAGCTGATGTGGTAGAATAGAGCTTGATGTGGCAAAACATGAGTTGTTATAGCATCTCAGAAGCTAATGTAGCAGATTAGGAGTTGATATAATAACTTAGAAGCTGATATGGCAGACTGATGTGTCAAGCTAATGTGATAATACAGAATTGGATATGGCAGAACAAAAGCTGATGTAGCATCTTAGAAATTGATGTGATAGATCAAGAAGCTAACATAGTAAATTGATGTGTTTTGGTAATGCCGAAGTAGATAACTGATGCAGTAGAGTAATGCACCTATTAACGTGACTGACTAACATAGTAAATTGGTGCGTCTGTCGATGTGTCTAACTGATGTGATAGACTAGCGTGTCTGCCGATATGGCTGATTAACTTATCTGATGATGTGACAGCGAGTAAATACATAGAAAATAACAGTTGCAGTAAAGGCAGAGCTCAAAGAGAAAACAACCGAAGGTCGACGATCTGCACAGATGGAGGCACTATATAAGAGGAGCAAGAGATATCGAACTAAATGGTGAAGGACTTGGAGGCAGCAAACACCACCACCACCACCACCAAAATCAAATAAAGAAAATGTTGCAATCTCCGTGCTTGGTTTTGTAGTTCACTGCTGAAGTGGTGCTTTTTCAAATTCATAAAGAAAGGTTTCTAATTGTATTAGGCATGGCCAAAGCTGAATCAAGTTGGTTCCTATGCTAATCAAAAGATCTAGAAAGATGGTATTGCAGCCCCATAATCACCATTAAGACCATGAATGATAAAACTGATAAAACCAAGAAAGGAACATGATTAAGGCTTTATTTAGCAGAGCTGTTGGTTAAAGCTTTTAGAAATAAAGCTTTTTGAAGTAGAGATTTTTGAAGTAAATCTTTTATAAAAAGCTATTTGTTGTTTGGTAACTATATTGTTAAAGTGATGTAGAACTTTAATATATATTTGGTAAACAAACTGAGAAAGTACTTTTGGTATGACAAAATGATTATAAAGAACATTGCATAATATTATACAATAGAGCATAATAAAATATAAAATATATAAATGTATTATATAGTATAATATTACTGTAATATAATATAATACTATTATAATATAGTTAATATAATATTATATACTATAGCATAATAATATAATATAATATGAATATTATATAATATAACATATCAATGTATTATGATATAATGTAATATATTATTATATTTATAGTATAATATAATATTTTGATATAAAATATTATCATTATTATCATTATATATTAATATTTTATTAATATAATATGTTTTAGGAACTAATTTTTGAAAAAAATATAGAGGCACACAATCACACTTGCAAAAGTAAGATTGTATAATTCTTTTCTTTTCAATACTTTTCTTATTCTTGCTTTTTTTTTATACACAATGAGATATTATATGTTGGTTCAGATAAATCACTGAATTCTAAAAATATATTTGTGCAATATCAGATATAACAGAATATCAAGTATATATTCAATACCACCGAATCCATAACAGATTCTCAAATATACATTAAGCATTAATGTCACCAAAGTATTTTACATTCTTGATGTAATAGCAATAAAAATACAAGAAACAATATTCATGTTTGCTCAAATACAAAATATAAAAATATAAATCATAAAATCTATGTTATATAAACAATTTCATAAAGAAAAGAAGTCAAATGGCCGTAAGTAGAGTAACAATACGATATCGCAAAATATCCATCTTACGGTTATCCATTACTTGACTTTGCTCCATACTCAGTTCTTTCTATAGTTCATTAATCTCTAAACAATCAAAAGGGTATAGATCCTCATTATCATCATAAGGCTGAAACTCAAAATCTTTAATTGCATGATTTCTAATAAAGTTATGCATAACCACGGAACCCACCATAATTTGGACTCGTTTATGATAGGGATGTCAATTAAAATAATATTATATACAAAAGTAACAATTTACGACATAATTCTAAGGATATCAATTAAATTAATATTATATACATGAACTATCAACTATATTAAAAAAATAAAGTTCCATCAGAACCTAAACATATTGAGCAATGACTTTGCAGACATAATGATCAATGCTGGAACTAGAATATTGAACGGACATGCAAGGTTTTCATTGCCCAAGGAAAAAAATATTATAAAAATAGTTTTATAATACTTCAAAACTTGATTTTGCAGAGACATAGCTTCTAAACTAAGAAAGAAGCTCATCCAAGAAACTGTAGATAGCTTTCCTACCTCCAGCACTCCAAATTTACGGATATCCAAAGAATTTTGAATAGAGTTTATGTCTTTGATCATAGAAAAATTTAGAAAGGTAGAGAAGAGACAAATTGCAAGAGTGACCACTAATAGTGGACCGCGATATCGCAGTATACAATAGGATAGTTGATCACAATATCGTAGTGTATGGTGGAACGGTGGACCATGATATCGTGGTCTATACTGAAAGGTGGACAACAATGTTGTGGTCTACGATTAAAGATGGATCGCGATGTCACAGTCTATGATTAAAGATGGACCACGGTGTTACAGTCTACAATTAAAGGTGGACCATGATGTTGTGTACCACGATATCGCATTGTATCGTGGACCGCGAGATCGATATTTTTGGAAGATAAATAGAGAGAGGGAGAGAGTGGGTCGAGTGTGATGTTGCGGCGGCGTACCATGGACTGTGAGATCGAGGGCGACATTTCTAGCACGAGAGAGAGAGAGAGAGAGAGAGAGAGAGAGAGAGAGAGAGAGAGAGAGAGATAGAGAGGGAGAGAGTTGGTGATGGAGGACGATGAGAAAGATGAAAAAAAGAAGATGAAGAGAGAACTTTGGAAGGAGAGAATGAGAGACCAATTGAGTGATGGAAGAGGGGGACGGTGATGAGAGGGCTTTGTCCATCTCTGCCAAACGGGCCTAAATGGTTGGCAATCGTATTTTCCCCTCATGCATCTCTGTTACTGTTCCTGAGCGTGCTGAGGACCTCGCAGAAATGATGACTCCAATTATACATATAATGATTAAAGAAAGGCGGGACCAATCTAACGGCCAATATTATCTCAGCAAAATATCCGGTCCCGAATAACACATATCGGCCAGTCAAATCACCACCCTGTGGAATTAAAACAATCTTAACCCTCCGACGCATAATAGACGGCGATGAAGGCAGCGAAACAAAGTGGGAGAGCAAAAAGGGGGGCCTTTCGAACCCATTCGAATCTCCAAGGTCTTTGCCACCCTCGTACGGCACGCGTTCTCTTTTTCTTCTCTTCTCTCCTCTCCTCCCCTCCTGGAAAAACCCTAGAGCTCTCCCGAGCGAGAGTGAGAGTGTGGGAGAGAGCGGAAAGGAGGTTCTCTTGATCTGTTTTCTCCTTCTCTTCGATCGCTTAAAGCCATGGAGATACCTTCGAACGACCTGGATCGGCTCGTCTTCTTCGAGCACGCCCGCAAGGCCGCCGAGGCGGCCTACGCCAAGAACCCCCTCGATGCTGACGTAGGTTCTTCCTAGCTATGGTTCCAATTTGTTTTTCTTTTCTGGAATAGTATCTTGGGTTCTACCGGCGATTTGAGCACTGGAAACCCTAATCACTGGATGAATTGTACCAAATTAGCTTTTCTTATTCCTTTTCCTTTTTGTTATGGTATATCTAGGACGTATTTATTGCTGAAACCTGATCTATGTAATATATTTTTCGTTTTGAAGAATTTGACAAGGTGGGGAGGAGCGCTGCTCGAGCTATCACAGTTTCAAACTGGAGCTGACAGCATAAAAATGGTTAAAGGTACTGTTGATTTGCATAGGTCTAATTTGGTATTTCTTTTCCTGTTTTTGTCTCCAAACTTCAAGAAGAAAATGAACTAGACTGCACAATATGAATGATGAATCCCTATTGTTTGTTAAATTGTTTGTAACATCTTTAGAGCTTTTGAAAGCAAAGATTTGTTGCTTACAAAAAAATAGTGAAACAAAAGTGACGAACAGCAGATGTTTTGCACAAATGTTGGATTCAACATCAGTCTATATTTGCTATTTCACTAAATTGGGGAGGACCCCCCCCCCCCCCCAACCCTACAAAAAAAAAAAAAAAAAAAAAACAACGATGCCAAACAGGCCCTCAAAAATCTCCTTTTATGTGGAAATTTTATTGTTAGAATGTGGGTATTTATTTATTTGATGGGCCAAAGCTTCATCTTGTTGATGTGGAGGTATCATAATCTATTTATTTTCTTTATAGTTTTCTTTTTAAATGTTTTTATGAGCTTCACAGATGCTGTATCGAGACTGGAGGAAGCCTTGGAGGTGAATCCTAGAAAGCATGATACTCTATGGTGCTTAGGAAATGCCCATACATCTCATGCATTCTACACTCCTGATAACGAGCAAGCAACAGTTTATTTTGCAAAGGCAACTCAGTGTTTCCAGCAGGCAGTGGAGGAGGTATCTGAGTTGTATTGATTATTACGCATTTTCTACATTGTTATATTTGTCAAGTGGAGGAAATGATGTTTGGGTTGCTTGTAGGATCCTGGAAATGAGCTATATCTCAAGTCTTTGGATTTATCAGCAAAGGTATATTGCAATTATTTATGTATATCCAGCTCAATTTTTAAAGCTATGACAATGTAGATTGGTTTTGGAGGATCATTTTTTGCCTGCTCGTTGCTGTTTCTTTTTTGTTGGTCATGTTTAGGATATCACATCAGGAAGTTTTACTATTATTGAAAGCTTGTTTATTTTGTCTTTTTATGGTTTTTAAATCATCTTGAGGGTATACTAGTATTGGGGGACTTATGTGTTCTGAGATGGTTTAAGTAATTGGAATGATATGCTGATGTTTCTGGAATGAGTGGACTCTTTGTTTGCAATAGTTTTGGTTAACCTATTTCGGCATGGGTTATACTGCTAAGAAAAGACAATGAACTTAATGATATCTAAGTTCTTGGAGGTGCTGTCTGGTTGTCATGGTTGTTTATTGGAGCCTGAAAGTTGTTTACTCAGGTACCTTATTTCATTTATTACTGTATTATGCTATCTCTGTGTTTGTTATCAGTAGGTAATGGCATGGATGTTTATTCCTATGCGTTAGCAAAAAGGAATAGTTTTAAATGTATTTGTTAAAGATTCAGGCTTAGATCACTTTTAAATCAGTTTATGTAGGAACATGATATACAGCAATTGAATGAATGAATATTTAAGGTAAACTGAAAATTGCAAGGAAGAGACATGCTAAAGTCAGATTGTGCCTATAATTTCGTACAAGTGGAAAATTATATAAAAAATTCATGCAATCATCCACTAATGATACAAGCAAATTACAATAATAACAATTTGACTGAGAAAGTCTTGGGAGAACCCTTTTTGGTTCTTTTGTTTTTTCCTGCCTAGGTTTTTAGATATGGTGATGGGGACATCAGAGCTTTCATTCAGATGATCCTGAGCCCCCAGATTGAGTCAGACCCGGATTGGGTCTATTTGAGTCCGACTCATTTTCTTTTATTACATTATTTGCTTTTATCTTAATCAAGTCAATTTGGTCAGTTGTTTTGTTGTTAGATTAGTCAATTAGGTTTATGTAATTGGGTCAATTTAGTGGACCAATTTTAGTAAGGGACTAATTGATGTAAGGGTCCAAATTTAGTCAGTGTCAATTGATTGATTTGGTCAATTGATTACTTGATTTGGTCAAGATGTAAGGTCTATATAAATACCACCCCTCTCATGTATGTGGCAATTGATGATCGAATAAAAAAATCCTAGTCTCCTTGTTATTCTTCTTCTTCCTCCTCTTCTCTTCTTCCTGCATCTCTATAACCTCTTCTTCGTTCTCCTTCCTTCTTATTCCTCTTTCTCCTCTTCTCCTGCAATGGTCTGCCATCATATGGGCTCTTGGTTTTGGTGGCAAAGACACTCACCACAGACAATGTCTTCCTTCTTGCCAAATCTGTGTGTCCACCTCTTTTTTATCTTAGCTAAAATGTATTTTGTGCTTGTTGCATATTTGCTTGGGATGCTAGAAGGCCTTTGTGTTCTTGAGGAAATTTCATTGTTCTGCCACTTCGGTTAGGACATCAATGTGGGTATATGAGGCTATGCTTTGGGCGCAGCAATCTTTCTGTGTTAACTAATTAAGGCCTATTTAGAAACCAGCAAGTTGTGGGCATTATTTCAACTCACTGGCCGTGAGAGTGATTTACTTGTATTAATCGATCTGACCTTGTTTGATCTGATATTCATGTCAAGCACCTAGTTGACATTATCTACTCATCATAGGCCTATTTCTTGTAATATATTAACTAATTCATGAATCCGTAAAGTTAGGATTTAATAAGATATTCTGGCTTTTTGGATAACCTTTTTGTCATTGTACAATCAGAGTAATATATCAATATACGTATGTATGGTTTTTTTGCCTGCATATTGGACTTGGACATTCATACATTAGGAGAGAAATTTAGTAACTGTGTGCTGTTCATGAGAAATAAATAACTACATGCTGAAAGCATAAAAGCATGAGTTTACACTATATAACTATGACATAGTGAGCGATCAAAACTTAGTTATTTGCTTTGACTATATAACTATGACATAGTGAGCGATCAAAACTTAGTTATTTATTTCTCACTATGACATAGTGAGAAATAAATAACTACATGCTTTGACTGTGATACTATTTGCTTTTCTGTTGACAATGATTTTCTGGTGTAACAGGGATCATTAAGGATCTAGGCTAATTGCTCTGGTAATTAATGCACAGTCAACATTTTTGTTTGAGCAATACACATTCAACTCTTAAAAGGTATTAAAAGCGCTTTTGAGTTATGTAACCTTGAAATCAGCAAAAAAAAAAGAATCTGGATGTTAGTGTTGTAGGTTCAACTTTTTGCAAAGTGGATTTGTGATAGGTTGCAACTTGTATATACAGCTTCCAAGACGAGTTATAATGAAAGTGTAAGACTTGTATATTTATTGGTTGAAGCGAAAGTTCAGGCAAGGCATCAAGTGGGATAATTCAGTTTAAAACCCATGGAAGTGTGGGAACCTAGATGATGAGGTGTCCATAGTCATCTCAGAGAATTGTCTTTAGGTCCAACTTTTCTTGATGTATCTCTCTCTTTTGGAATCGGACATTTTTGGCCTGGCTTGACCAGCCCAGTTTTGTGCTATCCTGGGTAGACATTTCAGGTTGGAAAGGTCAAGCTGGATCCAGCTTTTTGGGTTTGGTTGGCATTTAGGCAAGCTTAGGTTTGATCAAAGTAAGCTTGGCCTAACCTAACACAACCTCACATTGTTATCATACAGTAATTCTAAACTACATTTTTGTTGTTATGGTTTTAATCCCCAATTTTTGTTCCACTCCTGCTCCTAAATTAGAAGTTCTCTATGGCTTTTTCACTTTCCTCTCCCTTTTCCGCCACCACCTCTAGGGCTTGTTTGGATACCTAGAATTTATAATCTTATGATAAAATTCATGATGGGATTTGGGTTTTGATCCAATAGCATTCATGAAATCTTGTTGAAGGCAAATTTTTTTGCATCATTGATCCTATCCTATGTTTGGATAGAGGGCAAAACTAGCAACCCCCCTCTTTCCCCCTTCTAGGATTACATTTGAGTTAAGCTAACAATCATTGATGTTAAGCAATGATTCAAATTAATGCAACAAAATAATTCGGAAGAATGCATGAACTGCTGTAGAGGAGAAAGGATGGATCACCTGTCAATCTTGGACCAAGAAAACAATGCCAAAAGAATAGGATATGTGGTCGAGGGGATAGAAAAAGCTACCGATCGGTACAAAAGCTATCTCCGTCACTCTACGCTCATTGAGGAGATGGTGATAGAAAAAAAGAGGAGGGGGCGAACGAAAGAGATATGTGGCCGGGGGGAGGAGAGAGAGTGCATGCATTGAAATTCTTTCTATTGGAGGTTCAAGAATCTATGATAGGAAGGACATAAGGCTAAGAAAGAATGCAAGGAAGTCCATTAGTTAAGGTGGTGATCTCATCTTGTCTTGCTTGCTAGGAGAGAGGAAGCATCCGGACCACCTTTTCAAGCTAGATAGCGAGCGGTCACTCAGCAATGATACCGTCAGTTGGGAATAAGTACCTACCCCTTATAGAAATCGAACCTGTGTCTTCAACATGAAATGACAATGTTCTAACCAATGGACGAAAGGGACACAAGCAATTCTTTATATACCTTAGCTCCAAGAATAGATGTGGTTTGTTTTGTTTCTATACGAAATTCGACGATTTTTTTTTTGTGTTCATGTTGGCAATTTCTGATGTGAATTTGGCGAGTCATCCCCCATTCTGACCTAGTGACACATCAACCATGCACCTTCCTTTTCTCTAATCATAAAGCCTCCTGATCCCTTTATTTGTCTTTCATCCCCAACAATCATCATAGGGTTGCCAAAGTTAACAAACGAACCAGTCCAAGCACGTTTAGTCACAAACATAGGACAAAAGCCCCAACCAAGCCCTTGGAACAATCCTCACCGGGTCATCAAAATCAACCAACAAACATGCAACAAAAATCACAAGAACAAGGAGCATACAAATGATCAAGCACAAAATCAATCAAAACACTCAACCATTTATTGAAGGAGCATGGGAGCAATGGCAACCACAAGGGGAGTAGCCAATCGAAGTGCAGACACTCAACCATTCAACTGCACTTCTTCCAACAGCTTTAGAACACCTCAACAAAACTACTAAGGATCAAGCAGAAGACCAATCTAAGCACTTGTTAGTAGCATCGAAGCAATGGCAACTCCAATGGAAGCAACCAAGCAAAATGTCAACCACTCAACCATTGAGCCATTTTGATCAAGCAAATGCAAGAACGCCTCAACAAAACCATAGTACCAGCAGAAACACCATGAAGAGGACGACCCTATCAGATTGAACCATTCATGTTGCTTACTGACTCGTACTCTTACCAATGCTAGCAAAGTTCGAGATCAAGTGGAGAAAAGGAAGAGGTAGAGTAGGGGCCTTGGCATGCATCCAACTGAGGAGGGCGAGGCGTTGTGAGGGGGGTAGAGAAGGGATTGATTAGCAACCTAGCCGTGAGATAGAGAGAGGGAGGTGAGATGGGGGTGGCGAAGAGAAAGGGGTCTTACTTTTTGGATGACAAGATCGGAGGTCGGACTCTGCAGTTGGAGGACAGAGGAGGTAACCAAAGATGGCAAGTGGAGGTTGGAGGTGGCAGTGAGAGGTTGTGGTTGTAGGTGCTGGCCAATGGGTACCACGAGAGAATAGGTGGTGAAGAAGCAGAGCCCGATGACCATATGATAAAAATAACATCCTCCTGACCACTTTATTTTTATCCTATAGGATACACTTATTCCTGCAGATCAGCTATCCCTAGGATTAGTCACCCAAACACCTATTCCTAACTTGTGCTCATTTTTTACCCTGGGATTTTAATCCTTTAGGATTGGCCTAGATTCTGCTCTATCTGAACAGGCCCTTATTCTATCCAGCACAAGCACTGACCTGCCAAGGCTTTGACCTTTTGATTGCTAGTCAAGTCTGACCGAACCCTCTTCTTCTCTACTCCATGATACCTTCTTAGCTGTCTCTCTTACTTCTATTCTAGTAATTCTATGTGGTCCAAGATGGAGCTAGGATTAAGTTTCGAGGATTCTCCAGCATGCTATTCATTGTGGTGCGCAATGCTGCCAAAAAGACAATTTGAGGGCTCGGCTTATGATTTGGCATGGGATCAGGGTTTGGTCATGGACAGATGGAAGTAGAAGAAGAGGAGGAGATGAGAGGAAAGAACAAGAGATGGAAGAGAGGAGCATGGGCATGTGGTAGGGTTTGTTGGTTCAGGTCCAGGCCTTATCGCTGGCTCTCAGGTTTCAGATTTAGGGACCAAGATCTGGCTCTGGCCAGATCTATTTTTCTTAATGCTGGGTTGTAACCTGGCATTGCCCTAGTCCGGCTTGGCAAATGCCAAGGTTCTACTCTGCAATTTTATGTGTTTTCTGTGTAGAAGCACAAAGTGCTTCTGATCATTTCCATTTTATTTCATTCTTGTCTTTGACTGGCAATGCAGTAGTTGATGTTTTCTCTTGATTTTGTATGTGAATCTAACTCTGTATGGTTTTGAGAGTTTCCAACATGCTGCATTACATATACTGTAATTTAACTAATGATGCCTTCTGTCTTGCCCACCTAGCTACTCCGAAAATTTGGGAGTTTAGTAGTTTATTGTTAACATGCCTTATTTCTGCCACAGGCCTCTGTCAATTGTAATTTCAAATGTGTAACATACATATTTGCCTCAGGCACCTGAGTTGCACTTGGAGATTCAGAGGCAGTTGGCAAGTCAACAGACTTCAGCAGGAGCATCTTCAACTTCAAACGTGAAGGTAATATATTTGTACTCTTGTTCTCAAAGGTAGCTAGAATAACTTGCAATCTATGAGCTTTAACATTTCCTTTGCGCCTTAAATAAACATGTGAAAGTAAACTCTTTGTCTTCTGCTCATTGATAACCTTACTATTTCCCATGGTTGGTCGACTAATGATCGTCTAGTACTTCCAAACTGTGTTTTTTAACATTAATTCACTGTTTAGGGAATTTCTTTGCCAATCCTAATGGAAAAAAGAATGTCTATGACAAATTGCCTATGAGCTTAGTCCTCTTGTTTCCAAAATTATTGACTACCCAAATCTCTTTTTCTTGTAAAGTTAAGAGTAATGTTACCGATACATGTTGAATCTTAGTATGTTATGTGTATTATTTTTTGGTTTCTTTTCGTCGGTGCTAATAACTTAAAGTACAAATAAGATTGTAAATTTTCCTTTTTTTTATTTCTAAGCTTCTAAGTCGCACTTCTTTTTTGATAAATGTAGACTCTGTGTTTTGTGAATATATGCTTAAACTTAATAGTTTGTCAATCTCTTTGTATTTAGCTTCATTGGTGAAATAACTAAAGTATATTTATTCCTTAAAGTAAAACTTCTAGACTACAATGTGCAATGCTATGGTTCTAGTACAAGGAAAAAATATACAACGGCACACTTCGAGACTGGATTTTATTTAGGGAAAATTATAGTTTCAGCCCCTCAAGTTTGGGTGATTCCCACACACAATCTCCTAATTTTTAAAAATTTTCAAAGTGGCCCTTCAAGTTTGCAAAATGTTCCAAAGTGGTCTTATTGTTCATCTCCGTTAACAGACTGGTGGCATCTGACCATCACATGATAGCATAATATTGTTTTGGGACAAAAATGCCCTTGGTATCTGTTTGGGTTGGTGTCTTGGCATCAAGGATACTATGAATCATGTGAGGTCATGTGATTTGTATCTAAATAATAGGGACTGCTCTGCTGCATCCAGAGAAACTCCAAGTGAAAGGGGGAGGGAGAGGGAGAGAGAGACCATGAGGGTGTGAGAGAAAAGGCTTACTATTCTTGGATCGTGGATAATTCTTGCATGGTGATCTTCACATTCTCCTTTCAATTGAAGTCTCTCCCACTTGACCACCTAAGAGGAATTTTATATTTTTTTTGGTGCCGGAATCAAACAGCCTCTATCCCTTGCAAACTCTCGAGCAAATAGATGCTCATATTCAATTGGGGTGTCATGATCTCCCAAATTCAACCTCTACAAATATTGTAGTAACATGGGACATAGTTCTCATACTCTTGGTGGGCAGAATCCAACACTCAATCTTGCTTTGTCAAGTGACATTTCACCAATATCCAAAAAGTTGGCTGCAGTGCAGTTGACAATGGCAGCAATCACATCAGGGAGGAGCTTGGAGGTGAGATTGGGGATGCCGGTGAGTGTCGAGACGTACGGGTCAGGGCAGATGGTGCCATTGCAATATTGAGCAACGACTTAAAGGTGGGTGTGGATGTGGAAATGGTGCTGGTGGCAGCCATTGGCTGAGAGTTCTTGTCCTATGGCAACTATTAGTGGTAGTATAAAAAGAGTGGAGATGGGAAGTATGGTGAACAAGAAGTTGGTTCTTTTACTTAGCGTTAACAAGGTCACATGAATAGAGCAGGAGATGGAGAGTGATGGGTGTAGAGAGCTCTTAGTTCTTAGCTAGCTCTTTGGACGAATATTATTGTGTGTCTCAGTATGGGTGAGGGATTGGGTATACAGGTTGTGTTGATGGGAGGGTAATGGTGAGAAACTATGACAATGTCGGGGGTGTGGGATTTGTGTTATTTTGAGGGTGGGAGAAGTTGATGAATGAGAGGCTATAGGACTGAGTTCATGTGCGTGGTGACGAGATTATATTTTTGAGATTAAAAAAATGGGGTGGAGTTGATAGATTGAGTTGACTGAGATGTTGAGAGGCTAACCAGGTGGTGGAGAGATAAGAGAAAAGGGGGTATGGAGAGATGGGTTTTGTTGGCCATGCCCCCATCTACCTCGTTCCACAGCAAATGAGGGGAAAGGCAGCTTTTTGAAGGGGAATCCTCCTACCTCGGTTCCGGTTCAGTGAAATGCAGAGCAATACATTAAAGGTCCTATTTTCTACTTGCCAACAGAGCCCAACTTTTCATTCAAGACACCACATGAACGCAAAAATGAAGATAGTAAAAAAGGAAAGGAGGAATCTTTATCTGAGAATTTGAAAAAACATTGAAGCAGTACCAGAAAAATCCTAGCTTTCTTAGGTTGGGATCTCGGGAGCTCGCTCGACGGAGTCATTCCACCATTACCATGAGTAAAAATACTTGGATTTTGCTTTGTCTTCTCCCAGATTAAATTCACTATCATGTTCTTCTTGTTTCTTCTTTTTTTCTTCGTCCACTTTGTCTTCTTCTTCTACTCTCTTAACAAATGTGGAAGAGAGGAGGACTGGAGAGGAGGCAGCATTTCGCCAGATAATTGCTGAGGAGGGAGGATGGGAGCGGAGGGTCGGAACATAATGGTTGACATTGGGGAGGAAGCAGAAAAGACATTTGAAGATGTTTGAAGAGGGTGAGGGCATTTTGGACTTTTGAAATGACAGGCTAACGGCATTGGCTAGTTGGCGAGTCGAAGGACCACTTTGGAACACTTAGGAAATTTGAACGGATACATTGAAAAATTTTAAAGATGAGGGTGTGTGTGTGAGAATCACCCAAACTTGAGGGGTGAAACTGTAATTTCTCTTTTTATTTATTTGGTTGGGTAACGTTATGTCTCAGATAGGTAGCCTTGTTGGCATTAGCCTAAACTAGTGCTGGGAGCACAAGATGCTTGTGAGAGGAAGATGGATGCTGTAATCCTTTTAATTAATTTTCTTTATTTATTTACTTAGCTTAATAAGTAAACACCTACTTTTGACAGGCCATTTCTCTTGCTTCCTTACCTTAAAGGACCAACTAACAGGGATTATTAATTAAATATGGGCTTATTTATAGACGTGCGGACTGGGGGCATGCAGTCCATCATCAAGGTCGTAGGAGTTTGCATTATAATAGTTCACATTTTTAACTAGAATCACTTCATTTACAAATGTTAACAGTTTAAAATATCATGGTCTAATGATAAACATAGTCTCAGCTGGAACACATAATTGAATTTTTCCATTTATATAGAGAATCCTCAATCCTAATAGCTATCATGGGCTCCAATATCATTCTGCTGTAAAACACATGCATTTGCATGTATAAGATACTTTGAGGCCATTGTAAAATGAAAGGGATGCAGATTCTGCAGGAAGACTTTTCTTAGTGGAGAGAATGACCACCGCTTTGTAAAAGATTGGCAGAGCCAGGGGCCTGGAGGCTGTTGAACGTTAGGATGGGGATGGTAGGACATAATTGAAGGGCCTGACATGTAATTAAGGTTTTTCAGTAATATGTCATTTTGACTTTATTTATCAGAATTATGGTGTTGACATGTTTTAGATGTATCTTCAGCATGGTTCGTTAAGGTAGCTAATTGTTTTAGGCTTGTAGTGTCATAGGCTTGAGAAGCTGAGGTGGAGGCCAACAACAATTGGATGGAGAGGCTAGGTTAACTTGCTGCATGGTCAGCTAGACTGGTTTATACTTTATAGTGTGAAATTTATTTGAGTTTCAACTTCGGTGGAATATATCTGTACTTTAGGTTGGTTAAACTAAATTTAGATTCATGCTTCGGCATTTGTTGAAGTAGTATAGTTTTTCCTGGGATGAAGATTATTGTCTTACTACCAAAAAGATGAATAAGTCTATTGAATTGCAAGTTTCTTTGGAGCCGGAGTTGATCTCTGTTTCAAATGAGTAAAACAAATGCAATATACTCTCTTTATTTAACATGAACTAGAAGCAGTTCATTTTAGTTATTTTCTTGGATATTGCTTGAAAGTAAATTTACTGCAAGGAAACTGAAAATCAACCATATTTGTCATAAGAGTCATGTAATTTGTTTAGATCAAGTAATCTTATGAATCAGGTCTCCTGCTAGGTTCAACTTTTAGCTACTTAAAGGTTACTTTTTCTATTATTCTGTGATTGCTTGGCATCATAGGTAACACAAAGATTACATATGTTCTCCAGTCACCTAGGCACCTAGGCAAACCCCCTGGGTGCCAAGGCGACCACCTCTTGAACGGCATGATTTGTGGCTGCTCACCCAGCCAATTTGGCATTGCCTAGGCAGCATCGCCCACTCTACCTATTTCAGATGGGTGCTTGCCTGGCTCAGCCCAGTTGAATTAGGCCAAGTTAAATATAATTGAAATGTGTTTGGACCATGGCTGGGGTCAAATCATGTAATGGAAAAAAAGGAAAAGAGCGAAGAGCCCGGACTTGTGTTTCTTCACTCTCCCATCCCTTCACTATGGCATGAATGGATACTTCTCATCGCCACCTACTCATTCGCATCTTGGTGGTTGGCGGCTGGCCGGTGAGGCTTCTAGGATGCAGTTGACCGTTGGGGCTCTGAGTGAGTGATCTCCCTTCATTCTTTCTCCTTCTCCCTTGTATTCTTTTTTCCCCTTCTTTGTTTCTTCTTTTTTCCCCTTCCTTTTCTGTCTCCTCTTTCTCCATCGCCAGCTTGCTAGCAAGTGGCAAGGCTTCCATGGCTGGCCAGCACGGCCTGTTTGACATTGTTGCTGTTTTGATGTTTTTGTTTCTTTCACGTGGAAGTTAGTATTTGCTCAGACTTCTGCTATTCCTTGTTTCATTCACACTCTTTTCTGAAATTAATAAATCTTTGCTTCCAAATTGCAGGGTCCTTCCTGGTGGTTGGGTTTTTGAATGTTATTATGACTTTTATTCTTTTGTTGTGTTGTTCTGTTCTTTGTATTAGGAAAATCAGGAAAACGAGAAGTCGATCGTTTTTTTTTTCTACTGTATTTCTCTTGTATTATGCTCAGTTTTTATTTTTTCAATATTGTAGTCATACCGGTGATTTTACTATTATCATAATAATAAGTACTAAGTAGTACATCATGTATAATTGAATCCACATCCACTTCGAATAGAGAATGTGTGCTCCACCATTTGATCTATGACGTGAATGGTGTTATATATTTGTATTCGATGAGTTTAGATCAAACAATAATTGTTATAGACTTGGAAGTAATGTATTCTTAATAGAACTCATGTGTTAATTATTACCAATTTTATTTGTGTCGTGATATCGATAGTCTATTGAGAACAATGCTGGAAATAAATCAAATATATGAAATAAATTATTTTATTAACTTTTTACAATTTTTTTGCACCTGGGCAATCATCTAATTGCCTAGGCTATGGCTAGGCTATAGGAAGGTCCTTCGCCCAGGGCTGCCTAGGCTATTTGACAACTATGATCTGAAGAGATACTTATTGAGATATACTTGTGCCTTTTGCACGCTCATTGTACTTACTGTTAAGAGGTGGCAGCATTAGAGCCCAAAAACCTTACGCACATATGCAGATTTATTGCCCAATGGGTGCCATAGTGGCTCATCTAGATCTATGCAACCCAAGCAGATTGGTATTCCGTTAAAGTATTTCAGTATAGAGGTT
The DNA here is from genome assembly GCF_009389715.1 of Phoenix dactylifera. Lineage (NCBI taxonomy): Eukaryota > Viridiplantae > Streptophyta > Magnoliopsida > Arecales > Arecaceae > Phoenix > Phoenix dactylifera. The sequence continues at coordinate 117,460 of NW_024067998.1, forward strand.
AGCAAGTCCTGCATTTACTCAAATTCTTAACTGATTGTCTATTTTCAACTTCGTACATTTGGATTGTCGTAAGTTGCACACTTGTCTAATTTACCTTCTTGTTTGCATCCTTTTATTTTCCTTTTTTCTATGTTATAAAGTCCTTAATACTGTTTATTCTCGCCACATTTTAATAGGCTCTAATTTTGACATTACCTTGCCTGCGCTGTCATTGTGATGGACATTCAGCATTTTTTAGGTTGATATTGCTGTAACAAACCTCGTCAAGAGGAAAAAAGGGGCTTTTTGCTTTTTTCCTATTGTAATTTCCAAAGATGAATGATTTCCTTAAATTGGCATCCTTGTCTGAACAGTGCCTCATCACTTAAAAAGTTATTTAATATTTTACTTTATGGTACTTACATCATGTTGGTATTCTAATGTGTGTTAGGTCTTTGATGATGCCCTTGTATCGTAGTCTATTTCTGGTATGTGGTCTGTGCAGGCTGTCTTCAACAACTGAGTCTTATTTTTCTGTTTCAGGTGTCCAAGAAAAAGAAACAAAAAAGCAGTGACCTGAAGTATGACATACTTGGGTGGGTAATCCTGGCAGTTGGCATTGTAGCCTGGGTAGGGATGGCCAAGTCTCATGTTCCTCCCCCTCCTCCCAGGTGAAAGGCCAGTTCTTTAGTTCAGTCCTCTGAAGGAAGTCTACTGCTTCATAGTACTTGGACTCTGAGGTTCCTATGCCCCGAGTAACTTGAGAAGCTGTTGAGGCCAAGGTGGAGAAATAGCCTATACCTATAGCTGCTTAGCTTGCATGCTGAGTTCTATTTTTTCTTGAGCCAGTCGCCATATACCTTGTTAAAGTCTGCATGTTTTAAATTTTCCAACTGTCTCCTTCTAATTTTGTTTTGATGCAATGAAGCCTTTCGCCTTGGTATGTTTAGCAAGGCTGTTTTGTTTGCAATAATGATCTTTGCTTTTTTATTTACCTTAATCTAAGATAGTCATGTGCAAGAGGCTATAGAATCATAGCAGGAAGCGAATTACTGGAGTCTTGATTTTGACATCAAAATCAGCTTGGTTTCTCCATCTAGTGCATCAAAGTGAATGGATGGATCAAGTGTTGCATGAGCCAGTGATTTGCTAATGACTTTTTTGGTTTTCAGATTGGTTTATTTTGAGTTGTGCATCTGCCAAGATTCGCATCTCTGCCAAGATTTTGAATTGTACCATGCGAAAGGCCCCATAATCTTCGGCTGGTAGGTCTCTTCTGTTGCTAGCTGGGGAACCAGGACGCCTGTTTTTTTCCCATGGAACATGAAATCACGATTCCATCTGATTGCTAGTGCACTCACGGTTTCTCCACTGGAGTGGGAGTTCCCATCGAAAGGGATCCTTTATTTTTCTCTTTTGTTTTTCTTGTGCCAAACATGTATACTCTGCAATTTTTCATTTGAGAAATGAGAGTGTGCAGGGTCCTTGTTCGGATTGCAGTTTCGAATTTTTTTTAATTCTTTTTATTTTTTCATGTTGAAAGATGCATGGGTTACGGCTACTATTATGGCTTCTCCTTTATAAAATCTCGGAAAGTCTGAACGTTTTAAAAATTCCAGGTGTCTCCTAATTTTTTGTTTTGATCCAAAGAAGCCTTTGGCCATGGCATCTTTGACAAGGCTGTTTTATCTTCAATAATGATCTTTACTTTTCTATATACCTTGATCCAAGTAGGCTTGCGCAAGAGGCTATAGCAGAAAGTGACTTACTGGAGTTTTTTTTTTTATCTTGCTTTTTTAAGTTCTTTTTTTGGGGTGGGAGAGATGTTAATGATTCTGGGAGCTGTTGTTTGTCTTCGATTCATGGGATGGATTTTGTTGTTTAGGGATGGTGATACTTAGATCATGAACATCAAATCTAATAGCTAAATGGTTATATATTGCTAATTTGTATATGAAAACTTATGACATCAATCCCTGATTGTGAGGCATAAAGTTTATTTTGATGCAAAGCTCTCGTATCTTTCGTGATTGTAAAAATGCTTCTCCTTGCCATGCCATCCATTTTAATTAGGTTTTATTAGTTTTAGTGGAATTCGCCTAGTCATCAGCCGACAAGATTTGCTATTTGTGAGCTGCGGGTAAAAGTAGATATCCAGGTATTCTCAAACAACATAGATAAATCATATAAAATCTAACTTTTAGAGTACCTGACCCAATATAAATGCCATATGCGAGTCTCTTAACGCTTGCTAATGGAGGTTCAATTTGCTGCATGCAGCATGTACCAAGAGGTTCAGAATAGCGGACTTTATAATATAGTTTGGGATACCTTTTTATCATACTATATGTAATAATAATGAAAAAAAAGGCTATTAAATCACATTTAGCATTGCAATAATCCATGATAAAATAAATAACAAATATTATTTCAATTATACTATTTCTTTAAATAAAATACTATTTCATGAAATATTCAATTTTTTTATTAATTTTCTTTCTAAAAAAGATGGTACAAGTGAAAAAAATTTAATTAAACACACAGTAGTTAAAAGAGCAGATATTTTTCATTGACACCCTTTATTTCCTTTCACAACACCATTATAACCATCATTGTAATGATGATTGTTTTAATACCAAAAGAAATAAAACTATATTTTTTGAGATAAATAATGGTTATCATAATTGTTATAATGTGAATAACAATTTGGATTGAGATTGCTATAATAAAATGATGTTATTATTGAAATTTATGTATGAGGCACTATTTTTTTTATAAAAAAGTCTTGGAATCCAAGCTCTCAGGGTCATCAGCCGGAAAGTTTAGGCCATCACCGAGGCTTGATGGGGGAGGAAAGTTGGAGCGGCTAGAGGGGAGAAAGCTAAGACCACAATCTACTCTCGAAGAGACCAAACCTCATGGAGTCCTTGCATTTTAGACCAATTAGCTTATGTACCACACTATATAAATTAGTTACAAAAATCATGGTGATAAGAATGCAGTCAATGGTGAACTCCTGATTAGCTCGGAGCAAGAGGCTTTTGTCAAACATCACAAACAACATCATTATAGCTTAGGGGTTCATGCATGATCTTATCAGAGCCCCCTCCCGCATGACTATCATGATTATCAGGATTGACATGAAACAAGCATATAACCAAGTCAGATGGGATTTTTGTTTTTCACTCCTTGTGACAATTTGGCTTTTATGATGGGTAGATCAATTGGGTTCAAGGTTGTATTGTGGAGCTCTTCTATACATTGCTGGTGAATGGCACTCTAATCGGGATATGCCAAGGTTGCTCACTGTCTTCATGTCTATTCCTCGTCTATGTAGATGCTTTCTCGGATACTTCATGAGGCGGACAAGGCTGATCACTAGAGGCATATCAGCCTAGTCAACGCCTCCTTTATCTCACCTCTTATTTGCAAATGACTGCTTGCTCCTTGTGGTGAGATAGAGGTCATCACCATTCGGCTGTCACACCTCCTCAGGCTCCTCTTACCACCATCACGAAAGCTCACTCTCATGCCAACAAATTCATGCAAGCAAACGCCGTTCGGCAGTCTTTAACAACAATAAAAAACCGAGCCAATCCTATAATAACTACTGCATCTTTTAGGGTGGTCCATTTCACTTGCGACCTTCATCATCTAATTTTCTCAATATCAATTTTACTAGCAGTATTTTAGAGAGGGTACACATGGTGGTGCTGAATTTGTTATCTAGAATCAGCCGTCAACACTAAAAGTTGCAGGTGGTTATTGTTGTGGAAATAAAGGGTCTCGAACTTAGTTCCACATCGACTGAATAGCAAAAAGGTCTGTGCCTTAAATGGAGGGCTCGATTACCCTTTCCTCAGGAGGTACTTTTTAAAGGGCAAAATCGTGAGAGGAGTAAGCTGCCCACGATACGCGTCGCGCGATATGTATGCACTGTTCCAAAGCGGACAATACCTTTTGTGAGGACGCAGTATTTTTTTTCTGTTTCAATTCGGTGAGGGCTAAGGTCTGACGTCGGGGAACCCCGACCTCAACAGTTGTCATCTTTATAATTGTGTATTACCATATGCAAAGCTTGAAAAGTATTGGTGCATGCTACTTTAGCTCTTAGAGCCCCTAACATTATTTTAGAGAGGGTATTCCAAAACAATCATTATTTGGATTTCAGAACTGTCGATTGCTCATGATGATGTCTATCCCATTTTAAAGGGTTTGAAGCATTTGATCCCCAAATTGAGATATTTTAAAGCAATTCTTATTTATTTACGGAGACCTGCCGTTTAGATAGCTTCTTACGTCGCGATCAATACTGCCTTAATGATATGAAAGTCCTCCTTTAGTGGTACCTCCAGTTGCATGATTTGACGTATTTTGATTCGAGTGGCTGCTCGTATATTACGGTCGTGTCCGTCTTTATAAGAAAAAAAAAGAAAAATCTTGGCAAGAGGGGAGCCAAGGCAGAGAAGGGCCACTGTGGGAAGGTCACCGTTTATGGTCACATTTTTGGGTCCCGCGGGCAATTACCTGGGCTCCAAAACAAAAGCGCCGCCATTCTCCGTGCCCATCCGTGCGTCAGCCCACCCCGTACCCCAAGCTCCAAATTCAAATTCGTTTGATAGTTTTTCATTTATTTCCCAATTTAGTCCCCTCGATTTCAAATTTTCCTCCAAACCCGAACACCTTCCTATTTTTCTCAAGACCAGTCCACGGATGCATCCCACCTGCCACTCAAAATGCGTGCCCCCAAGCGAACTTCTCGGGTCCGAAAAGAATCCACGGTAAAGGACTCCCGCACGAATCATGAAACTCACGCGGCAGCATCCATATCATAGTACTCCAACTTGATGGCCGAGCGGACCCTTTTTAACCTACCATGGGGAAAGATTTTTTTTTATCTGATTCTTTTTTTTCAGTCTCTCTCCCCCTCACTAAAGCTTTCCCCAGGAATCTTGGCTGCTCGTCATCTCCTCTCTCGTAAACCTCTATCCACGGGAGGAGAAAACCGTTTTCCCCCTTGTTTCCGAAGGGTTAGGGTACAAAGTCTCTTTCTCCGTCTTCGTCTCTGCTGATGCCTCTAGTTCTTTGACGGATTGAAGTAGCAGGTGATGGTGTTGGTTTTGATCTTCCGAGCGTCTGATTTGGGTGCTTGGATGGTTTTTCTATCATGATTTCTGCTTGCATTTCGGGAATGATTTAATAAGTTCTGGTTGTGATTTCGTTCCCTGTTTCTAGGGTTTCCACTAGTGACTTTGGTTTTTCAAACAGTATTTTGGAATATTCTTTAATAGTGATCCGAATTTGTAAAGTTCTACAGTTTTACTTGGAATTTATTATATGTTAGTGTGATTGAAGTAGGGTAAATTGTTTTATATTCATATTTTTTTTCATTGATTTTTCCCTTACAAATTGTCGTGTGATTTTAGGAGCGCTGTACAAAGTTTATTGATAATACTAATGTGAATCAGCAAGCACTGTCCCAGCTTCTCAAAGGTAGGTTCATGGATGAAATCCATTATCTGCAAATATCAGGGAATAGGAACAGCGAGATGGGATGGGGTTTGAAGGTTAGCGATTGATGGTTAATACCAATCTTTTCTGTTATTCGACACAGAAACATCGAAACACTATCATCTTACAAAGCTCAAACAGACACTTATCGGTCAAAAGTGTTGCTTCTTGTAAAGCTTGAGCAAGTTGTAGCATCAGTTAGAAGAGTAGGAATGCACTTTCAAAAGACAGAGGTAAGGCTTACAGGAAGGCTGACAATGTGGTGCAGGTTAGTATCTCGCCAATAACAAGATGTATAAGATCGATGGAGGAAAGATGGACTAGCTGATGTATGCATGTGTAAGTATGTAGGTGAGAGAGATTAGACAATGTACAAGAGTAGATTTGTTGATGAAGATAACTAGTCCCCTGTAGGAGGGGAAGTTATTTATATTGATGTCCTTGAAGAACTTGGAAACACCTGGGTGGAGATGCAAAATAGTCCAACATCCTGACTATGAGATGCCAAGACATAACAAGCTGAGCTATGCTGTGCCAGCTGGTGGCTAGATGAAGTTTCCCGAACAAGTTCTCCCCAAATCAGCTTCAGGCATGAATCACAAAATAGTAGTTCATTATCTATTTTCAGATATGTCAAGATCAAATAATGTTAAGGAGATAGAACAAATTACGACCATCGAATGTAAAACTGTCCTTAATATTATTTTCTACCACCCTCCCTAACTTTCTCTCCTTCTCTGCCCGAACCCCTAAAACTCCTGCATTTCCTTCCCTCGTTCACGCTCTATGGGTGCTCATGGAAATATAATGTTATAAACCCTCGTTGATTCATCAAATCAATTACATGGTTTCCATATCATAAGACTGCTTTATACCTAAACTTGACATGACCGACGCGGTTAGGACCACTTTGCAGTTTTTATAGGTCGTCACTAGGTCATAGAACATTCTGGAGCTTTGTTAAGTCATGTCATTATATTGCCTAATAAAATACATGGATGTGTTTAGTCTTTTTTATTTATACTTTTTTGGTCTTCTTAAATCTGATTTACAATGCGCTAGCCGTTGTGTTGTTTGCTATAGGTCATAACTGTTATATTGCATGGCACTGGTTTTTTAAACCCTTGAAAGGGCCAGGCTTGGTGAATCCAAAATCAAGTTTCCCATTTGTTTACACTTTTCTCTAGATCACTTCATATGTATAAAACCGCTGAAGCATAGCTCAGAGTTTTGAGTCTAATATTCTTTCTATTTAATTTGGGTGATTTTTATGTGTAGTGATTCCCACCTGTTTCAAATAATTTTTAACCAATTTTTATTTTGCTTGTGCGTTTCATGATTTATATCTTAATGATAAAGGGTTTTTTGTGGAATTTTCTTTTCCTAATGATATCAATTTTACTTGCATTATTATTACATTAAGCATTATCATCATTTGGCCATCACCCTTTGTATCCTTGTTCCAGATAGTGCTATATTTCCTCTGATTCTAGGAGATATGTAGAATGTTCATCTGAATCTTAACTTTAACTAACTGTCTTCCCATTAAATTGGGCTTGTTTTTGTGGACATGGTGTAACCTACCAAAGTTTGAGAACAGTTTAGAACCATCTTTTATCTGTATATGTCAGGTATCTAGAAATTGTGCTGGAGAGAAGGTAGGTAGAACAACTCAATTGATTATGTAGTTTATGCTCGTTCTTGTAGGGAAAGATGCTTTAACAAGCCTGATTCTTGGTAAAATTTTGGACAAAGTGGGAGGACCATTGAAGTTTGAGATTGGGAATGCTTATTTGTCGAAGAGATTGGTCGTGTTACAATCCTAATAGAAAGTGCACTACCAGAATTAGTGAAGACAAGGGCAACAACAGCAATGAAAGTTGAGTATCCACATTGGCATTTCTACCTGTATGTCAGGAGCTCTATAATAAACTATGTTACTGGAATACCATTTCGAACAAATTATCTTGTGACAACAATAAGGTTAATATTTTTATGAGACAACTTCAATGATGGAAATGTTTCAGGGGTCTGTTTATCAATGAATAAATCATATCCAAGATCCATGTTGCTGAAATGAGTAATATATAAGTTGGTAGAATGTAAATTTGTATTATGAGCACATAAGTCAAGTAAGTTAAAAGTTGTGCTGGTTGAAAATATAATGGCTGTAAGTCAAGTGGGGATGTTGGTGCTGTGCCATGAAGGCCACAAGAAAACTTCAAAAAGAGATCCTAATTTTTTGCATGTGTAGTAAATGATGAGGGAAAAAATTTGGGACTACATGAGTGGAAGTTGCAAAGAAGGATATCAAAGGCTTTTGCTTGTTGTGCTATCACTATTGGGAGTTAGCATAGAACTGATAAGAAATATGTGATATAGGTGCAGTAAGGCTCACACATATATGTTTACACAATATTTGAGATATCAGAATATTTTGGCATCCTGTTATGATAATTATGTGGCTATAATAAGTGTTAAGTTGCAAATTGCGTTATCGGTATTCTCAATCAGTAGTGTTCCTAATTATATATTCAAACGTATTCTATTATCTAGCACTGGCTCCTCCAAGTTTGGTGGCATGTGAGCAAGCACTGCCCACAAAGCTAAAGGAGAATGTGGATTCACGTTCATGGTTTAGAGGGATCTTGCAAGATCTTGGAATTTGATTCTGTTTAATTCCCCAAAAATAATATTTTGTTCTTGTAGTTTCTGATTATAAATGTTTAATGCCTTTGAACTCCGTGGAAACAATAATTTTTGCTGTCCACTTATGTGTATCAGTGTGCATATATAGTAACTCATGCAAGGGTTTTGCTGAGGTCATCTTTAATTATTTCTCTGTTGACTAAATTAGATATAGCCAAACAATAAAAGGAAATAAGAGAGAGAGAATAAAGCAAAGTCAATTTCAAGAACAAAATGTAGTTCTTTTGGTAGCTTTTCCTCGGGATATAACTTAGTTCTGGTGGAGGTTGGTTAGTTAGTCATTGCCAAATGTAAACTTCCAATCTTTCAGTACTGTTAAGACCTCCAGATAAACCTAGTCTGCAACTTGTTTTAAATAGTTATACTTGGCAGGTGGATTTTTACACATCCTGGTGCCTCTATCTTGTCATGTCACCAGATCTGGACTTAAACCTAGTGGTTCCAGATGTGCTTAATCTTTAGAGTCCTGTTACATGTTACTTGATGGGTTGTTTTTAAGGTTTTGGTTTTTCAAGAATATATCACTATTGCTTTGCAAGTTTAATTGTAGTACAGAAGGCATCTAATGTACTCTCTCACACATGAAAGAAAATTTCAGTCTGCAATAGATTATTATTTCTGCTCTCTTCCTCACATGAAAGAACATTTCAATCACAATAGATTATTATTTCTGTTAATAATGGTCTTCATGTTCTGTCAATGTACATCTACATGGCAAGTTCAGAAATGTGCTTGTGTTGTTTGCTGGAAATAATTTATGGCACATTTATTTTATCTTTATTCTTTTTGATATATTTGAGCAAGGCATGTAATATGAAAGCTGCAATGAACTCTTGCATATTAAGTAGGAATTCAACAAGTCTGAACTATAATTGGTTGTCAGCATTTTTCTCTCATCAGCTTGATGACATCTCTTTTTGTCCACAGATGGAGTATCAGCTTCAGGTGAGGAATTTTGCACATTTTGTAAGCGAAGATGTTTGTGGTAAGATGTGGCATCTTTCACCATCATCTTCCATCTGCTAAGGCAGGACAGATTTTAAGCTTGTAGACTCAGTTATTTTTGTTGATCGAACAATGCAAACAAGAAAAAAAGTTCTTGCGAGAAATGCTTCCAGAAATCATGCTAATTCTGGATCTTGTAGACAACCAAAAAAGGTGACAGTGATCAGTAAAAAGAAAGTTACAGAGCTTATCACATCATCTGCAAAAAAACAAAAATCAGGTAACTTTTTCCATCTGTCTCCTGTTATACTTTTTGGTATAATGTTGTTAAAAATAGTAAATAAAACCAGGTTTAGTATATCTGTGGTTAAACTATCTCTTCAAAACTTGTTGACCTTTCCTCTTCTTTCTATGCGAGCTTCCAATTTATCATACACACACTAAGGCAAGGGATAGATTTAATATTTCAAGATACATATTTTCCTTAGTGTTCATTGTTTAGTTTGCTAGATTATACACCTTTTTTCCTGGAAGGTCAATTGTATTATTGTACTGGCTACAGTCCTGCAATCTTCTTTTCTTCTGAAGTAGTTTACCAAATCTGACATCTATAATCTTTGTTTACTTGAAATTTTTATTGGAGTTCAATTGCAATTTTTTGGTTCATAATGGTGATGTTAATCTACTTGTGTTTTTTCTCCAGATGGAATTCTGTCAAGGAAAAATAGATATGCACAGGCAGGAAAGAAGTTGCATTCTGTTCGTGATGTGGCACAAGATGAGAATCAGGACATCTCTGCCGCAGATGCGACTTCCCTTTGCCATAAGGTAGTGGTATTCATTTTTGTTGTGATGTTTTGCACCAGTACTCTTGATGTATAAAAAACATCGTATTTTATATTGCAATTTCTTTGCTTTAAATTTTTGCATTATAATAAGTAACTTTAGTGAAGAGGAGACTGTTTGTTTCTCGTTTGATAAGCCGCTTTTTACAGGTGTTGTAGTTTGTAATGCAGGTTTCTTCATATTTTTTAATTAAATATTCTTGTATTCATATGCAAAACTCCTAAACTTTTTATATTTAGTTAAGCGATATGATGTTTTTCTAGATGGTTCTTGCTATAATTACTCCTTTAACCTTAAATGTAGTTCAAGCCATTTAATTAGTTGATCATTGTTCATGTTGGCATGTTTATCTATTATTTGGATATTCTTCTTCTAACCACATATTAATTGGAGTTCTTGGGTGTTTGTAAGAAATCATCAAAGATGGAAGTGATGTATGAAATTATGCTAGTGGATCAAAATATCTTCTCTTTGTTCACCCGCTACCTGGTTACTCACAATTTGCTATTGCCTTATGCAAGATTTATTTGGAGTTTCTGTCTACCTTTGCATAGCATTTTTGGAATGAACCTTAAATTTGCCTGTCTACACTATGGTAATCGATGATGTCAATCATGCAATTTAAGTAGTTGCTTTTATAGTGACATATAGTTTTTGTCCTATATCCACACAATTTTTTTATGTTTTGCTATTGTAATTTAAACCTAGCAAAGCATCATCATAATTGTCCCAGTGTGCTCTGCTTTTTTTTGGTCATAGGCGTAATTTCTGAGATTTTAATTATATGATTAAATAAGAAAAACATTATTAGAGATATGCAAAATGCAAAGAAGTTGATACTGGACAATCATTTTCTTGCAGTTGTTTAATTTGGTTTATAATTGTATATTAATGGATTCATTTATCTTGATAACTTTTGGTTATTATTTTATTTCGTTTATGCTTGTAGATTAGTGGGTTCATTTATCTTCGTTACTTTTTTCTGTCCATTTTAATACTAGGTTCATCACTGATTTTCATTTTTAAACAGTGCTATGCTTGATATTTGCTTTAGCAGTTAAGCCTGACAATCGAATTTAATGCTGTAGCAGCAATCTGAAGATAATACTGCAGAATGTGCAGTGGATACCTTATTCTCCCCTTCCTTCCATCATCATAAAGACATCTGCGGTGGCATAACTGATAAAGGTATGTAGTTTGTAATTTCAGTGGATTAAAATATTGAAGTTCTTCCCAATTGATGATAGCATTCCTTTTCCTTTTTTTTTTCTTTTTTTTCCTTTTTGGGAGGGGGTTGGGGTTCATTTGCGTAAATGTTTTTTTCCAATTTAATTCAATTTTTGTACTAGCAATTCGGTGATGACATAATTTAATAAAATACCTGTTTCATGTCCCTTCGTTTAGCAACTTATACTTTGAAATATGGATATATTTAGACTCATCCAAATTTTGTTGGCTGCTGGTAGTTTTGATGTCAATAGACTTGAATGCTACCTTTGTGTTTACATGATACTTAAATCCATGACACAAGTTGGATCGTGCACTATTTTATAGCATAGTGCTGTTTATGTAGACCAATTCCTAATCAGGTTCACAGAAAAAATTTCAAATCTGAATTCAGTTAAAAATTACAAAATGACCTAATGTGTATTAACTAATCATTTGCTTGGATGAGATATCTAGACAGGCTTTGCTAATAGTAAGTAATAAAATAATCGAGTGTCCTTTTCTCTTCTCTAGTTTTATATTCCTTGAAGGAGCATAATTTGTGAAATGCTTCTTTAAAATTTTGACTCTTCAAAACCATGTTGTTCTTCTTACTCATTTAGAGGTCTGAATGTGAGATGATAATCCTCTATCTCTCTTTTTGATATCTGATTTAAAGTCTTTTCTTTATCCAAGATTGAGAGTATATTCTGAAATCTTTTCTTTATCCTCTGCAATATGCCTATTACATCAAATTTCTTGATACTTCTTTGTTAACAATTTTCTTTCCTTTAGTAGGGAACAGCAAACAGTGTGCCAATTGTAACTGGCACAACATGAAACTGCCTTTTAAAACCTTAAATTTAACCAACAAGACTTGTATATATCTATTTAGTTAGCCATGGCATTATGAGTGCTTTTTCGCCATTGAGTTGTATCGTGGTATAATTGCTTGGATATGTTCTCTAAGGTAGTTTAACATGAATAATAGTCATGTTGATCAGAAAAATTATTACTTGTTTAATATTGTTAGTTAGTAGATTCGTGTTATAGTTCTTAGAAGATAAAATACCTATGGCTTTATCTTGAGATTGGTTTGCAGTGATGTTAGTGAATATATTGATTATATCATAGTCATTTTGGTACCTTTTCAATTGTTCATGCAAATAAAAGCTTGTCAGGATCGTAGTGTAATGCTAATAGTTTGTACAAGCTCCTTAGTTACCCTCTTGTATAAAATATCCTACTATCTTCTCAATATTGCACAAGTTCCTCTTTTGTTTTGTCTTCCTGTTCATTTGTGCAAGTTTTAATTTCTTCACCATAGATTTTACCTCTCCTAGTATTTTCTTCCCATCTGTTGGAAATTATATTTCTTTCTGTAATATCTCAATATCTTGAAGAATTTTCACCTTTGTTCACTACATCTTTATGTCATGCATATGTCAATAATGGTGCTGCATGGATATACTAGTATTTATGCCAAGGTACGCCGAACCGGTATCGGTAGGCGTACTGGTTGTCTACCGGACCGGTTCGAGACGGTTCGTACTTGAACGGGTCGGTACGAACCGGTCTCCTGCTTTTTTTTCGGTTCCCGTCCGCACGCGGACGTGCGGATAAAAGGTGGCTACATAGTGGCATTAAATGCTACTCTGTGGCATTTATGCCCCGCATGGGGCAGCGCGCGCGGGGCAGCGTGCCCGCGCGCTGCCCTGCGCGGATGAGTTGGCTCACGCGGGCCACGCGCTACACCACAGCGCGCGTGCTGTGATTTAAAAAAAACGGGTACTGGTGCGAATTGGCCGGTACGGGCCGGTATGAGACCTGTACGCACGCGTATCCATCAGTACCGTCCCGAAAATAGCTGGAACCGGTTCCAGGCCGGACCGGTCCATGCCGGGCCGAACCGGCCGGTACGGTCTGGTTCGGCAGACCATGATTTATGCTAACATATTTGAAAGTATTCTTAATGTTGGAGGTTGCGGTCAACTTAAGTTTATGACATATTAGTCACTGAGATCATACAAGTGCCTTCTTCATTTGCTTGCTATTAGACTTTTTTGCATGGAGGTGCTCAAGATTTTCATTTGATATGTTTACTTCAATTGATCTCTTGTTATAACTTTTTATTTTACTCCTTTTTAGTTGGACATTGAAAGCAAAACTAGGGGCTGATCAATCATTTCTGGAAATTTTTAAATTTTTGTTCATTGTGAAATAACCAGAGCACTTAACAGTTATTGAACAGCATGGCATTTTTCATGGTTCAGTCTTGGTTTCAGCCCCCTGGTTAGAGTATTGATTTTGGTGGTTTTGCTCTTAAGTATTGGTCAAAAAAATCAGAATAAAATTAAAAACGAAGAAAATTTGTGAGTGAGAAAAATAAGGATAAGTTTTTTTAAATCATTTTATTGTATTACGAGTTATTTAGGTTATAATTTGTGTTGTCTTGGTAGTTCTGGGCCGAAACTAATCTGTACTAACAGGATTTTACCAATCTATTGATGATCATGTAACCTAATTACTAAAGATATTTGAAGGTTTATACATCAAAAATCACACCAGAAAAGATCTTCCTGTAATCTAATAGATCTTTCTTGCTTTTATATATTTATATAACAATTTCTTTAAAAAATAAGAGTGTAAATTTCATTACCTCTTGAAATCTTTAAATAAGGAGGAATTTTTGGCCAATTCCACCTTTTGATTGCCTGCAGGGAGAAGAGTTGAAGGAGATTGCTGTGGGAGAGGGATGAACGGTGTTCATCCCATCTCCCAGCAGTGAACATTCAAAGGAAACAAATAGGAATCTTTGAGGTGACATCAACTGTCCCTCATGTCTTCTGAGATTCCAATTAAAAAAGTCTCCTATCAGCCACAAAATAGCAATATAAGCCTGTTTCAAAATAGTTAACATTGGTCAGTTTTTGCCGTAATTGCCAAAACTGACTGAAACTGAAAATTTGGGTTGGTCTTGGATCTCTCCATGTCAAAATCAGTCCATGCTTTGTCCAAAATTTGTCTTTGGTGCTTTTAACAATCAAAATGTGGAAATGAGAAAGGAAGTTGGTCAGTAGTATTGGAACTTTATTATGTCAGTAATGTATATAACAAAGCCATTTCATGTGGTTTTTGGTATGACCGTACGTTTGAATTTTTTGCATTCAAGTCTTTTCTTTTCTGTGTATTTTTTGTGATACAATAATCTTAGATTATTTACAATATGTTTTCTTTAGCTTCTAGCTGATTTTTCCTTCGACCACAAGCCTGACTTTTATCTCGTACTAGGTATTGTGGCCGGGGCTTTCTAATAAGTCTATTCTCTTTTTGCAGATGATGTTGTGGACTTGTTCAAGAGCAAAGACGAAGCAAACCCTCATGATGTTGAGGTTGAAGAATCAAAGGCTGGCACTTACTGCTGTCCACTAGAAAATCAGCAGAAACATGTTGAGAAGAGAACAGAAGTTATGTCAGCATGTGCATGTGATGATAAAGCTGATTTGACAAATCATTTGCATACTCTTCATATGAAATCAAATCGTGCAAACTCGTCATGCGATGATGAATATAATGTTCTGGGGAACCTCTCTTCGGAAGTTTCAGCCATATATCTTGCAATGCAGAACTCTAAGTTGGAGTGTATTGATGAACAAAGTCATAATTCAATGTCATCAGAAGGTTGTGTGGAACCTGATGAGGGTGATGAGTTCGATGATTTTGATCCATACTTATTCATCAAGGATCTGCCTGATTTATCAGCTGTAGTTCCAAGATTTCGGCCCATGCTTTTGCCAAAGCAAACGAGGAGTTGCCCTTCAACTACCCTTGTACTGGATTTGGATGGTACTGCACATTAACTTCCTCTGATTGTTACTTTGATAAGTATATGGCTTTTTCTGGTCTAATATTGATTTTTGAATCATATCTGATGCTTAATATGCTTTATTGTCTAAAATTTTTACCTTTTCTAAAACATTCTCAAATGTATGTTTCTTGGGTTAATATAACTCATTTGAACATTACTGTCTTGCTAGCCTGCTATTATCCTATGTATATAAGTTGTTTATGCACAGCTGCTGTTTATGATAACTTAGATGCTCCAATAGTGCATCCTACCTCTTCTATTTGCTTAAACAAGATAAAGATGCCGACTGGGAGTTAGCACCCTATTTATAATTAGACATCATAATTATTTTTATTCTCTTAACAGTTAGCTTTATGTAATGTTGACTAATTTTGTTCATTGTAAGGCCACTTGTATGTTTGTAGAGTCAAGCTGATGCTCATGTATAATTTAACAAATATTTTGCTTATCAATTTTCACTGTGTGCAAAAATTGAGGTAGATTTTGCAGACAGGTTACAATCATTATGCTTCTATGCATTGTTGAAATCTTATGATCTGAGTCATTGTTGCTTGTTAATCTCATTGGCACATTTCTAACCGAGCAGAAGGGAGGAAAAGAATTCATGTAGCTGACCCCAACTTGTTTGGGATTAAGGCTTAATTGAGTTGAGTTAAATCTCATTGGCATGTTACCCAGAGTGCAACTCGATATCATACTTGGTAAGTTCCATTTAATCGGCTAGAACTGGGTGCATGATTAAATATTTTTGTTTGCACAATCAATGTAAGTCATGTTTGATTTAGAGAAAAGATAACACAATTTCTCTACCAAACATGATGCCGTGCCAACTTTTCATAAACTTCTTAGCATCACCTCATAATGATCAATACTCTATATGGTCCTCAACACAACCTGTGATTGTAGTGTGCAAGCATTTGCAGTGTCTTTCAGACCTATACTTGAGTTCTAAGAAAATTTTCGTCTTCAGTATCTTGTGATTTAGTTTTATCTGCTTGTTTTCATCATGTGTAGGATGTTTGTCTTTTGCTGTTTGATTTGCATTGTTATATGCTTATTACTGTACTATGTTTACTTGGCAGAGACTTTAGTGCATTCCAGCCTGGAACCATGTGAAGCTGCGGATTTTACATTTCCAGTTAATTTCAATTATAAAGAGCATACAATTTATGTACGGTGTCGTCCTTATCTTAAGGACTTCTTGGACAGGGTTGCTAGCCTATTCGAGACGATTATATTCACAGCCAGTCAAAGTATATATGCTGAACAGCTCCTCAATGTACTTGATCCAAAAAGGAAATTATTCCGCCACCGTGTTTATCGTGAGTCCTGCGTTTTTGTGGAGGGTAATTATTTAAAGGATCTGTCAGTTCTTGGCCGTGATTTGGCGCATGTCGTCATCATTGACAATTCACCTCAGGTAGTTCTTTTTGTCTGTTGTGGGTAATTGCAGGGTAAAATTGTAGTATAAAGTAGAAAAAAATGATCAAGGCTCTTGACTAGCAATTGCTCCAACTTTTGTGTCATTGAGAACCCTCTGGATTGATTAAAGTTAACTAGTCAAATATTTACATCTCAAATATTCATATGTAAGAATTGTAAATGCTGTTTGTTTCCCCTCAGCACTTCATGGTTCATATTTCTACTTTACGTATAACTCAACATTTGTTTCCTAATGCTGACTTAATTGATGACATTCTTAAGTATATGAAGCAAGTGATCCTACTTATTGCGGTAAGGACATATTCACTATTATTTTGGAAAGTCAAGTTTAGCCATATACCTCATTGTGGTCATTGAGAACAAAGAATCCCCATATGGAGGGCCTATGTGATTATTTACCTGTCAATGCTGTGTTCTACAATACAATGTAGTAATGTACTTTGTTGTGTGTAAAAGGGGATTTTGATGTCATCTTTTTTTAATCTTGCCAGGCATTTGGATTTCAAATTGACAATGGTATTCCTATTGAAAGCTGGTTTGATGACCGTAATGATCGAGAACTGCTTTTGTTACTCCCATTCTTGGAGAGTTTGGTTGGGGTTGAAGATGTCCGTCCGCTGATAGCCAAGAAGTTCAATCTTCGTGAGAAGGTAGCTTCTGCAGCCTGTCTGTCCCTTGAATTCAGAAGCTGAGGGATCACATTCTTCAGAAGAAAGTATGTAAGGATCGAGTACCTCAAAACAGTTTTAAGTGTCTAGGAGGCTAAAGGCCTTCTGATACGTCTCCGAATTTGTCTACTCCCCTTTAGACTCTTATTTTACCTCTCCCTGTACCATTTGTGCTGTTGTAATTTGTGTTGTGTGGAAGGGGTAATGCTCTGTAAACAACAAACTAAATTTATCCAATAGGAAAGTGCTGTCAAATTTTGCAATTGGTGATTAATAAACTCTAATTACTTATGTTGGAAAAAGTTGTTTTTTTTTTTTTTTTTTTTTTTTTTTTTTTTTTTTGAGCTGTTTCTGTATATGCATCGGTGTTGCTTCTTACTGGGGGTGTAATTCTGCTTTCTCACAACTATGGAACCAAGTGTATGGCAGTATGGTTCGCTTGGAAAATGTAAGTACTTGCACGCCTGGTTATTGTGATTCTAATCATGCTTCTAGAATTTAGAATTGCAGAAGGTTATAGCTATAATGAAAAATTACAGTTCTAGGTTTTGGTCTGATGCAAATCAAGCAAACTTTTCATCTTTTGCTTCAAAGACATCGTTCTTCTGGCAGTCATACAAATTTGGTGGGGACTGCTCCTGTTATCAGGTCTGGTTATTGAAATGCTAATAGTTGTCTTGGGATTTTTTTCCTTCCCTGCCCAATGTTCGTCACACTAGAACCATAGTTCTATAGTATGTTTAGCAACTGTGCTTGCTAATTGAAGACCAGGTAGTTTCAGAAGCACATCCAAAAGATAGCATTGTAGATTAAATAATATCCGTCTGAATCTGTTTTTATATCCAAATTTATCTAGATATGAATAGAAATTTAAAGATATATATATCCATTAAAAAAATAACTATAAATAGAGATAGACAACTTTTTAATCAATCTGATACCATTTATAGCCCTATTTAATTTTATATAATATTAATAAATTTTTTAAAAAATAAATAACTATATTAACATACTATGAACTTAATGTATCATCCACTTAATAATATTCTTGATTATGTGATCATAAATTTTAATATTTGATTTATATCCATATTTTTGATATCCAAATTATATTTATATCCATTTAAAATAAATATAGATATAAATATTTACATTCGACTAATATCTATATTTATTTCTGTATTCATTAAACAAAACTTCAACCGTGGCTGCACAATTAGGCAGGATTAAGTAGAATTGTAAACCAAGCATTGGTTGTGTTCGGCAACATATCACAAATTTTCAAAGAAGTCCATGTACCAGCTGGATGAAAATAACAATATGCTTGCCACCGATCGACCGGGCTGAGAAATATCACTAGTGTAAACCATTTTATCCTTGTATGCTTTGAGCATAATGTCGGGAAATAGAGATGCTCATAAGGTTTAAGAAGGTACCTCCCAAAAGGTTAAGAAGGTGGTCCCTTCTTTCAGCTCGTTTTGAGGTCAAAAGGGGTTCTTGGAACTCATTTGCAGGTTGGCAGAGTCGCGATGTGCAGAACAGACAATATCAGTGAAACAATTTTTTGCCATCATTGGCTCTACAAATTCCACCCATCAAGTAAACATGATAGAACAATTTCCTATCTTTGACAGACAAGTTTTGTCCCCTCTACAAGGGCAAGATATAAATATCAGGGAAAAGGAAAAAAAACCCTCAACATAGTTACAATTAATGGCATGGAACAAAATCATCTATACGCCTGGATAAATCAGGGAGAAAATGCTACCTGCTGCACTTAGCTTTGGCCAATTTCTTCCTCCTCTTCTTCTCAGCCTTGGGAATCTTCGTCTTGCGAGCCTCCCTTTTCTCTTCTTTCACTTTCTTCTTATGTTCTTTCCTAGCAGCTCTCTTCTCTGCAGGACCCATCTTCATCTCAGGCTCAGATGCAGATCCATCTTCATCAGAGTTAGTACCAGAACTATCCTCATCGGTGTCTATTTCAGTAGCTTTGTCCTCCAAAGAACACTTTGTCTGCAAATCCTCCAAAGATTTCAAGGGGGTCTCAGTTTTTGTTGCGTCCTGCTGTTGCTGTCGGGCACTTTCACTTCTAGTCTGTACAAATCCTAGTAGGGGTTGGTCATAAATCTTTTCTGCTGTTGGCTCAAAAGCAAATGATGGACGTGAGAGCATTGCCATCTGAACAAGATCCTCCTCGCACTTCTTTACATAATCCAATCTCTTGAGAATGTGAATCATGTGCAGCACAGGCAACAGCCAGTCAGCAGATAATTCATGCAAGAACCATCTCCAGTGGAAGAAGCAATCTCAACAAAGTCTTATCAGGTCAGCATAATTAAATGATACAACCATCAAAAAGAAGAAAAAAAACTTTCATGGCTAAAAATATCATGGGACGGATCTAAAATTCACAATAGATTGTCAAACACATTTGTTTACCAAGCATGCAAATATTCAGCTACATCGTGAATCCTGGTTTTGTGAACTATTGGCGAATTAGAATCGGAAGCTACAGCTTAAATAGCATCTCTCTATTTTGATGTCTTGACTCGAGAGATCCAAGATTTGAGAGTGATGAGATGGGCCCACCAATGACAAGACAGAAAATACTGATGCGAATTACAAATATTGCATGCAGGTTCCTTGTGATGGATAATATGATTAATGATACCAGAGCAAGTCTAACATAACAAGGAACATGACAACTTCAACGACAGTTTCTGTTTCACAAGGGTACCTGGACAAACATGGTAGGTGCAATTTCATCATCCTGAGCAACTGTCTCCCCTCTTTCCATAACTTTTTGCTGAACCTGAAGTACTTTCAAAATCAGGGCTGTGATTTCTCTTCCAGGGAAGGGGGAAAAAAATGAAATAAAAAGAAAACAAACAAGCCTTGTATAGACAGGGTCTGGTCAAAATGATTCAGAAAAGGAAACAGAATATATAATGCACGGAAATACCTTCTCCAGATAGTCATCCACGTCTTCATCAGCAATGGATTGATTGATCACAAAATCAAATAGCTCCTTAACTGTCATTACAGCAACTCCATGCTTTTTAAAGAAATCCTGCAAGCCAACATTGAAGGCTTAAAATAGACAAGATAAAATTAACAATCTAGACAAGCAAATCAACTTACCGAAACATGAACACAGTCTTCCTTTAAAAAGTCTAGTGCACAAGGATGATCAAGGTCTACTGCTTGCGAAACATCAATAATGTACAAGTGACCCTGCAAAATAGATAGAACCAAAAAGAAGGCGTGTAAGACATCTAGTTATGAACCAGGAAGTATGATAATATAGCACAGATATTTATCAAAACAGCAATACATAGCTCACCTCAAAATAGAGTATGTTGTATTCACTGAGGTCTCCATGTACCAATTTACACTTTTGGTACAGTGTCCGCATTATTGTAATAATCTGAAAAAAGGAGGATAACATCAATGATTACAAATTTCAGATACTGCAACCATTTAGTAGATGAATAAGCATACACCATTTAAAAATTGAAACACTACCATGTCCACATCTTATAGAAAAGTGTGGCAGAGATTAGCTTATTGTTTTAGAGGGCAATTTTTAGCGCAACAATAAGGTTGTTCTATTGTGACCCCGGTGTCACGAGTTTGAAACACAAAAAAAACAGCCTCTCTGTGTACAAGGGTAAGGCTGAGTATGTTTGACCCTCCTTAGACACTAAAATGGTGGGAGCATTGTGCACTAGGACACCCTTTTATACAGTATAAAAATAATAAACAATTGTTATAGAAGGACCTTCTAGCACATAAATGTTATCAATGGGACATTTTTCATATGACCACATCAAAATGATCTATAAGAAGCTAAATTTATTGCTTCCTTATCTAATGCCTAAGTTTATTCTGGTTTGCAATGATTGAAGGATAGGGCTGCAACTTGCTTTTGGCTCAACCAGAACACGACCTAACAATCCCACTCATTGAGTAGGCTGGTCCATGTTATATAAATTTAGGCTAGGCTTCGGCTAAATAATTCATATTTTTGGTTCATAAAAAATTACTCATATTCTTCATATAATTATGTCTTTAGTTTTTATAAACTGTAAACTTCTGCAAGTGTACAATCACAACTGATGGATGGTTGAGGTCTCAACAGAACAAATACCAATCCAACAAAATGTCTCAAACCTTATCCCGACCTTAAAGTATCTATTTAACCTGATCTAATCCAATCAACATTGCCCACGTCAACCTGACCTCATTCGACACTATCTTGATCCAACCTAAGTTTACTTAAGATGAGGTTGGGTTGGATTGAGTTAGAGAAAGCCCAACTAAGGCTAGGTTGGGTTGGGAGAGATAAAGGTTGGGTTAGGTTAGCCCTCAAACCAACCTAACCTGCCTGAGTTGCAAATCTATGAAGGGCTATGTCGATATAAATTTATGAAAATCCTAACATTACGGGAATATTTCCCAGCTTGTCAATTCCCATGATATCCTAATTAGATATCTATGTTAAATGGTGTATGCTCTCTTAATCTCAACCCAATATTCCAACTCCTAAGGCTGTTATTGCTAGGATTAATTTGTTGAACTTCCTACTCGGAGATCGTTCTCTCGCTCTCTCCTCCCCAACCCAGATTCTTAATTCTGAAAGCTCTTCAGCTTTTAATGGTCTCATAAGCCACAACTCTTCGCTCGCAAGAACCCTTTTTTACAAAATAGTTAGTTAATTAATTTTAAACCTTTTTTAAATTTAGAATTTAGTTAAATTGCATGTATCCAAAATCTTTAGCATCGTGTTTGCGCTGTATTATAACTAGTCCAATTAAAAATGTTGCTTTCATTTTTAAACAATTTGTGACTACTATGAAGCATCAATAACATGAAATTTTGAGCATACCTCCACATAACCTTCGCGCAACTTGTCTTCAGACAAAGCAGCATCCTTCAGTCGTGGTGCAGCCCAACCTGACTTTCCTGCATGAGACAACATATTAAAAATCATAGTAAATGTTCATAAGCCCATCTAATATCCTAGACACAGAAAAGTATTACAGCAGAACAATTTTGACATTCTATTAAAAACAAGCAACAAAGCTTAAGTAGTTTGACCAACCAGGGCATGTGAAGTTATTAAAAGACACATACCAATGAATTCCATGACCAAAACATGAAGCCTTAAGAGTAGCGGTGTTGGACACCTGATTCCTGCTGCTTTTACCCTACAAGCAAAATGACGATGTTTGAAATCCATATTTACACCATAAATATAAACTAGATGCAAAATAATATGGGAATGAACAAGAGAAAGGAACAGTACAGCTTGTGATCTGAAGCATAAAGTTTCTAACAATATCATCCAGCCAAGAAGAATCAGTACCCAACGAGCTCATAAAGAATTTCTTCACGATTAAGTTTATTTTATCTCTAAAGCAAGAAAGACTTGCAAGCAAAACATTAACACTGCATTATAAAAGGAGCAATTGGAAAAAGTGAACAACACAAACCCACTTCCGTGATTAAAAAAAAACAATAGGAGATCTAAGTAGCAGGAATCTTCCATTTATAATAGTGCATCTGCTCCAGAATCTCCTCAGAAATTCGTAGCACACCTGTTTCCTAAATGTTACTCATTATTTTTTAAAATTTCTACAAAAAAACCACTTCCCCGTACCTATGCTCTTGCACCTGCACCCACTTCTAGTAACTAAGTAGGAGATCCGTCAAACCAGATGCTGTTCTTTAGACAATAAAGAAAATTCTAAAACATAAATCAAGACAGATATGAGAATCAATCTAACTATTAGAAGAGAATCCTTTGTTTTTTACAATTAGATTGCAAATTTATGTAAATATACTAATGCTGGGTAAAACATGCTTCAAGAAAATCAAACTATCTTTGCTCATTTTCTAACTCTTTCTTATAATACTCCTTCCTCTCATATACCAGAAAGATTTTCTTCACATTTTTTTAAATCTAACATTACTTGCATCACCATACACATGGCAAATGATATGGATTTTCTTTGATTCCTTTTATTACTCATAGAATGGGACAAAGAATAGTATGATATCAAATTTCAAAAATACAAACATAGACTGTCCCAAAGAAAAAATACTTTATCGAAAACATGCAGTTACCGCAAAAGATTTCTCATTTCTTTCTCTGCCCAAGTCTTCACCATCTTCCTAGGGTTGTGCTTGCAGTAACCATGTCTGAAACGGTAGTCCCCTTGTACATAACGATCTCTGTCTCTGCAGTGATGCAAGAATAAAATAAAATAAAACACAAAGTCATAAATGCTTGTACTAATCAAGCCCATGTGTATGCACCAGTTCAAAATGCTACCACACCATCCAGAACAAAATATAAAGCTGAACGGAAAGTATAGTAGAGGTACAAACAGATAATTCTTAAACCAGTTCTTACACATGCATACTTCTTACCAAACAAGATAAATTATTAATGAAAAGCATCAAAGAAAAGGCCTGTTTTGGTGAGCATTTTGAACTAATAACTAAATATAGAGACAAGTCTAATAAGTACAAAAAACATGGTTAAAGGATAACTACTAATTAGAAAGTATGGATGATAAAAAAAAAATGAAAAAGGTTGGGTGATTTAAAGCGCTCAGCAAAATTACATAATCAGAATTCAGAATATCATTTCATCACTTGACAAAATGTGCAACAAGAAATTGTTTCAATCAGCAGGTGCAAATAATATTAGAATGATGTAAATACTTACCCTGTTCTTCAACCATTTGGTATTATTTCCTCTTCCTTTTTGTTAAACCATAACATGTTCATGTATTATTGTTTCATCTATCTACCCTAAACAATTGTTAGCAGTTAAAATAATATTTTCTATCTCATATTATATCTGAACCAGTAAAACTTGGCAATCACTTTGATGTAAACAGCTTACGGCTCCCATAAGGAGAGTTTACTTATGATGCTTCCAGGGTGCAGCTCTCTAAAATAATAAATCATATTATGTACCAGTCTGTAACTTGAATCCTGAACTGTAATGTAAAATCAGGAAAAGACATAAGCAGCTTAAACAAATCATTACATACAATTGCTCAAAAATATCTGACAAATTTTCAGTAATCACACTACTAATAAAAAAGAAAAGGTTTGATCAATTTGATTCCAACAATAACTATAATGCCATTTAAGCTATGTTTTACTTATAATCAATATGGAGCATACAGACTTCCATCATCCATTGTAATTTAAACCTATAAGGCAAATTATATACTCTGTGCAACAATAACATTGTATCGAAATCAAAAAAGATAAAAGAGGGTCTATGAGGGAACAAGACAAGGAGCCTATAAAAGAATAGGAAGAAGGGAGAAAAATGCAGACAGGATAGAGAAAAAACAAATTACAAGATCAATCTTTCCAGAAAGAGAACTATAAAAGTGAAACTTAGATACCACAGACCATCTGCTGCAACAATTTTATTTTTTTAAAAAAAACTTAGGTGAGATTAAGATTCTTTCAATCCTTGCTTTCAACATCTCCCACCAAAGTGCATATGAGATAATGCTCTAAAACATCTACTTGTCTTGATTAACATACTTATTGTCCTACGCCTACGACAACACCTTAATGCCTGGAGTCATCTGCTAAAGGAGATGATCTTCTGAAAGTTGACCGCACCAGATGGTCCAAAGTAGGTCAAAGAAGCAGGTGCAGGGAAATTTCCTCCCATAGCACACTCTCCATTTAATATATGCCCAAGTGTCAATAAGTTACCTCCAACAAATATTCATGCTAATGTGGCAAAGCAGCCGACAACATGGGCTTTAAAAGGTACCAAAAGGAGCAGAATTAATTAACTTTTTCAATAGAACCTATACATAATTGTAAAAAAAAATCACTTAACCATCATTCTTGGACACAAATAAAAAACAACTGCAAGCCATTTACTGTAGAACCTAAAAGATTAGTTAAATGTTATATCTTTTCTGCAACAATTTGCAGTCATAAACTATAACATACATACCTGCTACCTCTAAACCAAATAAAAATATTGGAAGGAAAATGAATTTCTAATGAGGGCCCAATAACTTACTTAAAAACAAGAACAGAAGTTTTATACACTTTGATTGCCAATTCCTGACCATCAGCTTTAGTCGCATGATAAACATTTGCCTGTCCAAAAAAAATAAATAAACAGTGTTATCATTAAGAATCTCAGGGTTGAACTAATCTATTGATTTATGTGTAGCAATATATATATACATTGAAAATATGTATATATAAATATATGTACATGTTTTACTTGCTTTCTGTTTATTCTCTATTTCGTTTATCAACTGACATGACACATTTATTGAAAATATAGGGCAATTAAAAGATAAGAAGATGGAACTTCAGGTTATCAGTAACAAAGGGCATACTTCTTTCCCAGTAGAGATGCAGCCATTGATATCATGAAAGACTCCACGATTCAGCATTTTGAACAAAACCATGCGAGTTCTTGGGTCAATAGCCTGCAAAAAAGAAACTATTTTAAGAACTATACAAAGTTACATAGTCCACAAAGGTGAATTGCTCCCAACAAAATTGCGGGAAAAATTTGAACATGATTTAGAAAGCACTTTGGATAAAATAACTGAATGCAGAGAAGGCCAGAAAATATAGGCATCAAAAATTTAAATGATCAACAAGATCACTTCCACCCTAACATTAAGGATATGTCCAAGCAAATCCATCAAGAAAACATTTAAATAAAATAAAAAATGAGAAGGCGCAGAACTATAATGAAGCACCACATATACCTATTTCTAACATTTACAACCATATTAACAGATGCTCCTTGGATTAAGTAAAAGCTAGCATACATGTTAATTCCAAACAAAATTGCTATGCAGTTCTAACATAGACTAGAAAATGCAATTGGAAAATTTGAAATACATAGTCAAACATTAGAGTGGAAATAACTTCATTTTGAAAAAAAAAATAATGCTCCATGGGGTAACGAATGGACCACTACACCAAGTGGACACTTGTGGAGCATGGTATGAAGCAGAATGCTACGAGCACATGGCACTATAACTGGATAAAACCTGTAAAATGACATATTTTTTGCATTTGTGTGATTTTTGTGAACTATTGCACTTTTAGCTTCCTAATTTTTCTTTTGAAGGGCAAGTTTGTGAGCTCAAGTTGCAAACATCTTTAGCAATCATGAGGCTGCTGTCCCACGTCAAAGGTATAGAAACATAGTTGAATGGACACAATCTTCAGAAAACCTAAGGCAACAAACCTGGCACTTCTATTGCCTACATAGAATAATCATGGAGAGCTAATTTAAAACAAAAGACCCAGTTAACAAAGATAAATTTCTCACATTGTTAAGTAAAACTATACGTCAAAACATGCAGGTACACAAAGAAATTCACAGTAACCAAACAAAACATAAAAACTGTTTACTTTTGCTACATAATGTTTTCATGGAATGGGATACCTAGACCATGGATGAGTTTCTTAATACATTCATAAAAACAGCAATATAGAATAAAGCAGGTAAACCATAATATTCACATTTAGAACGAAAACCTGCACAAATTGTTTCCTAATTCTAATTTTTTCTTGAATGTAATGCATAAAAAAATTCTACCTGCTCGACGGTGGCTCGATCTGCTTTCTCTGTATTCTTGGTTCTCCCAATGGCCATCTCACGAACACTGTCCCTAATTGCAGTCGTTACTGTGTTTGACATGCCCACATTCATCCTCCCTTCCCACTCCTACATTAGTAACATGCATCTCAATAATTATAAAAAGAGTAGAAATGCAGAGCATAACAACAAAAAATTATATATATATATATATATATATATATATAAAAGAAGAAATGCATCACAGAAATCAAAACATACAGTTTGTTCGCCTTCGAATTTTAAACTCCTCTCTAATTGAACTATATTGTATGACCAAACAAGAAAAAATACAGAAGAACCAGACCACAAAATTTGCTCTTTTTCTCTAAACACAAAATGCAATCTACAACCAAACCCTAAAAGATCGATAAATTGACTTAAAATGTCAACTTTTTACCCGTTTTACCAATAAAAACTACATTTTTTATCAGAAAAATTGCTAAAACCCCCCATAGAGACGGAGAGAAAGCGACCTCTAGAGGGCGGGCGCGGATGTGGGAGGTGTACTTCTGGTTGCGGTTGGAGAGGGGCTGGAGAGGGCGAGAGAGGACGCCACCGTGGGCGTTGGGACGCCGGGAGTTGGCGAGTGAGAAGGCGGCCGAGGTGCCATCGCCTTCCGGGCCCTCCCTCGAGTCCAGCCAGTCCAAAGCCTCTCCCACCTCCGAATCCGACGACCACGACTCCTCTTCTTCCTCTTCCTCTCCTTCTTCTAGCTCATCTTCTTCCACTCGTCCTGCCTCTCGGCCTTCCATGGCGGAAGCGACGACGGCAGTCTCTTCTTTCGCGTGAACCCCCATGAAACCCCTAGGGCAACAACTGTAATCGTCGGGCAATCCGAACTCCCAACAGACGGAAACGGCAAAGG
Organism: Phoenix dactylifera; assembly: GCF_009389715.1. Lineage (NCBI taxonomy): Eukaryota > Viridiplantae > Streptophyta > Magnoliopsida > Arecales > Arecaceae > Phoenix > Phoenix dactylifera. The sequence continues at coordinate 145,167 of NW_024067998.1, forward strand.
GTCGGATCCCCCCTGGCTTCGAATCGGAGAGCGCCGTGCCTCTATATATTGGTCTATAACCGTCACAAGTGCAAGCTGAGCTTGGTTTAAGACCAAGTCCAGCCTAACCAACAAAGCATTCAAATGTTAACTTCGAAAACAAATTTGGTCATGTTGAATCGGGTCGGTCAAGTTATGTTGGCTTAAGTCAAAATCGGCTTAATTAAACACATAGAATTTCAATTCTAATCCAAAAATCTAAATCAAAAAATAAATTTGATCATCTCGGTTGAGTAATATTGATATCTAACCCATCAATTAGTAGGTTTACACTTTCCGTATCAATATACAATTGTATGTGAAGGGTTGAGCCTAGAGTAGTGCTATTTCTCAAGATATCTGATTTTTTGAGAATTACTTTAAGCCAAAAAATTGGGTTCTCATGTTCTTACCCTTGATAGACCCCTACTCTTTGTTAAGATAGGCTCCCATTTTATGTCTTAAAAGAGAGAAAAAAACCAAAAAAGAAGAAGAAAGGAAAGAAGAAGAGGAAGGTGAGGCTTCTAACCTCAATTAAATCACGATTGCAGGTTGACGCTCGCATAGAAAGTTCAAGTGCGGATGTTCCGTACTGAAATTCAATATTATGCATCCCTTGCGTCCCCTCACGAGAAAAAAGACCGCCAACAACGTAACAGACTTGGCTTAATCACCGTTTCAAATTTTAAAACTTCTCTAAGGTTGCTTGCTTCCTCCTCGACTATAAATAGCCCCAGCCACCGCGCCGCTCTCTCCACCTTTCAAAACTCCGAGCTCTCATTCTTCCAGTTCGAGCTCTCTATTCCTTCCAAATTCCGCCAAGATGGTGAGGTCCGAAGACTCTCTCTCTGTGTGTGTGTGTGTGTGTGTGTGTGCGCTCTGATTCGTAGATCTCTGGTTCCCAGGTTGTAGCTCAGAGAGTGAAGGAAGCCGAGATCACAGAGCAGGATTCTTTGCTCCTGGTAACGTTCTCAGCGATTTCTATTCGGATTTCTTAGTTCACTGAGAGCTCTAGGTTTAATCGGCTTTCAGATTGTTTGGTTTGGAATGAAATGCATGATTAGCTTTTAGATCGAACCTCATGAAGGATTCTCTGCTATTATTTATCATTTTGACGAATTTACTCAAATTTTATACCTATCTGGAATCTAATTAACTTTGGGATCGTTTGAATTCGAATAAAATGCTTGATTAGTATCGAGATCGAAGCATTGGATCCTAGTCGAAGTTTTCTTCTAGATCGGTGGTTTCTACTACTTTGTTTTACGTGAAAGAGATGCTAGATTAGGAATTTCTTTGAAGGATTGGAATTAGAGATAGTTTTCTGCTAGATCGTAGAGTTCTACTGACGAGAAATGGCTCCTTCTTGGGGTCTGATCTCGATCCATAACTCTAGGTGCTAGTTTGATTCAGACCTGGAATCAGATGATGAAACCCTCGATCCCTCTGTTATTCCTTCAGATCTGGCTCTCCGACTGAGAGATATCCTCGGATCAGCTAATTTTTTGATTAATTTCGAAAACTTTTAGCTAAATTTTACGTTTTCTGATGATTATTCAATCAAACAGACGAGAAATCTGCTTCGCATCGCCATCTTCAACATCAGCTACATCCGAGGCCTCTTCCCAGAGAAATACTTCAACGATAAATCGGTTCCGGCCCTAGGTCGGCTTCTCCAACCAAAAGCCAAAATTTTTCTCTAAAATCGTTAAGAAAACAAAGATATCTGAGTTCTTTGTCGTGATCGTGCCACAGAGATGAAGATTAAGAAGTTGATGCCCATGGATGCGGAGTCTCGGAGGTTGATCGACTGGATGGAGAAAGGTAACATCGATCGATGCATCACACCTTAAATCTGCTTCATTAGTAATTGGATTTCGTTCTAATTTTATTTGATTTCGTTATTTCCTCTAATTTTGACGCTATTTGTTTTCATTTCATTTTCTTTCTTCTAATTGATTTGAATTCAGGGGTCTACGACGCGTTGCAGAAGAAGTACCTGAAGACGCTTCTCTTCTGTATCTGCGAACACGTAGAGGGTCCGATGATCGAGGAATACGTTTGTGAGTCTCTAGTTTCTCGTTCTGGGTTGTGACCAGCCATTTGATTCTAGATCGAATGGATGCAATTGAATTTATATTTAGTTGGTATACCGTGTTTAGAAGGTTCCAAAACCTGGACCTGTTTATTTTAAATTCTGGCGCCAAATTGTTCTTCCTACTCTCTCTCTCTCTCTCTCTCTCTCTCTCTGAATTCCATACTCAATTATTTGGATGGATAAATGCCTGCAGTTTCCTTTAGCTATGCCAGTTCGAATGATAGGGAAGTATCCATGAATGTGAGTCGCAATGGAAGCAAAAAGAACAGTACGACCTTCAAAAATAACCCATCTGAAGTCACCCCTGATCAAATGAGGTAAACTTATGGAGAGACTCTTTTGTAGAAGCTGATGCTATTGTTCCTGCTTTATTCCTCTGCTTGTATTTGATTAGAATCCTATCTTGTCCGCCTAGTTTGGTAAATTCATATATATGTGGTGTTCTGTGTTATAGGAGTTCTGCATGTAAGATGGTTCGGACCCTGGTTTCGCTCATGAGGACTCTTGACCAAATGCCAGAAGAGGTAACCATGGCCAGATTGTCCAGCTTAGTGTTAACATATTTCAGTTGAAGTATCAATCTGCGTGGAGCAGTGAGCTAAATGAAACTGTCATTATGTGTTTCAGCGTACCATTTTGATGAAGCTACTTTATTATGATGATGTCACGGTATGCCTTATATTGCATTCCAGAATCTATACACCTTGCCTTTTCTTAGTTATTTGAGCTTAGTTAGCCAATCATGATCAGCTGGTTTTTGCTTGGTTGCTTGAGTAAATCTTTGTTCATGTCACTTCGCATTCAATCAACTACTAAAGTACTCTATGTGCTACTTGACCACTTTTAAATCTTATTTTGTTTCATTTCTGCTTGGGCCTTCAATTTTGGTTGCTATAGTTAGTACCTTCTTTAGGCATAAATATATTCAACATCTACTTCACGCCAATCTGCAATTCTTTATAAAAAATATTTCAAGAAGATGGGAAAACCTCACAGCTACAGTAACTAGCTTCAAGAACACTTTCTAAGATGCTAAACTTGCACTGCTCATTCCTAGTATTAATAAGGAAAACTAAGTTCCTTGTTTATATCGCAGCCTGAAGACTATGAGCCTCCATTTTTCAGAAGCTGCTCTGAAAATGAAGGTGCTAATAGCTGGACTAAAAGTCCACTGAAAATGGAAGTGGGCAATGTCAACAGCAAACACTTCGTATTAGCACTGAAGGTATGGGAGAGGAAGAGAAATGGACTAAATAACCAGAATTATCATTACAGATATAATGTTTATGGTGTGATACCTACTTCTGTAGGTCAAGAGTGTTCTTGACCCATGCGAGGATGAAAATGGTAATTTTCCTGAAGATGAGGAAGTGAGCTTGGGAGATGATTCTGTACAAGAGGACGACTCTTCCTCTTCTGACAGTGAGGTAAGCTAATCCATTTGTCCTTAAGTTAAAGGAAATGATGATTGATTATATTATCTATAGGCAAATATAAGTAGAAGAGAACTTAGGTGCTGTTCCATGGGGCTGAGATTGGGCTTTTAGCTCAATGTTTACAGTGGTCTTAAATTTTGAAAGAAGAAAGACTTAATCAAATTGATGGTGAGCACCTAGATGGTTTATGAAGATCTTATCATGCAATAAAAATTAGAATAAGTACCCATAATTTTCTTTGCACTCAAGATCAAAACTGCTGTTACTGAAATGAAAAGCTTCAATCATAGAAAACCTGTTGCCTGTATCTAAAATTGTTCAAACCTTGTATTATTGTAATTTGAGAAGGTGCCATGGAATTTATCTCAGGTCCATCCATCTCATGCAGACCAGTACATTGTAGCTCCCATTGGTAATTCTTCTTAATTCTTTGGTTGCACCTTTAAGCTTTCTTGTTGTTGAGCTCACTTAGTCCGCTCAACAGGTGAAAGATGTCCGTGTGAAGATAATGCCATGGTTTCTGACGGTCAGTGTAACTTAGTTCTCAAAGATTAAAATATTAACTCATAAAAAAGTTCACTTTTAAGTTGCAATTTGTTTGCGAGGGATTGATATTACATGCTTGCTTTTAGTGTCATATTCATAACCTCTTATTGTTTCGACAAGGATATTATCTGGGTACAGAATCTTGTTGCCTTTTATTCTGTTATTTGCTCCATTCTGTTATATTGTATGAATGTAAGTATCCATTTGTTTGTTCTCCATATGGTTTTGTTCTACACTCAAATTCTTCGTTATTGCAGATGAAACTCAAGATGTTGCTCATGAAGAGGAACAGACAGCTCGAGTGAGGGAATGGATAAATTCTAGACACGTCAATAATGTTGATCTTGCAGACATTCTTTCGAATTTTCCAGACATATCGGTGGTGATTATCAATTCTCTTATGCTTGAATTCAATTCAGTTGTCATTCTGCAGATTATGATAGGATTAATGCCCATCACCATATTTTTGCTTTATGAATTAATTTTAAGTCATTTAAGTCAAAGGAACTTCTAACTGTTCAACCACTGTAATTTAAGCAGGCTATTTGTTGTAGTCATGCTTTCTCTAATGCTTTTGCACATGTTAAACAGTTGTGGTTAAATTACACCATTAAATTATAGAGTACTTATTACTAAGATTTGCAATGTGCAATGATTTAATTCTCTTTTTCTTGGGAATAATTTGCAGGCGCTAACTGAAGGTAATGGAAGGAGCACTTCATAAATTGCGACAATTCTAAGCTGAAATGCTGAAGTTTCTCATACTTCTTCATTGACCACCATACATGCTTAATGTACTGAACACTTCCAGATATTGTGGGGAGATTGGTGAAAGAAGGTCTAATTTCCAAAGCTGGAAAGGATAGTTACACTATCAACAAGGTAAACATTATTGGTGAAGTCTAATATCCCCTTCTTCCCTTCCACCCCAACCCCACGCCTGCCCACACACACACACACACACACACACACACAGAGAGAGAGAGAGAGAGAGAGAGAGAGAGAGAGAGAGAGAGAGAGTACATAAAAAATGAATACTCTGATATCAGGAAATCAACTCCACTTGTGCTGTGAAAGAAGAGGTTGACATGAATGACATCCCACACACCGAGATAACTCCCAAGAAAGTTGATGAGGATTACATGTACATGAAGGTAACCTACTCATTTGTGACATTTTTATACATTCAGTGCACCAGGTTGTGAGCGCCCTTGCCTAAAATATTTTTTCGCATATCTCCAACTTGGTTGCAGGCTCTATATTATGCTCTTCCCATGGATTTTGTGACAGTAGCAAAACTTCAGAGCAAGCTAGATGGGAAAGTCAACCAGAGCACTGTCCGGAAACTTATTGACAAGATGGCACGGGATGGGTATATCAAAAAATCCGGCAACAGAAGGTTGGGTAAGTAGTCAAAATGCTTTCAAATGTGAAACGTGTAACGAGGGTGGTTCTTAGAAGAATCACCTGTCCCTGAACGAGATTATGAATTTGCTTTTAGATTTAGATTCTTCATGTGCATTTAAGTGAAACAAGCATGAGGATTGTGACAGCAATACACTGTTTCTCTGGATAACCTTAAATTGACAAGAAAAAGGTCAATCAAGGTAGACAATGTTTTTATTGCCGTAGATAACTGTGTTTTTATTACACAAAACAAGCTATAGAATAATAGAATATTAGGATTCTTACTTGATCACTTTGATCCGGACAACTGACTTGATCCAATGCCTAAAATTATACTTAGGTAAATGAAGGTCTAGAAAAGTACCTGCAAGGCTTTTTAATTGATTTTAAATTTTATGTTGTTCTATAGGGTATCTAACTTGTCATCCAAGATGCTAAATGTATCATGACAATCATGGAAACTAAATTATTTGCAGGAAAACAAGTCATTCACTCAGAGTCCAGCAACAAGAAACTACTTGAGGTCAAGAAAATATTGGAGAGCACACCCATGGTAATGTATCATTCTTACATCACCGAAAAATGCTTCATGGAAGAATCAGAGATGCATTCAGTATCCTATTACTGTTTATCTCCTTAACAACTCATAACTTTCCTTCACTTTGAGCAGGAGATCGAAATCAATGGGCAACCTTTTGAATTCAATGCTGCAGAACTCCCTCCTGGTATTTCTGATGATTCACTAATTTTATTGTGACGGATCATCTATAAGAAGCCATAACATTTCATGGCTATTTTTATGTTATTAAGTAGGCTCAGCAGATCTAGTTTCTAGAAATCATTACTATAATGGATTTGGGCATTTAAACGGCAATATCATCCAAGTTCTTTGTTTACTAGAGCACACTATGAAAGATGGGTCGACATATGGTGGCCTCCACTCCATTGGATCTGATCTCACACGCACACGAGGGCGATCTGAACCATATCAGAGTGGATCTATGCAGAGTGGGCAGGCTGCTCACAGGAAGGGTCAGGAGCTAGGGAACACTCCCACAAGCAATGCTCAGGTGCTTATCCTTCTGCTACCACTTTATGAGACGGATTCTTCAGCATTCTCGTCGTCATAATATTGGTTATAAACTTTTAATTACAAATGAGCACTGATGAATGAAACCATTTTGTTCTAGCCAATTGCTTCTCTAGAGAGCGGAGTGAATGGTGAGAGAGGCAAACGTAGGACCTCAGGTGGTGGTGATGGCTGCCAATCTACCCAAGACAAACGGCTGAGGAAGGCCAGCACAGTATGCTCTTCATCACTATAACTGTGAACGACTAGAAACTAGAAACTAGTAGGTATCTTTGGAATGCAATACTTCAGGACTCATTTAGTTTGCCTTGGCAGGTGAGGGAGCCTATTCTTCAGTATCTGAAGCTCCAGAAATTACAAGCATAGGAGAAGGTGGATAAACGTCAAAAGGAGCTGTGGATAGTCCAAAGAGATAGCTTAGATTGTAAATGGCCTTAGTCATCTTTCTTCTTTCAGAATAGATTTTTCAAATATGATAAAAGATCTCTTTATGATCTAATGCAGCCTTTATAAATGTTTTGTTTCAAGAAACCACGATGATCCTAAAAGGAAATGCATGCTTATAGTCTTTCACCAGCTTTTTTTTTAACTACTAATTCATTTTCCAGATTACTTTTTGTGTTTAGGGATTTAATAAATGTGATTTGTGTGCATAATTAAGGTAAACCAACTGTTGCAAGGCATTTAGATTCTATCGGTGTTGTTTTTTTTTAGTGTAAATCCTCTGAATGCCAGACTGCCGAATAAATAGTCCAGCAAAATCTATCGGGAATTTAACTTTAAAAGTATTCCCTTCATAGCACTACCTTGTTGATGAGAGTATTTGGTTGCATACTTGAGGTGCTTATCACCGGACAACTGAGGGCTTGCAAGGAAGTGTCTGGTTAAGATCTCTACTAAAGTTCTTAAAGAATTTTGGGGGACCGTGATCTAATTTGGCTCTCTGCTACTTAGTTGTCTTACCAAAGAATTCTCTTTGACAATTCAGGCTCTACGTTCGATGTCTCTCACCTAAAATTACTTTAACTGGAACATCGACACAGTCTTTGCAATGATCTGATGGTATGCTGGAAGATAATTATAGATAGTTCTTGAACTTAGTTCACAAAGCCCACATAAATGGGGTGAACCTGGCAATTTGACCAGTTCATGCAGCACCTTGGCACATGGCTGCTAGTTGTATTTTTGAGGTCAACAAGGTATATCATAATTTTAGAAACAAATAACATTAGATTTTCGCTAACATAGGCAAAAGGGGGGAGATTAAGAATCTAGAATAGCAGTTATGGACTTCTAAGGAATCTAAAATTCAGGTGCCCAAAACATCTGGATCTTTCTCTTGAACTTCATACTACATGCAAGTGAAAAAGATTTTGTTTCAAATTGACCTTATAAATTGGAAATTCAAATTTCAAATGTATGTTCTTGCATGCATGTTTGTTTCAGAGTAATAAGCAGTCTTGTGTGAGCTAATTATTGGGTGTAGGGGGGTCAAACGACTTGAACAGCTCGAGCTTTGCTTGGACTTGGCTAGAGAAGAATAGGCTCCATCCCAAGCTAAAGCTTGATTTAGCGGTATTTTTTCTTCCTTCAAGAAAAGGGGCGAGAGTCATCCCAGTTTGGTTGAGCTAATGAAAAGGAAGAAATGATCTAAAGGTATTGATCGGGCCAGCCTGTAGGCTATGGCATTGCACAATGCTTCGGAAATCATAGCATAGTTTTGACAGCAACTGGCCAGAGCCAATCATTCAGATCCCTGAAGGAGGCTTTGAAGCTTTATGCCTAGAGCTTTGTAGGATCCTAATTACCAACTTCACCAGGGGCTTCCAATGCTTCACAGGTCATTATTAGCTGCCTTGCTCACATCGTTACCTAGATTGACCAGGTGATAGCCATACACCTACCGGTGCCAATCAAGTATCACCGGACACAGATCGGTTTGGATTTGGTTCGGATCAAAAATATCTCAAACCCAACCGAGCCTTTTTATTAAATATGTCAAAAATCTTAACCTGACCAATTTTTTTACTATCAAGTAACACGACCCAACTTGCATAATCTATTTGATAAATATATGGAATTAGGTTAAATAGTTAAGCTGGTCTTAATAGGTTAAATAGGTTTAACATGAGTTAAACGAGTCTTGAATGGATTAAAATAGGTGTTAAATGAGTTAAATAGGTTTTGAATGGGTTAAGTGGGTTTCGACCCAACTACTAAATAGGTCAAAATAGGTTAGATGAGTCAGAGTTTGTAGATTGAACCCATACCATTTAATAAAAAGATCCGGATAGGTTGATTCTTTATGATCTGGATCTATTAATGCCAAACATAAATCTGCATAAAGTAGGTTAGTTACAAATTATGTTGGCAGATTAGGTCATGATACACTACGGGTTCCAAATAATATTTTGATCTTTGGTGCAATATTCTTTCTTTGCTCGTGATCAAAGAGTTTTGATTGAGATAGCTAATCTTCTTTTATTGGATGCATTAGGGTTGGCCTCTGCAGCTCCTTTGACTATGAGAGTTTTTTTTTAGGATTCTCAAGCTAATCAATTAAACATGAGTGTGGCTCGGTTGAAATTAAATTCGAATTGAGCTTGAAATAGCAGTAAACAGATAAAGCTTAATTTCAATTTTTAAGCTCAAAATTAATTTTAGTCCAAAGCTTGATCAAGCCCTCGTCTCATTAACACCCTCACTGGTGTAAGCAACTCGGTTTGATCTAATCGGCCCGGTCCGACCCGGCTTAACAGGATTCGTCGGCTGAAATCGGATTCCATCAAAACTCGAGACGGCCTAGCCTGTCCCAGCACGACCAATTGATTCACGGCGGTTCCACGAATCGCGAGGCGCAACAACAAAGCAAACCAGAGTGCCGTCTGAAGTCGATAGTTGTGCCGTCCGACGCGATCGCAGGCGGTTGCGCCGCCTCGGCAGTGCTGGCCGCCCCCATCCCTCTCCTTCCGCCGCCCCCTTGTGAGTCTCCGCCTCCCGGCGCCGCCGCTCCGCCACCGCCGATCATAATGGGGTGAGGATGGTATACGTGGAGATGGACCCTTCGGGAGCCGATAGTTGCAAGCTGGAACCCGTCATCAAGCTTGTCGAAGGAGGCGGCCTCGGTGCAATCCCTACCGATACAGTGTATCCTCTCTGTCCAAACACTCCTCATCTTCTCCTTTCTTTTTTCCTTGAAAAATATGAAAAAACCTTTTATATTACCAGTCTGGACTGAGTAGTGATTAATAATTCTTAGATTTTCTCTTGTTAGGAGAATATATATGTCAGGCACCACTAGAGATAATTTATTTGTGCAAATAAGTATCTGGGGGGAATTGTAAGAAGTTGTTATGAGTGTGTGAACTGAAGGAAGATCTTTACTTGGATGTTAGTTTCATGCTTTATGTTTGCTCTCAAGAGGCTATGAAATCAGTACCATGTTTAACAACACATCTGCATTGCATTTCCATGTACTTCATAAGAGAATGTGTGTAATACTTACAAGGATCATTGCGATGGATGATCTACAAATAGTTTTGTGTTGAAATCTGGGTGGTCGATGGATGAAGCTTGTGATGAAGGGAATGGACCTTCATCCGATAGATCACAAGGAGTGCAGCATAACTCGAAGTTTGCACCATCGTTAGGCTCTTATGAGAAGCTCTTTCTATTGAGTTCATGCATAAACAATGCATGCAATTGGCTGATGATTAGGTTTCTAGGTTTGGTCAGGCGTGTAAAACCCTTCCAACTGTACCTGTCCCAGACAAGCACCTAGATGGAATGGAGAAACGTTCAAGGTTCCCGCCAAAACCAAAATTCATCATTATGGATAAGAATCAAGGGCAGGGCTTTGAAAGGTTCATTTCTTTATAGTTTTGAAAAGATTTCAGATTATATCTTCAGAAAAAGACCAAGAAAAAAGGTAAACTGATATGCATTTTGCCATACATGAAAAAAGAGGGAAACCCAAGAGTTGTCTGACATTTTGCTAAATCATTACTGATCTCTTGCATATGGCTTTATCTTTAATTATGTAAGCGATGATAACTGGAATATATAGAAACCATAACGAAACTTGAATCGTTAGCTAAACTAATGACTTATGACTTAAATGGCTAGAAAAATGCCAGCCTTATTTGTCAGTGAGTGTGTGTGCTCATGCAGTCTTCATGCTATTTATGTTCGCAAGCTAAGGGCTTCACTGTTAGCATCAGGTTTGCAGAATTTCTAGTGGTCCAAGAATTCTAATCAGTAAAATATAAACTAAGGCCTTTATAAAGGCTTTGACACTTCTCTAATCAGTTAATTGTCAAGTTGTATACATACGGTGCAGCTTATCTGTTACTAGTGAGAACTTACTTTAAAAACTCCTGGTGAATGAGCTCACAACTAGGTTTTGGTTCTTGTTTACTGTTTTTCCAGGATTTGGGAAGCCCTTCCTAGACTGTCTTTCCATTTTTGCCTTGGACAAGAAAAGAGCACCAATTTGCAGATGGTTGATATTATGTTGGCAGCCTAGCATACAAAGTTCTCAAACCTTGAGAAATCATACTTGGGATGAGCCTTCATGGTTAAGGTCAAGTTCAAGTGTGAGAATTTGTGTGTCAAGATTATTACATGTATCCTACTATGCAGTCATATAGACATTTGTGTGTTGCTAGAAAGTTGTAAAGAAATTCTCATGGACCCATTTTGATCCATATTTTGTTGGATGGTCTGTTGCAATGGTCAGGAATTTCTTTATCATCATATACAAGTTTAATTAAATAAACTTGGGATTGGAAAACCTTCTCACCATCTATTCCTGTTATGTGGCATGTCCTTGTAAGCCAAGCTTCCTCAAGCCTTTGCTCACAATTTTGGGATTTCTTTTGGCCTCTCCTTTGGTCCTATCATTATACCATCCTGTTTAATTGATTTAGTAAAACTAAATTAGAAAAAAATGGAAGTTTAGGAAGTGGACCCTTAGAACTAGAATAAAATCAGGAGTTATCATCTATGCTGGAAGTTATCTGCTCTCTCCTCCATCGTTGGATAGTGATAAACCTATATTTGCTCTGGGATTCTTAAGTCACCTTTCCTCTTAAGTTTTTCTATCATTTCATCGAATGAGCTTGAGTTATCTGTCCCTTTTACTCAACTCTTTGGGAAACTGCAGCTTTGGAGAAGATCAAAATCTTTATGGCGCTAGCTCTGAAAAAAAAGCACACACTGGGGAAATAATTTGGGAAAAAGTCTGGTCAATTAGTGCGCGATACCCCTTCTGTCAAGACTCAGAGGAAACTGTCAATCAGCTTCTATCTCGCTGCCCCTTCACCAAACAGGTCTGCCCATTTTTTAGGCGGTGTTTCAGAATTGAAGGTCATTCTGACTTCTTGATGAAACATATGATGAAAAATTTATGTGCTAACTAGTAAGACACATGGGTGAAAATATGCAATGGATGGTTGTGAATTTCGTCCTCATCATCCATGTTTGGGCCTAGGTTGTAGGAAACACCTGGGCTTTAAAAATGAACCATACGATAAAAAGAGTATAATGATCCTTTTCAGATTTGCTACCTGTAAGATTCAATAAATTAGCAATCAGGAAACAGTTTCTATATGGGCTGACAAATGTAATTTAGAGTTGCTATATTGAAGAACTCTATATTTTAATTGCTCTTCACCAAGAGCTCGTAAGGTGGTGAATGGTGAACAAATTAATCGACATCTTTCTACAGGTATATATCTCCACTTATGCAAATTCATCTTTTTTTACTTCCAATTATCCATGGAGGATTCTGACAACACTAAGATGGTGACCTTTACTACTATATATTTTCATTAGATAAACCAAAATAATCATACTTTCCACGGGAATGCAGAGCTCCATTTCCTTACTGGAATCTGTGGCAAAAATTAGTTCATGGAAAGGAAGTGCTGTTACTTTTTAACTAGTCATGAACCATGGAAAGTCAAATTTTCTTCTAAGCAAGCATTCTAATGAATTCATAAAATACTGGTTGCTGATATATAAGAGCAGATCTTCTCAATGCCCTTAGGGTTCTCATATATGTATTTTTCTTGTCATTTACTTTCACCATGCTTTGTTAGGCTTGAATTTCAACTTGACTTAACAATATTGTATTAAAACCTTGAGTATTAATCAGATGTATGTTTTGACTGTAGGTATACTATTACTTGTGATCTGAAAAGTCATTCCCCCATTGAATGCCGTCGCAGGTACAGCTTTCTTTTCTTACACCAAATATTTGAACCTATATCTTTCTGTTCATTGTTGAATATTGATTCTTGGTAACTCTTCTACTAAAATGTCATGGAAGCTTTTTTAACTGATCTTTTATGGTTTTCTATTTGCAGTATCGAAGAAGAGGACTCAAAAGCAAGAGAGGTTACTGCTTTCGATTTAATATTTTAGCGCATAGGAGCATTTTATGAGAGTAAACTACTCTCAAACAGGATATTAGTTTATAATTTTGTCTTTATATATGTTGATGATATGGACCCTCATAAGGTAGTGCTATTTATCTATGCTGTTGAACTTGTACTAGTTGATCAAGACGTATATATGCAACCCCTCAGCATTTTATGCCACTTGTTTCAAGATATAGATACTCGTACAATGGGCTTCGCTTGTGGTAATGCTCGAGGTAAAACAAGTATCTTTCGAGCTGTAAAGTCTTGTTTACCTGGGCCTGTAAGGATGGATTGTTTTTACTTGGCGAACATAAATATGGACCTTCCATATAGACAGCATGAACGTTGATGAGAGTTTTTCACTTACACAGTATACTTTTATTCTAACTGCAAGAAAGAACTGCCAAAACAATGCATAAATCCTGGGATGTAGCTAAATATGCACTGAGGGAGCATGTCAGTGTTCACATTCCAGACGATTCTATATGTCAAGCCATATTGCAACACTTGGACGCACCTTTGGTTTGCACAGGGTTAGTTGAAATTATTAAAATAGCCAGAATATATTCTAGGTCTTTCAAGCTGTTATTGCTTAAAAAAGTGATGTTCAACTTCTTTACTGGGGGTCTCCAGTGTCCCTAGTTGCATGGTGATTATGTCCATTTTCATTCCTCAGTGTACAATGGCCTGAAAAATATCAGTGGAAGTTAGATCCTGTTGCCATCGCAGATACCTAACTACCTATGATCAAGAGGCACAGGCTATAGCTTGAAGTGATGTTAGAGTTAAATGAACAGCATGTTCTAGGTTTCTTCTTTTTAATTGTGCTGTGTTTTGTTGCTCTGATATATATGTGTTTGCTTTTCTGCACAAAAAATTTGCTTTTCTGTAAATACCTGGATCAAAGCATCAATGAGGGATTTGGAAAAACTGAAAAGCTGTCTTCAGTAGAGGATTTAATCCTTGATATGGATGGATGATGAACAAGCAAATGTAAAGGATAACTACAATGATATGTCATTGGAGGAGAAGGATGTATGATTGTTGAACCTACCATTAGTTGTCAAGATGTTAGCAACATGCAGTAGTTTATATGCTGGTTGCTATAAAACATTTTCCATTTCTGCCAATTTGCACTATCTAGATCATAAATGGCAAATTTGCTTCTGTTGAGAAGTCTAAATTACTGTTCTGAAAATTGTCATGCCAGGATTGTTTGATGGACTAAAGTTATAATTTTGGTCAGCAGTGTGGATTATGAATTAGTTTGAAGTTCTAATCATGATCAACCTAGATATTGCGTGACATTTTCATCTTGGATCGAAAGAAAGTGGTCTATACTGCCGAGGTGCAGTTAGATGGAAGAGGCATATAGATCAGATCTTACGGTTAATCACATGATGCAAGAGTAGAAACTTTGTAGGTAAGATATAACCAACAATTGGAATGTTCTAATTTTAGGGCTATCAACTGATTCAAGCTCTGTTCACAGATGAAGTGTTTAGCTTGATTTTAGGCTTGAATGTGCTTAAATTAATTGTAAATAAACAGATCTTAATCACAGGTTTTAGGCTTGAAACTAATTTCTTGCTGATTGATTAAGTGGCTATTCGAAGCTATAGCACATCCAGTCTATCTTTGAAAGCTGTAACATGAAATCTTTCACTGCAAGTTCAGTTTTTCCTTATTTAAACCAATTTCAGCCAGCATCTCGGTTCTATTAAGTCTATAATGTTGAAAGTTTCATTGCTAGTCATGTCCAATTGTTCACTTATGATAAATCTTGGGTTTCTTCCTTTCAGGCACTGTTTGGAATTTGGATGTTACATTTTGTGTTCTATGAGATTCATATGAATGCCCACCTGGATTATGTTTGCATTTCCAAGTTCTAATTAACGATGCATAAGTTACTCCTTTTTTGGCTTGCATTCTAGCACGTGGCTGATTACATTTTCGTTTTCTAAATAAGATATCTAGTTTTTCTGGTCAGACCAGATAATGCCCAGTCCAGAAACTTTGTATTATATAGACTTTCAGGAGATAGCTCTTGCTCTCTTTCTCTTAGCATTGTTTTGTTCTATGTTCTTAAGACTTTCTTCTTTTCCCAGAACATGGGTGCTGCCAAATATTCAAAAGCCAATAGCTTGCCACCTAACATGCGACAAACAAACATAAAACACATGCATTCATTATCTATGGATGCCATGAGTTTACTTCCATTTGATCTACAAATTAAAATATTTATCTTGCAGTTTTTTATCATAGTTTATTTAATGTTCCTTTTTATTTAATCTTTACTTGTATGTGATGTGTTTTAATATATATATATATATATGAGCTGACGCTGTTTATGAAAGTAAATTAAATATACTCAAGAAGAAGGAAGAAAGGTGTACAAACTTCAGTAAGATATGGCCAATACATACCTTCCAACTTTCATGTGGAGCCAACTTGTTAAAATGAACTACATTAGTAAGCAAACAATGCAAGAAATAGAGAGATCTTGTGTTTTAGTTTTTTTATTATTATTATTTTTTAACATAAGTATATAAGACCAAAGGAAACCCAATACTCACCTGATTTTGCCACATTTGCTTTTGCTAGCATAGGACTGAGTTTCACTTTGGCAACTTGGATTTTGTATCTCAATGGTGAATGTGGTTCTCCATATTAAGCGTTGCCTTATATTGGTCTTTTTTTTGTTCTTGGTTCTTTCAAAGTTTTGGAAAACCATGGAGGCTTACACTTTAGTTCCATGAGCTTAGTGCATATTATCACCATGATAGGTATAGTTAGCTGTCGGTGAGCCTTCTAGGCTTTTTCATAAAGTTATTAAAAATTTAGTACTATTTTGAAAAATGCCAACTTCAGGTTATAGTTGATTGGAGATTTATCTAGGACATCGGTAGTTTGGCATTACTGCTGACTAGATTTTGATGGAAAAAGGGTTTCACTGGTTGATTTTCTCTTTTATGTTTTGCCAACATGTTAACAATATGTTATGATAATTACTGGCAGTATCTTCATCTTAGCCTCATATTAAGCCACATATCAAGGATCCATGATTCTAGGAATTTTGAATTCTGAATTTTGAATTCTGAATTCTGCATTTTGAATTTCAAATAGCATAAATTTGGGATTGATCCTAGGGATCCATTTATTATTTCTTTCTATCTTTGTATCATCCTAGTTGTAATCTCTTGTACATTCTCAATTATAAATATATATGATGACTGCCTCATGAGTTAGGTAGAAAAAGTTCTTCAAAATATTTTCTTTCTTATATATTCTTATTTTGCTACACGGTATCAAGGCCTTCAACCTTTGCTATCTCCATGACATCCTCCTCTAACTCCATGCCTACACCTACTACTCTGCCTTCATTTGCTGTTCAACTTAAGGGAGATAATTTTATTACTTGGAAGGCACGTATCTAACCTCTCTTAACAGCCAACTGACTATGGGATCTTCTAGATGGCACGACCTCGCCTCGATCTCTAACGATTGTCATAACTTCAGATGATGAAAGAATAGAGAAGCCAATCTCTAATTTGGCCTGAGTCATGGCTTCTCCGTGATTAAATCGCTTTAGTATGGCTCCTCAACAACATATCCGATGTGATGATGGTTCATGTTGTCGGATTACCACGTGCGCAAGATGTTTGGCTTGCTCTTGAATGGCTTTATGCCATTTGGAGTGAAGCATGTTATAGTACTCTTATGATGGATTTTCATGTTTCTTAACAAGGGCTTGGTCTCTATAGAGGATTATCTGCAAGAGGTAAAGAGGATATGTGACAACTTGGCTGCCGTTAATAGACTAGATTAATATGCTTGGCCTTAGTCTAGATTACAAACACCTTGTCTCTACACCCTGTACCATGAGGATTGCCGCTACTTTTGAAGAACTACATGGCATTCTTCTCCAACATGATTTTCGACTGAGACTCCAAACTTCCATGGGGATTCCACCTATTGCAAATTATGTGCAAAAAGGCAGCCAATGAGGTCCACCACAATGACCCTAGCAGCCAATGCGTAATTTCTCTAATGATGGAGCATCTATTTTTTCTCGACAAGGATCTTACTACCAAAAGGGCTGACTTAAGACCTCCACCAGTGCTATCATCCTTCTTTTGGGTGCATTTTCATATCTCGTGATGTTATATTTGATGAGACAGTTTTCTTATGCACAGAACTCTTTTAGTAACACTCCCAAATCAACCAGTAGCCCTCCTATTGCCTCTTCTTTACCATGGCTTATATCTGAGCCTAATGATCCATTAACATTAACTCACATTGCTCCACTCGTATCTTCAGTCCCAAGTCCTCAAACTCCGCTCAGTTCTTTACAAACACATAACAATGATCCAACTATGATATGTGACCAACATTCTATAGCCACTGCTGAACTTGTTGCTCCTGAACCGATGACTTCATCTTCTCACATTGGTGGTCATCATATGGTCACATGCTCAAAGGATGACACTCTCAAGCCAGTTGCTTTAGCACAAAATATCCCTTGGCATTTGTGGCTTCCACTATCCCTGCCGAGCCCACTAGCTTCACTCCAGCTCAACGTGATCCTCAATAGCGTGAAGTGATGGCAAATGAGTACAATGCCTTGCTCTTTAATGGTACCTGGCTTTTAGTTCTACCCTCTCCTTCACAACATGTTATTGGTTATAAATGAGTGTTCAAAATCAAAATGCGATCTAATGGCTCTATCGAGTGCTATAAAGCCCGCCTGGTTACTAAATGCTTCAATCAATAAGAAGGTGTTGATTATGATGAGATGTTCAGCCCAGTTATTAAGCCTATCACAATTAGCACCGTTCTCTCATGCAGTTTTCGAACGTAGGCCTATTCAGCAATTGAATGTCAAAAATGCATTCCTCAATGGACATCTCATCGAGGATGTTTATATGAAACAACCTCCTAGTTTCACTGATCCGGACCATCCTAGTTATGTTTGCAAGCTACAACATTCATTTTATAGTCTTAAACAGGAGCCACGTGCTTGGTTTTAGATGTTGAGCTCTCACTTACATACTCTTGGCTTTTATGGGTCTAAGGCTGATGTCTCACTTTTCATCAAGCGCACCAAATATTATGTGGCAGTTCTTCTAGTTTATATTGATATTATTCTTACTCGCACTCTTACTGCTCCATTGGATAACCTTATTGCTTCTTTACAAACTGAATTCACCATGAAGGATCTAGACCCTCTTCACTACTTTTTGGGCATTAAGGGTAAGACTACTAGTTCTGGACTTCATCTGACTCAATCAAAGTAGATTTCTGATCTTCTTCTCAAAACTAACATGGATAGTTCTACGCTTGTCTCGACACCTATATCTATTGGGTCCCAACTTTATCATTCTGATGGTTTGCCACTTTTTGATCCAATGGGTGCGCTTCAGTACCTTACTCTTACACACCCTGACATTGCCTTTGCTGTCAACCAAGTATGTTAGTTTATGAATATGCCCACTTCTATGCACTGACTTGTAGTCAAGCGTATTCTTCGCTACTTAAAGCATACTATCGACTATGGTATTTATTTAACCAAAGGCCCATCTTCTTCTCTTCATGTCTTTTTCGACACCGATTGGGCCGGTGATCCCGATGACCAGCATTCTGTAAGTGGATTCAATATTTTTTTGGTCGTAATCTTATATCCTGGAATGCTAAAAAGCAATGCATTATGGTACGTTCAAGTACTAAATCCGAATACAAAGGGCTTGCCAATACTACTGCTGAATTAATTTGGATTCAATCTCTACTACAGAAATTGGATATTTCACTTTCTCAAGCTCCTATACTTTGGTGTGATAGTTTATCTGCCATATATCTTATTGCAAATCCTGTGTTTCATGCTCAGGCCAAGCATATTGAAATTGATTTTCATTTTGTTCGAGAGCGAGTGGCTCGTCAGTTTCATGTCCAAATCATCTTCTCCAACGACCAACTCGCTGATATATTCACCAAAGGACTTGCCTCCCAACGCTTTCAATAGTTGCATTCCAAGTTCTCAGTGGTACCCACCTTAACTTGCGGGGGGATATTGGTATGATTCTAGGAATTATGAATTTTGAATTTCAAAATGGTATAAATTTAGGATTGATTCTAGAGTTCCATTTATTATTTCTTTCTATCTTTATATCATCCTAGTTGTAATCTCTTGTACATTCTCAACTATAAATGTACATGATGATTACCTCACGAGGTATGTAGAAAAAGTTCTTCACAATATTTTCTTTCCTACATATTCTTTTTTTCCTACAATAATCTTGAATTATAACTCTTACCCAGAAAACTCTCTAACAGAAGGTGATAATCTGAATTGCTTGCTTGGACCAGCATATGGTTTCCTTTTCCTTTATTCTCTTTTACATGCACATTAATTAAAACTATTGATCTCTTATTTGTTTCATCATGTCCCGCAAGGCAGCATGATATAAAACATTGATGTGGAAACATGCCAGGTTTGATTCAGCCTGCTAATTAAATTCAATCAATATGGTTCTCAGGTTACAGTCTCCATTTTTGCAATCTTGCTGGAGCAAGTGTAATGTTCACTTGGTAAGCTCTAGCTTCAGGTGGTCTCTGGAGCTGATACAGTCTGAACGAACCCTGCTTGGTAGGTTCCCCTGTGCAAAGAGGCAGAATCTGTTAATCTTGAGCTGCCTCTTCCAGGATGTATGTGCATGAATCTGTGCTTGTATAGAGATTTTGATTTTTGATTTTACTGTTCAGGGACCAAGGATGGACTGCATGGTAGTGGAAGGCGAAGACTCTGCTGGACATGATGAGTTGCCATTTTCTTCCAGCAGCTTAAAGGCATCAACTAACCAAATACAACAAGCAATCTTGCTTTTGGTTTAACTACTCATTTATGGTGTAGTAGATTAATTGAAAGTCTATTGAACCATGGATGTAGTAATACAATGAGTTTGTGTTCATCAAATTTACATCAGCTTTATGTCAAACTACATAAAACAGTTTTTTCTTAAAGTTGGCATGTTGCGTGCCTCAAAAAAACCAAGATGCTCGAGGATCTGTTTGTTTCCTGGTGTTTATAGCTTTTTTTAATCATGGAAAAGATTCAGGTGCTGTGAAGATGGGCTATGAAGGGACTTGGGAAGACTTTTGTGAAGGTAAGGAATTAGAAACATGTCATGCATTGGTTAGGCCTATTTTTGAAAGAAACTACTAGTAATGTAATTGATGCCATTGTTTCTGATAGATTAGGTTAGATTCGATAAACCATGATTCCGGCATGTGTCAAGGTGGATGTGTGGTATTACTAAAGAAGCAAACATGAAATGATAACATCAGAGAAAGCACTGGTGTGGGTATCAACACATATTGAAGTGATGGGGAGCTATTTGAGATAGCCAGATCATGTGCAGCAAAAAAGGGGCCAATAAGAAGAGGGGTTTAGATTTGTGTTATAAAGCTAGAACCTAGAAGGTGAAGAGTGAGCTGGTTAGCAAGGATATGGAATATTTACCCTTCAACAGAGGGTATAAACCAACCTAAAAATAGCTCTGTAAGCATTAAGTCAACTTCAAAATGTCAAATTGTGATCAATGTTGCTTGCTTTTTTTTCATGCTATTATGGATGGTAAAATAATGGGAAACATTGATTCAATTATCAGCCACCGGCTAGAAGAAATGAAGTGCGGTACAAAGGTTTTTACAAAGGGAGGCCTCAAGCCAACCCATTTGAAATTAAAAAAAAAAAAAGAGGCCTTGAGCAGACCAACCGTCAGAATGAGATAGATCACATCTTGGTTCGGTAATATGACTTTCTTTCCCTTATAGATGTTAGATGTGCATCTTCTTGTAGCATGTTGGGAAACGAGGGGGCACATATATGCTAAAGTAACAATGAGATTTCTCGAAGAATTGGGAAGCATATGCGAAGCTTTGGGCTACATTATACTTGTGTGAACATTTTGAATAATTCATATAGGGGCATTGGATGTTTTATCGGTTTCTTCAGCATATTTTGTATTTTAACATATAAAATAAAGGAGTTCTTTGTTTTATTCGTGTAAACTTCACCATTGTTGTTGAGTTCTTTGTTTCATATAGTTTCCATCAAATGAAAGTAGTTTGTCAATGGTTAATTATCCCTCAAAATGTCTTCAAACTATTCCCCAATGTGCGACATCTTTAACCTATAAATATCAGACTAATCCTTCACCCTACTCCATTTTTAATACAGAGAAACAATCTCATTCCTACAATCCAGCAATCAAAATTATGGTGATACACCGCGGGACGGTATCCCCACATGGATCCCAGTGGATGGTTTGGGAGCATGATTTTGGATTGTGATGGTCCCGCTGCAGCTTAACCTTCAAAACTAATCATACTTGTTCTCTTTATGATTGCAGCATCGATGGGACCCGCTGAGAGCACCATGGTCTGTCAAAAGAAGGGCTAATGATGGTGTTAAGACCATGTGAGCATCATCATAAAAAGTTCAGATGCCAATTAAGGTCAGTTGGTGGGCAACATGGGCTGTTTGTTCCCAACTCCCTGACTTTGTTCTTTGTCCCAAAGCTGAGATGGGAAGGAAGGTGTTTTTATTGGGCATCAGAAGTCCTTGGGTCCCTCTAGGGGCTCAGAGTAAGGTGATGATGGAGACCAGGCCCACCACCTTTGTACCTCAGATCTTTGATCCACATGGACTGCAAATATGGGGCAGTGCTTGTGAATCACCAAATTCCAACCACCATTTCCCTTATATGACCGTTCGTAATAGCCATGGTCATGGTGGTAGCCAGAGGATGCTTGCCAGAAGATTACTTGCTCTTAGGGTTAAGGGTGGCAGTTTCTTTTGGATTCACCAACTAACTGGTACTGAGCCACTGGGATGGTTGGTGTGTGCCGGACATGGTCCAGAGGCTAAGGGTTCGGGTTGTATTTTTTGCACGAAAGAATAATTGACCTTCTTTCACGACGTCGATCATTAGATCGCACCCTACACAGATCTCAAAGCACACCGAATGTTTCATTCATCTGTTTGCATCGATCTTGAAGCAGCCATTGTGCAATCCAATGGTGATTCGCACGAAAGATAACAAACCCTGTCCAAGAGGCTAATGGGTTGTGTACTAGTGGTCCCATGACGTGGTTATCCAAGTGTGATAGGTGTTGGTACCTAAGTGCATGACCTCTTAATTATGGATTTTGGCTATGTTTAATGTCTTAGTCCAACACTCTCCTCCCCCATTCATATGGAAATCATAGTAACAGTCTTTGGATATATTCTTAGTTTTTTGGACATGCTTAATATCTTTTCTTCATGACGAACATAATATAATGATGGAGTAAGACATCATAATCATTTTGATAATCCTACTGTGTTATACCAATCCTGCAGTGGAAAGTATAGACACATGTTCTCCATAGGATGGTAATTATTCACAATTCTAATAGATACTACATATAATTTGTGATATCCGACCCTTTAAGTGAATTGGGCTCTGACATTTTATTTTATTGGAGTAATAGGTTTGATCATGGGAAATACCTAAAGTCTAGCAATGGGTAGTTAGGTCTCATTTAGTTAGGTTCTATTTAGTTGAATAAGAGTAGATAGATTTTTTAAACTTTACTGTCGCTTAGCCATGGAAATTGATCAATATTAGTATTTTGATAGGTGACAATGAGTAATAGAGAGGATGAAATCTTGGTAAATTTTGCCTCCAGGAGGATAGGAGCAAGAGTGACTACAGGAGGAGATGCCAACCAGCCAGTTGAGCAAGCTCCAAATGTGTTAGTCACTCGAGCAAACATTGCTGGAATATGCCAAATGGTAGCTCAGCTCCTTCAGTAGCAACGGCAGATGCAGGCCATTCCTTGACCTGCACTATCTCTGGAGTCCTATTACGAGAGTTTAAGAAAGCTCAACCCGCCGATGTTTGAGGGTGAAGTTGATCCTCTGACTACAGAGATCTAGATTATAGAGATGGAGAAGATGTTTGATGTACTACAGTATTTCGAGGACGTAAAGGTTAGGATGGCCATACGATGTTGAGGGAAAATGCTGAGTTTTGGTGGATTGCCATACAAGCTACTAATGGAAATGAGGATGACCAATTGACGTGGGAGGAGTTTAAGAAAATATTTTATAATCAATACTTTCTCGAGCCAATAAAATTAGCAAAGAAGAAAGAATTTTTAGCCTTGAGGCAGTAGGATGACATGACAGTATTGAAGTATGCAAACAAATTTAGCGAGTTAGGCCGATTCTGCCCCAGCTCATGGAGTTCGAAAGAAACAAGGCAAACAAATTTGAACAAGGTTTAAGATATGGGATTCGAACTCGTTTGTCTTCTCATCTTTTTAATAACTATATAGATATGCTAGAACGGGCTTTGAAAGTTTAAACAGATATAAAGAGATATGAACAGGAAAGAGATAAGAGAGGCCTAGATCGGTGAGAACTCAGAATGACGAGAGAGAAAATACAGAGAATAACTATGACAAAAAGACCAGAGCTCAGACTTGTGGATATTGCAGTAGGAATCATGGTGGGCCTTGTTTCAAGAAATTTGGAGCATGCTTTGAGTGCGGCAAGAAGGGACATCTGGTACTGGATTGTCTTAACAAAAAGAATGACTCTAAGCCTACCAAACCTACTAATCAAAAATAGAAAGAGAATGCACAGGTATTCGCTTTGACCAAACACAATGCTCGCGCAAGTGATCAAGTAGTGGCAAGTATTATTCTAGACAACTCCATAATGTTCATGTGCTATTTGATTGTGAATCCTCTAACCCCTTTGCATATTCCGACTTGCTATCTCTTTGGATTGCATATTTAAAGAATTGAATGAACCACTATGTTGCCACTCCTTCTAAAGAATTTGTTCTTGCTGATGTTGTGTTTTAAAAAAAAATGCATCACTCAGATGAGGAGGCTAGGATTAATACAAACCAGTCTAAAGTTTTGAGTTATAGAAGAGTTAATTTCTATTAGAGTTGCGCAGTGAAAGCATGGTGGAGTAGTAGATTAAGATGTTTAAAAGCTTAAATATGTAATTTTCAAGGATGATTTTTTTTTAAAGGAGGGAAGAATGTGCTACTCGGCCTTTTAAGTGAATTGGGCTTGGTCCATTTGACCGATCCAATTGAATTTGGGCCCAAAACAAAAAGACAAAAGAAAGAAAAATCGACACATGCCGCTTACGTGCCTGAAGAGAAGAGGACTCCTGATCTCTCCAGACAGAATCCGACTTCAGGTCAGAATTCGGTCACAGACGAACACTATTTAGAGCTCTTCCCATTCTCTCTTCCACCCCACTGGAGAAACAGCTCGATCGAAGATCACCGCCGGCGTTTTCCTTGATTTTTCTCTCCAAGCATCGATCGCCGCCTGCACCATTGCCGCAATCATTCCTCGTCGGAAAACTAGGTAAGGACCCACCCCCTCGAGCTACTCCTCCCCTCTTCCTTGCAGAGTCGTTAGGAGCTCCAATGCCGGCCGGTGATTCCTGGATTTTGGCCATGAAGGAGATTTGTTTCCCATGTTTTGACTGGCTGAGCCTTGTTTTTGTTTGATTTCGGTTGTTCCCGCTGTCAGTGCTCGTCACCGGGGTCTACCTCCGGTCCCAAATTATGGACTGATTCCGGTCACTGTGATGCATTGGTTGCATAGTTTAAGGGGTTAGAACCCCGATTTTTGTTGATTTTGAATGGCCGACCACCACTGCAGGCTGTCCTCTGCCTCATGTCTCCACTGCTGGCTACCACCCGCCGAACCTCGACCACGATAGCCACCTTGAACCACCCACTTGCTTCCAAGAAGAAAAATAAAGAAAGAAGAATAAAGAAAGAAGAAGAAAGAAAGAAGAGAAGAAGAAGAGGAGGAGAGAGAGAGAGCCATCCCTCTCTTGTTTCTTTCTCTTATTTTCTATCTCTTCCTTCTCTTTCATCTCTCTATTTCTGTCTCTAAGAAGACCCATGGATCCATGAACAGAGTCTTATCTCCCTATCCTATGGACTTGAGTTGAACCCTATAAAGGGCCTTGATATATCCTGATGCCTGAGTAGCCTGCCAGACCGATCACCCCAACCCTGTTAAGTGTCTATAAAACCCTGTATTGATAAACCCTATCAAATGGCTTTGGCCCTAATCTAGTCCGTGCCCCATGATTCATTGATCGAGTTGTTTAGACTTGACCTAACCGGGCCTCCGTCATCCAATCAACCATTTTCTGTCTTGTTATTTCAATACTATTAAAATTATCGAATGGGAATTAATTTTACTCGTAATATTTTTAAATAAGTTTGGCAGGTTCGCCCAGTAAAGTTTGAAAGGCTAAGACGGAAGAGGTAACCCTAACACTCCTTATTAGTTTTCAAATTTCTACTTATTTTCTCGTATTATAAATACGAAAATAGTATTAAATGTTGATGATATCATGATTTTTTAAAATTAAGAATCAAGTATACGATATTATGAAACACATGATTTATTGCAAAATAATGGTTCCCTTCATATTTTTAAGATTAATTACTTGTTTATGAAATATGAACTCCATATATTTACAAAATTTGTATTTTTATTATAAAAAGAATAATTTCATTATTAATCTACTGTTAAAAGCTTATTTATATAGACTACGAACTCTATAAATCCATTTAGTGTTTTATTTGCATATGATTTAAGAAAATGTGACTTAAGAAAAAAATTATTTTAAGAACTATGACAAAAAAGCTCTCACATAGCTATGTATGGCCTCGGAAAGTAAAGTAGATCAACATCTAGTTCCATATGATTCTACCAGCGGATAATAGTAGTTGGCGTACGATCCTGCCAGTGGATAATAGTAGTTGGCATACATACGATCCTACCAGCAGATAATAGTAGTTGACATACGACCCTATCAGTAGATAATAGTAGTTAGCGTACGACCCTACCAATATATTTTGTCGGTTATGGCCTTGTCACGGATATAATAATAACCTTAGCATTTAGTCTGAGACTAGTAAGTTGATCAATGATATAGTTTAATGGTAAATGATTTATGATTTTATGCTATACACCTGAAACCAATGTTTTCTACATATTGATGATATTGCATGGACGATTGACTTTATGACTTATTTTATTATATGATGCTACAAAATGTTCTATCTTGCAATAATTATTATTTTTACTTTATGATGCGTCGATTCATGCAAAAAAAACTTATGCTTGATCTGGTAAGGAAGTGAAAGATTTACTTACTCGGCTGTGTCGCTCACATATCTTTATTTTTATTTTTCTCTCTCTAGATGAATAGAGTCGATAGGAATAAAGGATGATCCAGGCTTGGTGTTCGTGCTAACAAGTTGGTCGATTTTGTAAAAAATTTTTAGTGTTTTAAATTGACTATAAATTTGCAGTTAATGATTTTTTGAATATCAAGAATTATGGGTTAGTATTTATGTTTGGATTTAGATACTCTGAACCAGTATTGGTTTCATTTAATGAATGATGAAATTGGACATACTTTTATTATATTTTATTTAAGATGGATTTGAAAGCTAAATGTAATGTTGACTTTGCGTTATTGTGGGTTGTATCCCTCACTAGTAAGGTCGTGTTATGCTCCAGATCTGGGGCGTAACATAATCAACCAGTTCAAATATTTTCTCTAAAAAAATGAAGGTACTATTTCGAGATTTACCATTGTCAAATAAATGCTTAGGAACCAGATTCATTAACGGAATAAAGAAGGGCATAATCCAATCGACCAACAAGGCTATGGTCCAATCCACGTAGGTGCTTTAGGGTTCCTCTACGCATTTAAAACGCCACTTATTTTGCTTATGCAGCTGTGTTATGTGGCTCATTCAGAAAGAAGAATAAAGCTAATGGATGGCAATGATAGTGACAACTCAATGATGAGATTCAATTTTTGTTTTTTTTTCTCGATGAAACTTAAACCGGATCTCATAATTCTATTCTTATTGAATACTTCTATATCCCTCCATAAAACACTGCCTACAGAAAAAAAAGAAAAGAAAAAGGGAAATATATTTTATGAGGATTCATGCACATGTGTATTTAACTGTATATAATCTATGCATTAGGCAGATTTGAAATACTTATACAGGGCTAAGGAATTTAAATAGTACCTTTCGGTTAGTCTTTTTAGATATATTATTATAAGTGGTGCCAGAGCGAATCTGACTCATGACCCATGACCACAGGCTAATCGTGGTAGTTATGATTGGATCTATGGTATTTAAGATTGGATTTAAATGCATCTACATCTTTAGTCTAAAGAGGACGCTGAGGCTTAAATAGGAGGATGTGAAGACTATATGGGCATGTGTTTAGTCTCATATCAATTCGCTTTTTAGGATAAGATCCTACGTCGTTACATATTTCATGATGATATGTAACTTAACTATCAATTTGCATGAACCATCATTATTTTGCAGCTTCAATCCAGGCAATGCAGGCTCTCCAATTAGGTACAAAAGATGCATCACAAGTACGTATGTATCGCTCCAGTTATGTAAGGTTCAAACTATCAGGGGCCCTCAATTTACTCAAATAATATCGAATGACCACGTCGTCGCTGGTGGTTGTGATCCATGGTCCATAGTTCAATGAAAGAGAGGTTGAAGGCTTGAAAGGAGGGGAAAAAAGAAAGAAAGGGGAAGGGAGTGCAATTTGCATGGAAATGGAGACAAACGACTCCTGAGATGCATGGCTGGAGTTGCACTTTTGAGGTTAGATTCAATAATAGAATAGATGTTGCATAATGGGTTTGGTTGCTTAAATAGTGTTGAATAGTGAGAGAGAGGGTTAGGCTTGGGTCATGTGGCATGATACCTGCCGGTTTAGGCGTTTAACTAGCTTGTTTTCATGCTATCTAATAGTTTCAGTTGAGTTGCATGCGGTTTACGTAGTGGAATGGTTAAGGTCTACCTGTGGAAAATTGCTCATATTTGTATAAGCTTTAGATTGAACTCCTTTTACAAATAGATGCCATGGATTAGGCCATTATGATGACTGCTAGTCTTAGTGGCTTTGTCTTTTCGAAAAAAAATACAGGGTCCACTAAAATCTATTGTGACATTTAATCATGTGAAAGTGAGAAGCCCAGGCGACTCATCCAAATTTTAGTAACTTCATGATCAAGAGAATCTGCTCTTATGACCCGGTTCAAGATTATTATGTTGATTATAACATGTGTCTTACTAGTTTGTGTGAAGAAACAAAAACACATCTCATCAAAAAAGAAGAAAAAGAAACAAATGTAACACGAACTATCGCTGAGAAGCCTTCCTGACCTATTTAAGCATGATCAAATAAATCCTTCGTCGTTTGCTTGAACCAAGAATTAGATTATAATTTCAGCTTATTTACCATCTACTCTTTTTCGTTCATGCTGGAAACCAGCCCCGTTTGGGTAAATGTAGGTGCATCCACTGCTACCAAACTATCACTGAGATCTCGGATGGAGCATATAATGCCACCAATGCTCATGATGTTCATTACAAGTCTTCCATCATGATTTCTGCTCTATTTTCGGAGAAATGCTTCGATGCCGCTACTGCACCATTATGTCTCACATATATGCCTTTATCTCGCTAAAGCAGCATGTAAAGCTATGCGATGATAGGAATTGTTCCTAAGAAAAAAGTCATGGTGACTCAGTTGATATCCAGTTTATTTCTATTTTCATCGTATAAGGCTGCAAATGGGTCACAATAGATGCAAGTTTGTAAGGACAAACCTAGAGTTTTACAGTCAATTAAATAAGATTTATTTGGTTTGGATGATTTGACCAAGTCAAGTCCAACTTTAGGAGATCTAAATCCAACAACATTACATGTTTGGGATTGACATCCTACTCATGATATCTTAGAAGGTTTGGGTTCGGATTGGATCCGGATCAACTTGGGACAATCTCACCCTAACTTATAGTCAAGCTGAACTAACCTTGTATCTATAAAGTCAAACAGGAGATGACCATACACTTGACCGTTGGACATGCCAAATCAAATTTTACAAGATCTACACTCAAAATAGTTGAAGCATGGATCTCAATTCAGAACCATACTTGATCTGCTGGTCTGAACAATGATAGTGTTGAGATTGACATTCAAATTACCCAGCCTGTGGGAGGCATAAGTGTATTGGAAATCATTGCTCCTGTTATATTAGGATTTTATTTTCAGTTATCATTTTAGGGCTGTCCTACTTGTTTATCCCAATATTATCTCTAGTAGAACAGGGTTTTGTCTCTTTATGAGTGTTTGGTTTTGAGTTTGCTTGCAGGGCCATGCTCTTTCACACCTTGTTATAATAACTAGTGTCAGAATTTATCTTGGAGTGACATAAGGGAGCTGGTTTGGACAGTGAAATTATTGTAGGTTTGAGAAGTTTTGTTTTATGTTTTAAAAAAAGTTTTGTTTTATGTTTAAAAAAAAGTTTTGTTTTATATACGGGCGAGCCTTTTGGATAGAGAGTTCTCAGCTTTGAGATGTCCTTATAAGAGTAGTCGAGAACCTTTTTTAAATTTATAATTTTTATAATATAACTTATTCTCTCTCTAATTTCTCTCGCTCATTGTTTCATGTGCTATTTTGGTGCTTGTGTCTTGCTTTTGGATTGCAAATTTTATCTGCATCGAGGATCATGTCATTCTGTATTATATTAGAGTTATAGGCTTTGAGATTACTGGTCTATGCATCAACGGCTTGACATGGTTGAAGAACTAAGGGCTTGTTTGATTCGTGAGAAGCATTTTTCTTCCTAGGAATATGATTCCTGGGAAACAAATTCCCAGAAAGAGGATGCCTAGGAAAGTACTTTTGGCATGTTTGATTGACCATGGAAAAGTAACAAATTTCTAAAGTGCTTATGTTTGGTTGGCCATCTACTTTCCTGAAAAAGTTATGTATAATTCCTATTATGCCCTTAATAAAAATTAGGTCTTTAATGCCTTTTTAATGCTTCTTTAATGCTGAAGGGTCTTTTTGGAAAAAAGTAAAAATAAAGTAATTCCTGCCTCATGGAAAAGTAACTTTACCATGTTTTTCATAGAAAAGACTTGCCCATGAAATGTGGAAATCATATTCCTATGAAAATACAACTTTTCCGTCTCTCTCCTTTGAAAACTCCAACCAAATAAGAGGCATCTCATTATTTTTCCGTTGACCACACTTTCTCCCTTCTTTTTCCGCGAACCAAACGGGCCCTAAATAATATACTCTACATAGTATCAGAGTATGTAGTTTTCATGTTGGAAAATTTTTCTACTTTGAGATAGATTTCCTCTCTCTTTTCTCCAATTATTGTTTTCCTTTTTTTCACAGTCTTTCATTCTAGGCAACTAAATAAGTCGATCAAGTCTTGTCTCCCAGCGGTCGTGCTCACCTAGAAAAAGATTAGACTAAGCCGGGTTATTATACTTTGTGTACGAGATTGCCATAGATTTACATATAAGGGGCAAATCACATTCTTAATAGGGGTGGCAATTGGGCTGGATTAGATTATATACAGGTCGGGTTGGAAATGGGTTGGGTTAAAAATTCATTAATCCAAATCTAACTTATTTATTAAACAAGTTAAAATTTTAAAGTTGAATCCTTCTTATTTATTAAACAGGTAAGCTGACTCAACCCATATAACCCATTTATTAAATAGGTCAAGTCAAGTTAAATGAGTTAAACCGGTTATACGGATTTTTAACGGGTTAAACAGATTTCAATAGGTTAAACATGTTAAGTGGGTCAGGTCAAACAGGTTAGAAATGAGTTAAACAGGTCTCAAATAAGTTAAACAGGTTTTAAATGAGTTAAACAAATTGGATTATGGCCCGATCCAATTATTAAACAGGTCAAAATAGGTTAAATGGGTCAAAATAGGTTAAACTTGAACCCAACCTATTATCTAGATGGGTTGGCCTATTTATGATCCAAACTTGTTTATGTCAAATCCAAACCTGCTTAAAGTAGATCGTTCGCAGGTTGACTTGATGGGTTGGGTTATAAATTGCCAATCTAAATTCTTAGGGCAGTATTCTCATACATCTCAATCCAAGCAAGCTTACTATTAATTTGATTTTCAAAAATTTTCTAGATATAAATTCTAATTGACTTCATCTTTTTTTCGAAACATAGCAATTTCTAGGCCAATACTGCCAACACTTTAAACAAGGATAGTGGGAATTTTATGTGAGAACGAACCAAGATTGGTCGTATTGGACTAAAGCCGTCAGGCCCAACCGGCTTCAACTTATAATTCAAACAAAAAACCAATTTACTGCCCTAGTTATTTCCTCTTTGGCTTGTGGATTAGATGCGAGGATGACCTGTGCCATTGACAACTACGACCATACCCCTGATTGAACCTAGACTGAGATTCTCTCTCTTATCTCTTTCTCTCTCTAAGCAAAACCCAAGGATCTCAGTTCAAAGCCATGACTCTCTTTTTCTTGGATCTAAGTTGACCCCAGGATGGAGGCCCTGCACCGCCTCGGTGGTATACCGGCCTAGTACCCCAGCCTTGTTAGGTACCCTTAGAATTTGGTTACTTTTGACCTTTATTGAACCACGTAATCTAATACTTCAAAGTATGTTTTTCAATAATTAGTTTATTAAATTTGATTGTGATTTCTATTTTATACTTGATTAAATGGGTCAGGCATGTTATTATTATGGTAATAATTGTTTTAAAATATATTATATATTTTGATATTTTTGTAAAATAAAATTTAGAAAATTTGGCTGGATAAATTATGAAATTTATTTTATATATGTATTCTCAGCCCGACTATGATTTGGCCCAGCTAATGGAGATTATTCGTTGGCTTTGTCGACTTGTAATATGAGAAACTGGTTTCGATACCTATCCACCGATAATTATAATAGTAGTATCGTTTAGCTGGCACTTTGTGCATTTTGACCTATGCCAATGGATTACATGGCCATAATATGATGTTGGGTCTAGTATCAATTTATAAAAATAGTAATAATAAATTTTAAGAAATATATGTATTACGAAATTTGATTTATTTACGGTCAATATCTTGCTATTGAATTATTTAATTGGCATGCTTAGTCCTCACTTTGTTGTATTATGTTGCTTAGTGGGCTAATGTAGCTCATTACTCTTTTTTTTTCTATTTTTCAGATCTTGAGTCATAATTTCTCAGGCTTTGGGGGAGTGTGCTGGCTCTTCTGAAGATATTCGTGATTATTTAAATTTTAAGTTTAATTTAGTTTGACTAGTTCTATCTTAGTTTGAACAATTGATTCGGTTTGAAAAATAATAATTAGTCAGAATATTTTGACTTATGTCACTTTGGAACAATTGATTATGAGAATGATTTGTTTTAGATCATGATTTAATTAAGTTTCAAGAATCAAAGTATAATTTGACCAGTAGCCTTGTATGCTTGTATGGCCCGCCTTGCAGGTATGCGGCATCTGCTCCGCTCCGGGTTTGAGCGTGATATTTTAAGAATAGCAGTGGTGGTTCATTGCATTTACAACTTGATGATTCTATGGAGCTTCTTTTAATTTCTTATGCCCATTTGCTAGTACTTGGATTATGTCTATGGTTCGTTCTTACTTCATGCAAGCAGCTTTTATTAGTTGAGATTTCTACTGCTACTTTCTTAAGGTTAGTCTTTGTCATGCGAGCATGTAGTTTGCAATGAGGAAATGTTGGAGATTATTGCTCCTTATTATACTAGAGTTTTATTTTCTAGTCATCGTTACTCTAATAAAGTTATCCTTGTTTGTTGTCCCAATACTACCCGAGGTAGAATAGGAATTTTGTCTTTTTTAGCTATTAAAAGTAGGGGTGCAAATGAATCAGATCGGACCGGGTCATTAGTGACCCCGACCTAACCCAATCTTTGTTCAGGTCCTAATGTTGGACCCAGACCCAATCTAATAGAAAATTGGGTCAAGGCGGGTCGGGTCTATTGCTAAAAATTTTAACCCAATAGGTCATTCGGGTTGGGTCCATATATAATCCAGTCCCAACCCAAAAAAGTGGGATTCAGTTTGGGTCAGAACATTGGAAGCCATTGCAGGAATTACAAAGTAAAAAAATAAACTATATACAATAGAATAAACAATATTGGCATTGGAAGTTGGCAGTTCAACATTAACTCAGACATTCTATACGTCCTGGTTGTCTAGGCATTGACTATACAATATTGGCATGGAAAGTTGGCAATTCAAACTCAAGGGACCAGTGACGTTTCAAGCTTAATCAGAACAAACTCAACTAGTTGCCCTCTTTTCAAATTCCTGGCCGCAGACCACCGCAAAAGTACCCAACTATTCCTTAATGACCGCAGAGTTAGATCACCTCCCTTGTTTCTCTTTGTTTTTTTTTTTTGTGCTAAAACAAGTATTTCATGCAGTACGTGTACGAATACACCCAATAAAGTCAGAAAATAAAAGATCGCGGAGTGCCTAGGGCAACTCCTCTTCCCCGGCCCACATGGTACTTCCGAAGTGGTTGGTCACGTAGGCAGCCACCTAATCTGCAACGCCATTAACCTCTCTAAATATATGCCTAGCCTAAAAGGCTCCTCCATCCCTAACCATCACCCAAATATCCTTGAGTAAGGGTGGTCTATGACATCTAAGAAAGCTAAGATCTTCCTCAAGGATAGACCTATTCCTGCCGTATCAAATTATTGTACGCAACTATTCCAAAATTGGTTACCTTCGAACCAACCTCGTATATATTTTTCTTTTGTTGGTGACCTATTAAAAGGGTTAAACCGTTATTTTGCAATGTATCAATGGGTTCTGTTCTGGATAAAATTCGGTCAGGAATAAAAGCAAAATGATATAGTTGCGCACGTCCATTCATTGCTCATACCTCAAGACCCTTTGGTGCAAGTAGCGGCAAAGTAATATTATATTGATATTGTTAACAAGTAGTAATAAGTTATTAACAATCAAAATTCAAATAGGTCGGATTGCATCGGGTCTAAATTCAGTAAACTCTGACCTGATTGAAAAATGGATTGGGTCCAATTTTAGAATCTGACCCAATCTTATGGTTCTTTTAAAATGGGGTGGAGTCGGATCCAAATGGTTGGGTCGGATTAGGTCGGATCACACGGGTCAACCCAATCTATTTGCAGCCTTAATTCGTAGCAGCAGATTTGTCTCGTACTTAGTGTAAGTCCTTTTCATGTGAGCGTGTAGTTCGTGCCTTTTCATGTTGGAGATAAGTGCTCGCTAGGGTTTTACCTCTAGGGCTCGTTTGGTTCGCAGGAAAATGAGGGGAGAAAGTGTGGTCAACGGGAAAGTAATGAAATGCCTCTTGTTTGGTTGGTGTTTTCAAAGGAGAGAGATGGAAAAGTTGTATTCTCATGAGAATATGATTCCCACATTTTATGGGAAAGTCTTTCCCATGAGAAACATGGGAAAGTTACTTTCCCATGAAGTGGGAATCACTCTTTTTTTATTTTTTTCCCAAAAAGACCCTTCAGCATTAAAGAAGCTTTAAAGAGGCATTAAAGACCTAATTTTTATTAAGGGCATAATAGAAATTATACATAACTTTCCTAGAAAAGTGGATGGTCAACCAAACATAAGCACTTTGAAAATTTGTCACTTTCCCATGGTTAACCAAACATACCAAAAGTACTTTTTTAGGTGTCCTCTTCCTAGGAATCTGATTTCCAAAAATCATATTCTTAAGAGGAAAAATACTTCCTGCGAACCAAACGAGCTCCTAGTTAATTACTCTAAAAGTTATCCAAGTTGGTCATCCCAACAGTATCCCAGGTAGAATAGGAATTTTGCCTTTTTGTGGCTAGTGGGAGCATACTTCCAACACAGGGTCCTATCACTGTTGGTACAATAGCGAGTGTCATAATTTGTCTTGGAGTGACATAATAACAGCTGGTTTGGATACCAAATTATTTTAGGTACAGCGGGGGTCCGCTTTTGAAGAGAGACTCGTCCTTCCAAAAAAAAGAAAAAAAGAGGAGAGAGAGAGTCATCGTGAGCCATATCAGTTGCTCCTTCGAATGAACCGTTCTCAGCTACCAGTTGTGTGGTATATTTTAATGACCAGCCAAGCACCTGGGATTTCTTTTATGCTCTTCAGCGATCCAAAATTTTTATTTCACTCCTACAGCAATTCGATTAGTTTACACCATCTAGAAGCCCTCATCTTTAAATTTCCTCAAAATCAATTATGACGAACAACAGCAATGGAGATAGAGCTGGATTCGTGATTGAGGCTCTAGATTGATTGCAGCCGGTAGAATGCCAATTTTTAATGTCTCGGCTCGGCTCCATGAGTGGAGCCGAGGACAGTCTGGGTAGATATTACCTACGCGAGATAGATTTTGAGGGCTGGCCTTATTGGCATTGAGGATACTTCATTGACGGTGATTGGGTGAATCTAGAGTCAGACGGATAATGAAGCTGCTTATCTACTCTTGCATAATATATAGAGGAGTTTAAGAGAGTGTGTTTTCTTTATGGTCAGACATATCTATCGTGAGGCGAACAGTGCTGCAGATTGAGTTCCTCATTTGTGGTGGAGCAACCGGAGGGATGCTTTAGACCGATATATGAGTTGTTCCTGTGATATTTTGTTTTCTGACTTTATTATATATATTCATGCGAAACATATATAATCCATCTGATCAAAAAGAATCAAGCACTCTACTCTTTTTTCTTCTATTAGAAGTTTTTAATAAAATTTATTTTTCTCTCTACTTTTTTTTCACCTTTGTCTTGCTCTTGCATCTTATAATCCATCAATAAATTTGAACTACAAAAATGTTTCGAGCCAAGTGCACATCTAGGTCTAGCCACCATCCTCGCACTATTACTCGCACTAGTTGAGACCATGCCAATGTATTCAAATTTCCACGCACTAGTTCAGACCCTGCCAATGTATTCAAATTTCCATTAACATTAGTGGCCCTACACGTGCCACCGTGTACCGTCACCGACCATCTAAAAATATCAACAAATTAGGAGACCGTTGGAGGTGGATGGGATCGAATCTGGCCTTACCGTCACCCCCACATCCCATCACCCGAAGGTAAGTTCACCTTAGCCTCTGTTGCTAGTGCGCACGGAAGTCCACTTGCTGGGTGGAGGCTAGATCAGGATAAGGAGGAGAGGCAGGAGAAGAAGTTGTGTTGGCTTTTGATCCCGTGAGTACCAAATCTCAGCCTTTTTTTTTCTCCCCCTCTTTTTAATTATTTTTATTTTTCTTTTTGACCATCAACTACAAACAGATTGGTCGATCGTGGAAGTAATAGTTTTTGATCTATTGGAGCTTTGGATTCCTGGTACTCCCCTCACTACTCACTGTCTCCCTCCTTTTTTGTTATCTTATGAGGAAAATGGAATCATCTATGTATGTATTATTATATGAGTTGAGTCATGCAAGTGTTACTGTTGGTAAGTATTATTATATGTCTTTCTTTATTGAATAATTTGTCTGCTCTCCAGCCATCAACTTAACCCCAACGCAAAGGCAATTTAGGGAAGCCCACTTCCTATCGAGAAAGTTCCGCGAAAAAAAGTGATAGCCGTGAAGGTTCGTCACGTTTCTCTTGCCCTCCCTCCATCTTTTTATATGGACTTCTTTACTCCAACTTTGTTTTGTTATTTTTCACTTCCAACTTGCATGACGAAAGGGCCTCTTGAAAATAAGGGCTTTGCTTGCCGACTAACATGATTTGTCATCAGAAATCAGGATGCTAAACTGATGGTAGCTAAGGTGGATTTTTGACACCACTGTTATCAACACTGAGCTCAGAGCCATATGGAAGGGCATCACCTATGCGAGGCTCGTTTTGGATGTCGGCCGTATTCTCTTCGAGAAAGATTCAGTTACGGTGATCAAGTAGATTTATGGCAATTGGAGCAGTGCTAGCGGATTTGCTTCACGGCATCTGCAGACTGGGTTGTCTTCTTTGCAGTTCATCACTTTAGAGGGTTCATAGGGGAGAATCATCTATTCGCTCCTTTTGCTTTGTGCCAGTTTCTTTTTTCTGATTTTGTTGGCTGCATTCACATCCGTCGTATGTGAGGTGCTGTTGTACCAAAAAAATAAAAATAAAAATAAAAATTTTCTAGAAAGAGAAAATACTCTTGGCTGAAAAATAAGATTAAAGCATAACATGATATCTTTCCCATGAATACAAGATTGCCTTTAAGATATGATGACATCGAGTTGAATGAAATGAAAATAAATGTGAGGAAACGCCATTTGAGATGATCGACTTATTTTGAGTAAAAGGTTCCCAAACAAGGTGTCTAATATATTTTAGAAGGATGAAGGGTTGAGTCAGCACCTAAGTAATGCATGTTAAGAAAAGCATTCTTATAAGCAACATTATCATAGGAGAAATAGAGAGTAGCAATAATGTTATTCATAATTTTGCTGGGCCCATGAATATCTTGGGTTTAATTTAACCTAAATGTCAAATAATCTCCATCCAACCCACTTGAGTGTCAAACCATAGTTATTCAAAAACCTAATTTGTGGCACAAGCGCCGAGCTATTTTCAACTAGGTTAAACCTTTTCCTGTTTGCCTGTGAAAGGATCGAATGCACACAACACAAATATCTCTCCTCAACCACTCAAGAACCTAATGGACGCTTTGCATAGTTTGATGCAACCAATGAAATATTTAGTTGGTAACTTGGTATAGAAATTTATTGCTCTTAAAATACTAGAATTTCTCTCTTTTTAATTGATAAAATATGCGAATAAATTATAAAATGCCTCAGAACCATCCATTCTAAATCCACCGGTGACAAAAAAAAGAGCCAACTTTTTTCCCCATAAATTAGATCAAAATTAAGAACAGCCGAATAACTTTTGCCTCAAAAGAGGCTACATGCCGTTTCAGCAAAAAAAAGAAAAAAAAGAAAAAGAAAAAAAAAGAGGCTACATGCCGTCATCTAAAATGAGACTCTAAAAAGTAAATTAGAAAAGAGAGAAATAAATATAGAGGACAGCAGCCGTCCTCGTTTTCTTTTTTATCCTACTGTACAACCCAGAGAGAGGAAAATAACAAAAGACCCCTCTAGAATCCTAACCTCTCTCATTCCATACCGCCGCCGTCACCACCAACGGCGGCCGCCGGAACGGCGGCGCCGTACTCTCCGGCGGCCGCGACCTCGGCCGCTGCGGCGCCGCCGTCGAGGAGCCAGCGGTCCATGGGAGCGCACATGGCCTTGTGAGCGAGCTTCCAGTCGAGCGCCTGGCACGCCCGGGAGCAGTAGTTCACCGTCCCGCACACGGAGCACCGCCGGAACTCGTGCCGCCGCGTCTCCGGCCGCCCGCACTCTCCGTGCGAGCACAGCCTCAGCCCCTCCCCCGCCCCGCCTCCCTGCGCCCCAAACCACTCCACCAGAAACCGGTTCGCCGGGTGCGGCTCCGGCGCCGGCACGCTCCACCCGAAGTCGCTCAGCAGCGGGCAGCACCCCGTCGGCACCGCCGCCTCTGCCGGAGGCCAGCGGGCGGAGGAGAGGACCACGGCGAGCTCCCGGGCGTTGGCCTGGACGAGGAAGCGGCGGCCCTCGGCGACGTTCCGGCGAACGCCGTAGCCGTCCTGGAGGCAGTGGCCCAGCTCACGGAGGGCATCTACGTGGCCGAGGAAGGCAGCGCGAGTGCATAGAGCGACGCCGGCCCGGAGGTCCTTGTCGTTCTTCGACCCCCCGCTGCCGTTAAACTGGATCACCGCCAGCGAGTAGAGCGCCGCGGCGTGCGATCCTATCGCCGCGCGCGCCATCAACGCCGCCCCGCTCCCCCTGTTCTGGAGGCAGTAGAATCGGATCTGCCCCAAATCGCACCTTTAATCCCTCCATTCCAAGAAAAATAGCACCAGAGACTGAGAAAAAAATAGGGGAATCTCAACCTACCATGCCGAGGATATAGCAAGCTTCCAGATTTCCGGCATCGGCGCACTTCTTCAAGAAGCCGTGGGCGGATTCTGACCAGTTCTTCGCCCGGACGGCGAGCGATTTCGCCGACGCCTTCGAAAGAACCAGGGGATGCAGCCCTAGTCCGTTCAATCTCTTACACCTGTCCCCCAAACCACAAAAGGATCAGGTTTTTACCCCGAATGCGAAGGAAAAACCACGAAATCGAACCGAATACGTCAAAATCTAGGATTGAAAGAAGGAGTAGTACGTTAAGAGGATGCTGATTAGGTTGAAAGGGCAAGCAGCGGAAGAGCCGAGCTTGCAAAGGATACAGACAACGATATCGTCCGGCAAGCCATCAAATAAGTCCGGTTTCTGATCACCACTTCCCTCCGCCGCGGGCGACGAGCAGCGCCGCCGCTTCCCGGAGAAATCTTCCCTCGATTGGCCTCTCCGCCGCTTTCTCTCCCTCTCCTTCTTCCTTCCCTCCCAACCATTCACCACCGAGTGGGGCTTCGGGTATCGCAACCCGCTCCGCGTTTGCATCGCTCACTCTCCCCCTCCCCCCCCCCCCTCTCTCTCTCACTCGCACTCGCACTCGCTAGCCCTCGCCGGAGAAATGAAGAAGAAGAAGAAGAAAGAGAGATCAGAGGCCCAGCGTCTGACGGGCGAGAAGACCCGAACGCTATTTATACGAACACCGACAGAGACTCTGCTCGCCATTTTACCATTTCGCCACCGCGCTGCTGCCAGTATTTACGATCCCGCCCGCCGGTCAAATCCCGTTGACACACCGGCTCCCCTTCCTTCGCCCACAATCAAACTGTATCCCGCATAAATTATCTATGCGTACGCTTCAGCCATTAAAACATACTCCAACGGTCGAAGAAATATTAATGCGGGCGCTCGAAATGGATGGTCGACAAAAGCCGAGACACGATCGCTAACTTTTTTATTTTTATTATTTGAGAAATATTATTAGTTACTATTTTTCCCTTTATTTGGGAGCGCGCTCTCTCCGTTTCCTGCGATCGTTTCTCGTTTCCGCAAGGGGAACTAGATTGGAGTGGCCGTTGAGAGTCTTGAGACGGACGGCTAACAAACGTTATCTCGTAGTAATTTGGTCAACGGGATTCCGTTATTTTAGACGGCGGCTGGGGCCGAAGGGCCCTAACGAACTCAGATAGAGATCTACGGTCTGGATCCAGCTAAACCCGAAGGAATGGTCAAAGTTTTCTAACCCAGACAGGTGGTTTCCAACATGAGATCCGGGGATCACTGGCACGGTGGCACCCCAGCTAAGATCTGGATTCAACGGCTCAGAACGCATCTTAGGATGAGAAATTTCTTTTGGTGAGGGTTAGGTGACTGACATTAGATACAACCACGTCACCTCATGGTGCCCAACCATGAACCGTTTCAACCACACCAGTTTGCAATATAAACTAGGTCAAGATATGTGGAATCTAAATGGTTTCGTCAAGCTCACAAGTTCTGTGGTAAAGATTGAAAATATGAGCTTGCATGAACTTGTGCACATCTAAATGGAAACAACTTGGTTTCTCTCCATGAACGGTTTCGAGTATATAGTAGCAAAAAGATAGAAGTTTTATATGTTGTGTAAAGTTAGCCAAGACACCGTTTTAGCTTGGCAATAATACTGAGATAATTTCTCTCGTAATGATTCAAAACATGAGCTTGTATGGACGTGTGCATATCTAAATGGAGACAACTTGGTTTCTCTCCATGAACGGTTTCGAGTATATAGTGGAAAAAAGATAAGAAGTTTTATATGTTCTATAAAATTAACCAAGATACCGTTTTAGCTTGGCAATAATACTGAGATATAATTTCTCTTGTAAAGATTGAAAACATGAGCTTGCATGGACGTGTGCTATCTAAATGGAGACAACTTGGTTTCTCTCCATGATCGATTTCAAATATATGGTGGCAAGAAAATAGAAGTTTCATATGTTCTGTAAAGTTAGCCAAGACACCGTTTTAGCTTGGCAATAATACTGAGATAATTTTAAATACAACAATATGCGATGAGCATTATATGTCACAAGTGATAAAAAAACGTTAAATGGCAAACAAACCCCAACGATAAGCATTATATGTATAAATTAATGTGTGTAAGTAATAACTTCTTTAGGTTAAACATGCAGCCTTCAAATCAAAATAGGAATATAAAGTAATAACCTACTTCTTTAGGTTTGTAATTTCATATGTGAGTGTTTGTACTTTTTATTTTTAAGATATAATTTCTAGCACCTTAGAAGTGATCAAGAGGATAATTCATGCATGTCTTATATATAGGATATGTATAAATTAATATTGACTTTCCATTTAATAGCTATTGAGTTGATAAAAAATAGAAAATGATATTTTCTATACTTATTTTGATAACCTAGTTACTAGATAATGTCTCTAAGGAGTGAAAAGAACTTGCCTCAAAACATCCAGGAATACAAAATTATCCATTAGACATGTATTCAACCCCATACCATATTTGAGCAGGATCCAATAATATTTTAAAGCCATGTAACCATAATTTTGCAATTATTTTAGGCAACAAGGCATAATTTAACTTATAGGATACCAACAAGCACATCCTTGTTTGATTTAGGTTTATAATGCATTATTCTTGCCTATTATCTCATTCCCAAGCTCGATTTTCCTTAAGCTTTTGCTCTCAGATAGCTAGTTGATCAAAGGTTTAAAACAACAATATTAGGAAAGTGATAATTATGGTCTCTACAATAGAGATGCATAACCCTTGTTTTTCATTTTCTCTATATATGAAATGAGAAGAATTATGATTGGTATAATATTATTTTATTTTTTTTTATAAGGTAGATAGATCATACAAACCTAGTATGAATGCATCCAATAAAATTAGAAAATAAAATGTTATGAAGTGCGATTGGGGTAGTTGACATAGTGGTTTACAAAAACTCTTCCGAATGCTCCGCTACATAAGTAGCTGATAGGGGAGTCTCTACTTCTACATGGGTTCGGTCTTATTAAAAATAGGGTGACACCCATATATACCTATCAGAGCACGCATATCTATATGCCTCCGGACGGAGAGCCACGCTTCGACACACGATCACGCGTGAGAGTTTCCGGAGATCGGTCACAACTCTTGGACCTTTGCTCTGATACCACTGTTAGTGAATCCTAGGTTCTTCAATATTAAACATGTTGAATTTTTTCATTTTTTTTAAAAACCATGGCCGAACCTGATCGGGTTGCCTACGTATCCCTTCATAAGGGGGATCAAGCCATACATAGTTCTTTTTAAGTTTTAAAATGCAGCGAAAAAACCGAATCAAACAATTTAATTCATGCATGCTTACAAGATCAAATCTAGAAATCAGCACCTTAAGAACATATAGGATTATGCCGGAATCATTTAAACAATTATGCTAAAATATTCATGCATGATTAACTATCAGATCTGAAAGGTAAACACTCTATTCTGATTAATCTCCGAATATCCATCGAATAGATTCTGGAGATAACTCCGTGAGGAGCCCTAAAGGAGGGTAAAAACTTTGGGAAATCAGACCTAGACCCTGACTCCAAAATAAAATATTGATGTAGGATTAATACCTTTTATGATAGAAGAAATTTGTAGATCTAATCCTTGACTTCACAGCCACGCACACGAATGGCCTCTATGAGAAGTACACGCGAAGCTCTAGGTAGATCGTCTTCCGCGGGAGTGCTAGCTCGCGCAGGAACGTTGTAATGGCTGAAGCTTTCTCCTTCTAAACACTCAACCTTTAATTGTTCTTTAAGGAGATGGAGGATGAACGTGAGAAAGAAGGAGAAGAAGGGATGGAGGCCCTCAGAGAATTTTTTCAGAATTTTTTGAAACCTCTAAATATGGTATATCTTGAACCCAAGGCATGAGGGGTCTTTTATAGCCAAAAGACCACCCCACGCCTCACACCTAATTTAGCCAAATAATTTGGCTGATAAAATTTCCAAAAACTTTTGGTGGTTTGGCAGCTAAGAGGAGATAAACATATCCAAATTTCGTGCATTTTGGATTCCTAAAAGATAGAAATTCATGCATCCAAAGTTCAGCCGCAGACCACCCTATTTCATGCACCATGCAATCCCTACAAATTAGGAAATTCATCTAAATCTTTCTAGAAAGATTTAAGATGCCATTTTTATAGAAAATATAGCCCCACACCTCCTCTCTTTTCATGCCAATTTTTGGCCAAAAATAAAGAGGATAGGCATAGAAAATATTGGGGATAAATTAAGATGTCATTCTTCTCCAAGAAGATAAGGATGGGTTCCTAAAATTTAGGAATTCTTCTCCTTATCCAATTCTGATTATTTGGACTCATAATCCTCATCAAATAAGGTCTTCTAATTGATTTGGATCAAGCCCAATCCAATTGGGTCAAGTCCCATCAATTGGGTCAAGCTCAATCTACTTGGGTTGAACCCAATCCAATTAGGTCAAACCCTGATGCAGCCCAAATTAAATCCTATTCAATTTGGCTCAACCTAAGCCCAATTACTCAATCAAATTGAGTTCATTAGCAATCTAATTGCTAATTAGTCCTCCAATAATTTAATAATTATTTTAATGCAACTTTTGCTTTGGACAATTTGTCAATCGAATTGACCAAATTACCCCTGAATGATTCTTAATCATCAATCAGCCATTTGATCAACCTAGAAACTTCTATGCGTGTGACCTCATAGGTTCGAACCTAAGCCGGTAGTATACGAACGACTTTCTACACTAATCGATGTAACCATTTAGCAATGGTACCCGACGTCCGGATAGGCCAAATATATACGAAGCAAATATTCTGGAACCCTGAACTATGGTTACTGTATAATTCAATCCCTTTGACTCCTAATGCCAGGATGACTTAGAGCTCACTGTCAACCCTATAATTAGTACATCCATTATGTGATTAACTTTAGATATCTCGTGACTCCTCACTGGGATTACTCTGGCCAAGGTTTTGCTAAATTAATCACAAGACATTATCTCCTGTTTTCAGGAGGGGTCAATTCCATCTCGACTCACAACTGACTACGCAAGTAGTTGACTGCACCCAGTAACCTTCCGTCACTGAATTAGAAATCCAGGTAGTCCGGTACCAAAGTACAATGAGTTGCTTGCTAGTCACAGGTTGCGGTCTCAGGTCAGAGGGCCAAACTTATACCCATATCCACTCGAAATATCTCTTGACAGTAGAGCGTTCCGGAATTGGTCACGTTCAGTGAAATGTACTCCTACACTTTACC
The DNA here is from genome assembly GCF_009389715.1 of Phoenix dactylifera. Lineage (NCBI taxonomy): Eukaryota > Viridiplantae > Streptophyta > Magnoliopsida > Arecales > Arecaceae > Phoenix > Phoenix dactylifera. The sequence continues at coordinate 189,390 of NW_024067998.1, forward strand.
TGTGTGGCATACCAGTGTCTCCATACTCTAAGAGGACAACCAACGTAAATGTCACACAACGACCTAATCTCGATAATGCTGTCGTCCTTGTAACAACATATCATTTGGTCGCGAACTAGTTTAAGGACTCGAAGATAAATCCTCCTTTATCATTAATAAGTCCTAAGGACTTCATCATATAAGAGTTCATTTGAAGATGTAAAATGATGAATAATGCCAAAAAATACTTTATTGATTTGTCAATTCATTTACAAAATTCAATCATCAACATGCTGACGATTGACATTTAGGATACAATTTTCAACAGTAGCGACCCAATCTGACTCTCAATTCGTTTTACGGTAGATGCGGTTGATGCGCTTGGCTACAAAGGAAGTCCATTCCCTCAAACTCCAAACATTCCCTCAAACTCCTAATATTATACAAGAGGTGGTGAGAATCCGCTGCCCCATTGTAGCCTTGGATCCAACCAACCACCGTGGCTAAGTCATCCTTAATTGCAATGCTGTCAGCCCTCAGGATCCGCTTAGCATAGGTGATGCCTGCCTAGGCCGCTCTCAGTTCCGCCCCAGAAATGAGATATCAAAGGTAGCATAGGTGAGACCTTGGATCACAAAATCGGCTTTTTCTCTACTGCCGTTATTAGACATACTATCATTGAAGTGTGTCCAAAAGAATTTTTTTGCCTAAATTTTAAATATTATGAGCATGATAGTGTCCAAGATTTTCCTCATGAAATTTGTTCTTCATAGACATTCTCATCGAACTTTCTACTCCAAGATAGGTTGGACTCTATTAGCTATGGCAACTTGGTTGTAGATCTAGTTACAAAAAAATAGCAGAAACTTCCATTCTAAACTTCTCTGGTTTGAATGGCACTAAACTTTTTCCTCTGAAAAGCTTTCGAATTTGTTGTATTTTGATTTTTTTTTCTCTGGTAGTCTCTTGAAATACAAGCTTACAAATTTTGTATTCATTTTCTATCTCATGAAATGAATTCATAGGGAAACCATATATCTATTCTCATTAAAAAAAAATTATGGGCATAACACAGCTCATTCTCCATCGCCCTAATTATAATATACAATTATTAGAGATCACATTCGAAAGTTTGGATTTTAAAATAATTATACGAATCAAGATAAGTTTTGCATGACCAAATTTAAATAATAGATAGAAAAGGACAAAAAAGTAGGGTTTTTTTTTTGCATATATACAATTCAAAATATATAAAATTGTATAAATATCCTCGTAAAATTGCTATTTGCATGTATACCTTTATAAAATAATTATTTTGCATGTATATCATTCTTTTACTTTCTTTTTTATATATGTACCCATACTATCTAACAATGTTAAAAATAAACAAGTTAAAATTAAAATGACTGAAATATTCTTACAGATAGACATGCAAAATAAAAACTTTATATAGATATACATGCAAATAACAATTTTGTGAGGATATTCATGCAATTACGCATATTTAGAAGGGTAGACACTTAAAAAATAATAAAAATGATCAAAATGCAGTAAAGATAATTCATTAATAAAAAAAGATAACAAAAAAGATTAAATCATGTTAATATTAACTCTTATAAAATAAATCATGTTGCTTTTACGAAATTCTTGCCTCAAAAATAAATAATAACTCAATATTCACAAATCTCTAAAAAATATTTTACTAATCTAAGCATTTATAATTAATTTAAATTTGATATACTTTAATTTTTTAAAAATAATGAAGACTATGTAGATGTCATAGATTCAATAATGATAATTATATCACAATCAAATGGAGAATAGCATTACCATAACGATCGCCTAATATTCCAAATTGACCGAGTCAAGATTTTAAAAATAAAAATTGATAGTATGACTCGATTTTTTTTGACTTATAGATCCAACTAAATCATATATGACTTGACAAATTTTAGTCAAGTTTTAATTTTTTTAATAAATTTTTTGAATGTGTACTCTTTTAAATATAAAAAATTGCATGAATACTCTCGTTAAGTTGTTGTTTGCTTGTATATCATTATAATTTTGTTTTGCATATCTACCCATAAGGATATTTCAGTTATTTTAATTTTAAGCCGTTTATTCTTTAACAACATTAAATGGTACGGATATTTTATATATATATATATATATATATGTAAAAAATTAATATAACATAATATATAAAAAATAAAATAAGCAATGGATATAAATATGTAATGTAAACATTTATACAGAAATGTGACATGACGTAATATAACCAGTAACTTTTTTGGAACAAAAAAATCAGAACGTAATTCATGCAATGTTTTGGATTCCATTAAATCTTACAAATGGGTCCTCACTGAATGATACCATTATCTTTACAGCACCAGCTTTACTTTTTTTTTTTTGTCCCCTGGAATTAATGTAGAGATAAAGGTGATGGGTCCATATATCTCTTCCATGCTTGCGAGGCCTAATAGTAAAATCTAAGTTTCATCATTGTCCTCTTAAAGATCATTATAATGAGAAAATAGATCTCATCTTAAAATCTTTCTATTGAAGTTAAGAACATCATCCACATGTGCGTGCATCAATGCCCATTAATTTTCCCCCCTTATCATGCACATTATACTATTCCAATAGAAATTTACTTTACTACAACTATATTTTTATTGTTCAGCAGAATTACTATGAGTTTTGAATGTGTCAAGAATTACTTGTTTGTAAAAGCTAGTTAGTCCTAAATTTGTTGTTGTGTCAGCTTATATGTAGATAATTTTTCTTATAACATTCACAAGGTTATGAGATTTACTACGGTTCATAGACTAGTCCATGCATTGCAACATCCTAAGCAAGTAATAAGATATGGTTATAAAGAAAAGAAAAAAATAAAAGAAGAATTATTATATTCAAGCTTTTGTGAGAAACTGTAAGGTGGGGATCATCTATCTCACAATCCTTTTGAGTCCTAATTATACTTCAATATTTTCAGTGCTTTCATTTATAAACGGTATGCTAGAGTGGCTATTTCATTTTACTGCTGAGTTGCCTTCTTTTCCTTGACTTTGTTAGCTGTGCTGTGAGCAGCTAGTGTGCCAAAAAAAAAAGAAGAACCATTTCATTTTCTTCTCCATTTTATATTTCTATTTGGCTATTGGTAAAGACTTGTGGCACTTGTCCAATATTAATAATGCATTTGAAATATTTGTTGGAATATTCCAAAATTTCAAGTATGTCCTTCATTATCTTTTGTCTTTTGTCTGATATACTTTCTTTAGTCCCACATTGGAAAAAGATAAAAGTCAAAAGGTCTTTATGTAGTATTCAACCTTTCAATTTGGTGAAGTAAAGAAAGTAAGTAGCCCATGCGCGCACGAGCCCAATGGAGATCCAAGGCAAAATTGGCGAATCCGATCCGGAAACATTTAACCGGGCACTTTTTTGTTTTGTCTCTTGGTAAAATGCCGTGTCTTTTAAAAACGCCTCTTCCTTTCTTTTTAAACCCTATGAGATACGATAAGAAAATCTTATCTTCTCTGTTTTTCTGTGTTCCCGAGAGTCTCTCTGTTATATGTGTTTCCGAGAGTCTCTCTCTTTTCTGTGTCGAGAGGATACTTTCTTCTTTGTTCTGTCTTCCTGAGCAGTACTGGGCTGTTCGATAGAGTCACTGCATCTGCGAGTGTACGCTTGGAGTGATCCAGTTGTTGTATCCAGGAGGATAGGCCGCCATTACCTGCTATACTGAGATTCATTCTCCGAGGGGCGTGATCTATTCTTAAGGACAGTGAAATCACGCATCAACTGATAAGTTCTTCCTTTTTTCCATCTATTATTTTTGCAACAATATTTATATTAGTTCATTGCATTGTAATATTGGATATACATTGACCTCATGCGCCAATGGTTAGTTGGTGCACTTCTTTCCAGAAGTAAGCATCTTTTCCTAAACTAAGCATCTTTTCCTAATTTTTTTCTTTGATTACAGATTTTTTAAGAATTTTTCCATGCAGCATCTAGCTAGCTAGGAAGTTGTTACTAATAATTGTATTACGAGAATAATCCACCTATTAAGATTTATCAAATAAATTTATATGAAAATCCAAATTTTTATTGATCACAAAACAAAGCAAATTTCATCACAACAATATGACAAAATTTTTCCTAACCTTTAACAATCAGCATGTGTATATGGAAGTTATGGTCAGACAAGTATAACCTGATCAAAATTTGATTCTCTAATACTATACTGCAAGCCTCCAAGTTAGCATAACTAAGATTTGCAAAAAGAAAGATTAAGATGCCATCAATCATGTATATAAGAAATTAAACGCACAGCAACATTTGGTTGGTCAGCTTACAAGGGATCCAAAAAAAAAAGAATTAGTTGGGACCCAAACTTGATTTACAAGACCTACTCCTATTTGTTGGGGGATGGATGGATGCATGGGTGGCTTGCTTTTTTTTTTTTTAAATCTCTTTAACTTGTGGCTTAGGATCAATTACCATACTTACGATATAATAAGGTCGATGGTGGGGTCCAATGAGAATAGAAAACTTGGGGATCCAAGGAGATGTCATGGCGAGGGTGCTTGGGAGGTGCCGGCATGGTGTCACGTCGCCGTAAAATAAACCAAAAAGGCCGTGTCCGAGACGTGACGCCCGTGATGAGAGACGCCATGTTTAGGTTTTACAAGTACCCTTTAGACTAAACAACATCCAGAAAACATTGGACCAGCTGCCAAACTCCATGTTGTTAGTTGGTAAGGGTAGGGACCCATATATATATATATATATATATATATATATATTATAACAACTCAAAATTTTATTTAAAATAATTAACTAAAAAATATTATTTAAATTTTTAATTTTGTATAAATATTTAAAATTTATTCAGCGAGTAATCGATATGAGACTAAACACATATATTTTTGTTAAGTTGAGAATCAAAATTCATTCAAATTCAATCACAAACACTACGATCAATTCGTAGGCCGTCTCAGTAATTTTGTATTGCGATGTTTTTTAGTTCACATGGTCATGCGGCAGGTCCACTCTGATACCATTTATAATAACTCATGACCTTATCTAAAATAGTTAGCCGGAAGATATTATTTTGGTTTCTTAATTTTGTATAAGTATTCATAATTTATCCAGTGAATAACCGATATGGAACTAAATACATTTTTGCATGGGTCCTCATATGTACACTATGCAAAGAGATGGTCACTAACACCAAACACCGTTGTCTATCAATTGTACATTGCTTATGGTTCAGACCTAAATAAAGTATATCAATACACCTAGGGTTTCTTAATTAGCTACCGAGTGAAATTCGAATGGACAAACTTTTGTAAATTGAAGATGTTTTGCACTGACATGCATATTTGATAGGCCAATGCCTACGTCAAGACACATCTTACAACTGAGTGTAGGCAGTTGCAGCTAGTGAAATCTTTTCGATCATGCATGTTAGCTGTAGTCCATGTATCAAAAGTATAGACATTCATTCTTGCTATAGGTAATCCATGCGTCAAAATCATTGTTTTATGGGGTCTATTTGATTTCGGCCTCTAGTGTTGTTTGATGATGTGTCGGAGCTCAATGTTTTGCTTTCAAAGCATGGAAAAAAGAATTGGTACTTCTCAAGTCATGGCGAGCTCTCATCTTAACTACAACTTTAAACAATGGTTATAGAACATCGTTAGGCTCTGTACTACCTTTTTCAACTTATGTGATATGAGGTAAGTAATGGATGCTTAGTTCTTTCGTTGTTGATGTGATATGATTATGCCAAAATCATATATTAAGTTTGCATTTAAAGACATTCTAAACCTGTCTATAGTACAATATCAAAATCCAAAATATTTAAGTATGTTATCATGTGCCATTGTTAGGCACTACTGGAAAAAAAAATATCTTAGCTTTCAAAGCACTGAGGTAATATATTAGTTAAAAAATTTTAAAAACCTCTTCTTATTTTTAGGTTCATAAGTTTTGACTGATGTTATAATAGTTGATACATACTGTTTCAGGTTAATGGTGTTTGGAACCAACAAAAATCGTTGGTGGCACGGCACTAGAGAGCAAATTCGAACAAACTTTCTCATGAACCACAGTAACTGCATGGAAAGATTCTATGGAAGAAACCTAAGAAGTAATCCAACTTGAAGAAATGACACCACTAATGATTACCTTTTCTATTAAGTGTCAAACACCTGCACAAAGACAAGAGGTTCAAGTTGACCTACGTAACTTGATGGACCTAATCTCTCATAAAAAGAAGTCTCTATATTGGAGCCTTCGCTTGGAAGAAGGGGAGCTTGCTAGCTCCCCACTTTACTTTGTAGGAAAGTTTTATGTATAGCTATATTGTAATTGGATCAAAGGTCATGCTGGAAACCTACATTTCATTAGTATTCTATTTATTTATTTCTTAACACTGTCCTTCCAATTTTGCTTCCCTCTTCTTCCTACTATGATAGGATGGCTTTGGTGCATTCACAAGAGAAGTAGTACACCCTTCTCTTGTCATCTAATCTTCTACGCTATGAGACAAAATCTCATCCTGCGACTACCACGCAATTCTAACCCTACACACCTCATCCTCCCAATCCCAGCTTCACATGCCATGCAATGCTAATTTTATATTGGATGAGTGCTTTTCTTTGACAAGATCTAGGGCTCTTTTCTTATCTGTCTCTTACTTTCCATCGTTTAGTAGTATGTTAATATACTCTTTTGTGATCTAGTCCTAAATTATTGGAACTTTTAGTTACATGTTAATTTCCCTATGGTCGTGCTCTATAATTTACATTAATCCAAGTTGGTTGCATATGCTAGATGCTTAGCAAGTGCGTCGGGATAAAGATTTTTAATCTCTTGGAACCCCACATCTTATATCTTTAGATGGTTAATTGGTCATTTAAAATGATATAAGAAGTCATTTTTGAGAGAGATGGTGGCATCAAAACATTTCATACTGAGTCTGAAATCATAGGGCTTCAACAAAAATCTACGAACTGTAGAATGATATAATAAATTGCTCTTTAATTTGTGATAAGTGGCATGTGGAGCAACTTTTGCAACATCAACTTAAAAATTGATACCCAACTAGATACGGTTTTTTAAGAAAAATTACATAGGATAACTAAACGAGGGAACTATAATTGCATGCCAAGAAGCTCAATCTAATCATACTTAATTAACAAGTCATTCTAGTGCTTACCAAGTAATGCACCTCATGCTACTATATTTATTATATCTGTGTGTCGTTTACTTAATTAAGAAGTTTAATTTAGTCAAATAACAAATTCGTTGAGAGATCGTGATCTCTGATCATGGGCATGAGTAAGAAAAATGTCATTGTAATTGGCCTCCTATAGCAATCATTTTATGGAAAAATATTCTCTCTCTCTCTGTCTCTCTCTCCATCCATCGATTAAGATAAACCATGCTTTTCTTGCAAGTATTTTTGTTGATCATCCGTCAGATCAATCAACAGTTTACAGGAATGGCATGGCAATCAAAAACTGATGCAGTACACTGATAGGTTAATTGTGTCAGTCAAGACCCTGACTACTGTGCGCTCATTTAAACACCAATTAACTTCCATGTCAATCGAGCAGTGATGTGCCAAGTGTTCGTTAGCATTTTTTTTTCTTCCATGTATATATATATATATATATATATATATATATATATATATATATATATATAGTTTATTTTAGAAGCACCTCCTTTTGCAAGCAAGAATTTGAACCACTCTCTGATGAAGAAGTCGACAAGAAAGATTCCCATGAACTAATCTCTGATGTTGCAATTCGCGTGTGCACAACTTTACTTAGCCGGTTGTTATCCTTCTCAATTCGAGAGAGATGTAGGATTCAAATTACAACAATGGTAGTTCCAACATGGTTGTCCAAAAAAAAAAAAAAAAAAACTGACATAGCTCATTTACCAAATTCTTGTTCCTTCGTTGAAGAAAATAGTTCTTCCGTCATAAAAAAAAGTGAATATATATATAGGTGAAAGACCTAAATATTAATCAAAATTTAATTATAAAACTTATCTCTAAAACCCCAAGCCAAGTTAATATGCTGCCACAGGACCAAGGGTCTGCTTACGAGAGCCTCAAATACATACTTGGTGGCTAAATCATCAAATCCAGCAACGTGGTACATTGGCCATAATTTACAAGGCTAGCTGCCGTATTTTTTTTCTTCTTAATACATCGGCAACTCGTACCATGCATGCGTGTGTGCATCCAAAAAAAATTAGAAAGAAAAAAATACCATTCTTGTTTTTTAGAAACTCCCATCTTCTAGTTTTCTTAAAGTAAACTTTAATGACAGTATTTTTGAGGATGAAGATAGAAGAGGAGTGGACTTTATGATTAGATATCATAATTTAGACTTGTTGCAGCCGGAGGTTGACATATTTTCGATGAGCCTGTTATTGTTGCAGAGCTGAGAGCTGTATGGAAAGATATCATTTATGCTAGATTAGTTCTACGTGCGGACATAATCTATTTTAAAGATGATTCGGCCATGATAATTGATTGGATTCAGAACCAGCACAACTATATAGACCGGCATACTACAGACTCGTAAGAGAGCTTGTTTTCTTTCGGATCATTTATGTCGTTCGAAAAATAAATAATATTGCAAGCCGAAGTGTCTTCTATGCGTCATTCAGAGCTAGCTGCCAATCAAGCCGAGGCAATACGGGGAAGATAAGCACCGTCACACCACTGCTGTCTCCTGTGGTATAATTTTTTTTATTATTTATCGGCATAATAATTCACGTGTGATCGTATGAATTACTTCATTCCACGTGGCACTTGAGGACAAGGGAAATACTCCCTCCGGCTAAGGTTACCCCAATCTTTCCTCCTCAAGGTGGGAGAGGCCACAGGGACGCCCACGTAGCACCCGACGGTTGGTCCCCTTGGAGATAAAGCAAGGATAAAGGCAATCCGGCCAGCCGGGCGTTCACGTGCATGCATGGGATCCAATCGAGGGGGGCTTGCGCTTGACGCTAAAATAATACGACCCAACACCAGTACGCGGACGCACCCATCGCGGCAGCCTTTTCCTTTGGAGCGTGACTCCGGTTGGCGTGATGCCCAAGCGTGGGGCTTGTGTGCGTACACAGTTTTCGAGGTGGCGAAAAGGCTTACGTATACAAATAGCCTTGTAATTTAACCATCGCCATGGCCGGTGCCTCCTGATGCTGAGAATGATAGCTAGCTTTCCGTATACATTGTTTATCGTATTGTATTATTGCCATTTTTTGAATGTTACAGTCTATTTCAAGTGGCGATATACCATATCCTTGTTATCTTGGTCTTAGCCTTGCGAATGTGTGGATATTACGCAGATTAGGAAAGCAACATCAGGACAAGGCTTTAATATTAATTTTACTACATCCTAAATAAAAATATTACTTCCATACTCAAACTAAGACAATATATTGTACAATTTATGACTAGTTATTTTGATAGACAATATCTATATTTTTGATGTCGTTATAGTACTTCGTAAGACCTAGACATAAAACCCTCATACTATTGCAAACAAATAATCCAAAGCTGTTCATAAAGTAATTATATAATACATATATGATCATGCATGCCTTGTCCAAATTGTTCAAGTTACACTCGAACACCATCAAAGCACGCATCTAAATGGCATTGACCTACCCGTGAATCAAGCTAACACGCTTCTGCTTCAGCTGAATCACCAGTCACGATCCAACCCGTTTACTTATGCGTGCTTGAACCGACTCCATTGCCAGCTCGGCTACCTATCACCGACAATATATATGCGGTACTAGAACGCCCCATGCACCTCCTCTTGTCCCACTAGGCTTTAGATTATGGTCGGTTTCCCTTGGATGTTTCCAAGATATCCTTTACGTTGGATATGTGCGTATAGAGAGAGGTCAACGTTTTTGACTGCACGGTAAGGCAGGGCAACGGCCTGGGCCGGCGGTCGGGGGGATGGCTGAGGACGTACTCCACGGCTCCGGCCGGCTCCCTCGCCCCGGCTCGAACCCCGTGGGCGCCGCGATCTCCGTAGTATGCCTCCCTGTTATTCCTTCCTCGATATCGCCGGTCGCTACTTAGCTTGACTGCGAAGTTTTTCCTCATCATTCTCAAAGCAACACAATGACCAAACTGCCCTCATAACTTGTGAGAATGCTAGACTTTTGATTTCATACAAAGAAACTGCACAACAAAAGCAAAATTGAGACACGAGCATGGCTCCTTGTAGGCCGCTCATATTTATTGGAAGACGAACAGTGCAGCAGACTGAGTCGGATCAGAAATCGGCTCCTTATTCTCTTTATCATGTACTTTTTTTTTTGTTGATTTTGTTAAATGCGCTCATACGACCAATGTGAGTAACCGCTGTATTAAAAAAAAAGAGAGAGTAAAAATGAGACAAAAGAGCTATGAAACCAAAAGGCACCGGAAGGATCCATGGAGTAGGAAAGATGATATATTGTTTGAATGGTTGTGATAAAGAAATCCTTGGTGAGCCAACTTACATGGTAGAAGGGTAGTTTGGTCATTTGGCATAGTAATGTCAATACCCACACGGGGATTACGTCGCATTGATGGCAATTCCTTGTTCCCTATTCCTTCATTCCTTATTCTATCTAGATGTAAGTGGCAAGTGAATGGGTTAATTAATGGGTTAATAGGTGTTAATTGGGATTTGGGATGGGGGAGGAGAAGGATGTTGCTTCACGCATTTGGTTCTTCTTGGTTGCATGGGCGTGCGTGCTAGCACATGATCCAGAGACTCAAAAGAGTAGACTCCAATCTAAAGCTCATTCCGGTCCGCATTCCTAGAAGACCCACGCCCACACCCGAATTGGATTCTAGCTTAGTATCTAGGACTTGCTCTCTCATCCTTGAGGCATTACTAACCTCATGGTTAACCAAGTAGAACGTTTATTTTAGGTGAGCAACTTTATTTGACTAGACTTGTCTTTTAAGTTGATTTTGGTCCGATCAAGTCCGAGTCCATGCTTGAACACGACTTTACCCCTCCCATGCATAGAGACAAGGAGGGAAGAAAAATAAATAAATTATTGTTATGAAAGGGTACGTAGAAACAAAGCGATCAACATCCTTGAGTAAAAATGAATGAAGGAGAAGTAGAAAAAATATAGTTTGTTTATGCATAAATAAAATAGACAAATATTGTTAATTAAAATAGCAAATTATTTATTGGCCCATATACATATGGCTGATAAAAAATTAAGTGCAAATTGATTCTTTGCCTATATTTTTTAGTTTAATTAATAAATGTTTATTATTGCAACTGAAAAGGTTCTTTCAGCTAGCCACACTCCACTTTATTTTCTTCTTTTCTTAATTCTTTCTTCTTTTTCCTGATGGCCGTGGCATGTAACTATGGGGTGTACATAAACTTTAAGAAGACTCCATATGAAGAAAATTAATAGGCTTTGGAAAAGAGAAGTCTTAATTGTGTGGTAAAACATTTTTCATCATTATGTGGTCATCGTGGAGTTGGGCATCTGTCCAATAGAAAAAAAATCATCGAGAGATCAAGTCTCCTTCTCTAATTGTTATACACATGTATCGTACATGTTGAGTTGTACCCACTTAATTGTACAAGATGGACAAAATCCAAAAGTGAAGTAGTCCAGAACCAACTGTCCCAGCCCTAGCTCACAAGATCTTTAAGAACCTAAATGTACATGCACATGAAACCAACTTAACAAAAGGCATAACTTGGACCATGGCAAACCGCCATTATTAGTTGTTGGTAGAGCTAATAATGGACTGGGTCTCAAGCCTAAACTCAATTTATTTGTAGTTGTGCTTCAGATTGGGCCTATTTAAAATTTGATATTTTCTGTACCCAAGCCCAACCCAAAATACATACATACATACATACATACATAAATATATACATATATATACATATATATATATACACACGCACACACACACACATCATATCTATACACATATGCACATACAATGAGCATACATATGCACATCCGTACATATTTACACATATGGGTCGGAATTAAGTTATACTAGGTATAACTTTTATAGAGTCGCACATTTTCTAAATTGGATGATGGGAGTCACATATTGATGATTCAAGCTGTTGAATATGATCTACTATCTCTAAATTATTTATTCATAAAAAATCATGTGATTTAAAGACCTCTAGCTTGTATATATATCAAGCGGTCAATAAAAAATTATTGTATTTCATTGTTTAACTGACTATTTTTTGACCATTTGATGCATAGACTAAATATTTCCAAATTATATATATATATATATATATATATATATATATATATATATATATATATATATATATATATTGTTAGCAGTTTAGAGATAGTATATTACATTCAAGAGCTTGAATCATCGATGTGGGACCTTCATCGTCCAATTCAAAAAAAGGTATAACAATATAAGAGTCACAACAAATGTAACTTGAACCTAACCCTATATCTATGCATGTAAAAATGTATGTATGTTAAGTTGAGATACTTTTGAACTTTTAAAAGTATTTAGCTCTAAATCCTTTCTTGTTATTATTAATGAAAGAAATCTCAAATTAAAAAATCAACATTGTTAATCAAGGTATTTGATATCTAAATACGCTAGAAGCTAGAATCGTGCATTTTGAGGTCAATTACCTATATATCAAATGAAAATAAAATTAATTATTTCAACAATATGATATATATCATGTTTTAATTTAATATCTAGTTTTGAAATATATCCAAAATACCCAAAATTTGTTGTGCCTCTATTTTAAAATATTCAAATCAAGATCAATGATTTAGAATTACAAATTACATAGTTTGTGTTGTATGTTTGTTCACTAGCTGTATTACTACAATTCATGTTTTGCCAGCTTGATGTAGGTATAAAATCAATGATGCCGATTTTTGTTTTGAGAGAACTTTTACTGATTTTAACTAGAAAACATTTGGAGCCAAATACTTTTACTTGACCCTAACTCAACCCAATTTCATGTTTTGGTCTGAATTTTGGATGGCACCTAATCAAATAGTTGATCGTGTCAGATTAGATCAGATTTATGGAAAATATTTTAGACCCAGTGAGTCATTCAGGTTGGTTCGAGGCCAAGTATGACCTGCAATACAAACCCTGCATTGACTGCAAGGGATTATTGAACTTTAGAAGTACAGGGTATGAAATGTCTATACAACATATATGCTATTAGTATTATATAAAATAGAACTAAAATTCTCATATTTTGGATAAGAACCTATCGGATAACTGTAATTCAAATATTTTGTGAGTATAATCCAATAGATAAGATCCAGTAATATCATAACCAATTAAAATCAAAATAACATGAAGTAATTCGATAGAAAATACCCCTCACATTATTCCTAAGGCAGCCTCACTTTGTGGTCCTTGAGTAAGTATATTGACAAGCCTTTGGAATGGTGGCTTCCTGATCAAAGGCACAGTGGTCTTCTAGAACTCTCAAATCTCACTGCCACAATCTAGCATCAAAGAAACCCTATAAGTAACTAATATTAAGGCAATATCAAAAATAAATTACTGATTGAAGATACAGTGGAAACCATAGTGGATTAATTTCTTAATAGATTTATATCACCAATATGTGCCACCATATGAACTATAACATTTATGAGGTGCATTTAAACCATTGTACTGATCATTTGACTTACATCACTTGCACTATTCATGCCACATCACTAAAATCCTTAGACCCTAAGATACCGGTGACTTAAAAACATACACAAAAATCAAATACATACAAAAATCTCATTGCACACCTGCACATAAAAGAATGAATGATAGATTATGCTTATGAAGGGTTAAGTTGAGCAATTGTGCAACCTGCATAGAAAAAATTAAATTGCCTATTGAATTTTGCTAAACTTAAAATAAATAATTAATGTGCAAAATGCAAGTAATAATTATTGAACTTACCGATCTAGGAGGATCTCCATACTCAATGTGGATTATTTCGGCCACTATGAGTAGGGCTGGATAGGATTCAAAAGCGAGATCTGCTACATGAGAAAGCTAAATTGTCTTCCAAACTTCTAAAGGTCATAATTGATTATACGGCAACCTTTTTTTTCAAAAAAATGATTAACTTTCAAAGACAGGAAATAATTTTTTGAGATCTATGATGTGGTGCCGCTCTCTAATGGGTGTTGTGCCCCTAGCTATTAGTCTCAAATTTCATCGTTCGGGCTCTAAAACAGGCCAATCAAACCATTTTTTTTTTGTTGAAAGATTACGACTGGACGTATCTCCCAATCGAGGGAGAATTTAGCGAAGCAACATAAGGCAAAATTGATGTATGAGCCGAGATCTATCTTCAATTGAATATTAGTTTTTTTATATTTATTTCTACTAATTATGTTTATATTTGGAAAGCTAGCCATATTGAAATTAGAAGAGGAATCCGATTCAAATTGTGCAAGGGAGGACGCCATAATAATGAGGTTATGTACCTCACTTTTTGGAATAATCAATTGATCAATGGAAGAAAAGATGACTTAAACCTTATTTTTGCAAATTTTTCCTCCTTTTCTGAATTTCTTTTGAGAGATTAGAGTTGATTGGTTTGAGAAAATTATTTCTTCTTCCCAGTTGGATCTTTTACTATTTAATAGTTGGTTGGAAAACATATCTACTACCAATACAGCAAATGGATATGCGTGGAAGCAAAAAAAAAAAAAAAAAGAGAAAGATTGAACACAGCATAAAAGAGAAAAATAAAAATAATATTTCTTATGTATTAGTTCAATAGTTTCAAGTTATAGCATACATGTGAAATTTCTACAGTTCATGCTACATGGAAAATGTGCTTGCTTTGATATCTTGCCATGGCTCAATTAGCTTTGTTATGCTGCTATTTTATTGAAGCACCTAGAAATAATAGTAGATCATAACTCCCTCTTTAACCTCAAAGAGAATGTTGGTGATGAAGTAGTATATATCATTCCCTAAATCTCTCTAGGAAGCTGATAGCAACCATGTTGGTTATTGGAAAAAATATGAAACAAATGTATCTCGACAATTGTAAATGCTCCATGATGAAATATTTTGGTACATATTTGTGCACGTGCTAGTTTGGGATCCTTGACAATCCCTTTTGTTACTCTTTTGCCTTACTTCTTTCATAGAGTGATTAGGGCCCTAAAGTAGTAAGGATGGTAATAGTGACCAAAATAAATAAATAAGAAGAGGAAAAAGTAGGATCTGAAGGTAGCAATGAGGACCAGTTGGTAGAGAAATCCCTCACTTCCAAGTCCCAAAAGAAGAGGAAGATTGTCGAACGACTGGAGTGCTAGATAGAGAATTGAGAGGAGAGAGAAGATCGAGGAGGGGAGGGTTGAGGAAGAGGATTAGGTGGGAATATGGACAAAGATATTAATTGATGGAGACCATGAAAGAAGAAGCACATCGATGGTTCGTGAGAGGTGGTTGGTGAGGACATCGGGGGGTGAGGAGGAGGTTGACTTCGCAGGATATGCATTATGTTCGATATCAAGGAAAAGCAATTCTGGTTTCAAAGGGGACTCATCTTCTGATGAAGAAATGGAAATGTCACCTTGTCAATTTCTGGCAATATTATTTTCACTTTTGGTCTCAACCGTACAGGATCCATATAAACCAATTATCAAACTGTTCTTTCTATTTTCTAGGTTATCTTTCACGTGTACTAATAAATCCTTCGGCGGTAAGGTATATAGCCTAGTCAAGGTGAGAGGAAGAGGTGAGGACACTGGACGCTGGATGTGAGGGATTTAGGAGGCGAGGGTTTAGGGATTGTTGAACATTAGAGAAAATTTGGAAAAAAGAGAAGAAAAATAAAGGACAGAAGGGGAAGAGGGGATTTTAAGTTGAATGCATTTTAAGGTTGGGTTACAGTCAGGTATATAATAAGTAGACCCACATTAGATCTAGATAGTTTACGAATTGAGTCACGTCATAGTTTATGAAACCCATACTCTGCCCACTATTTGAAATAGGTCCATATTTGAATCCAATTCCACCATACTTGTCTTCATGTATAGGCTAGGTCAAGTCTCAAGGGATCGTGTCGGGATGGGTAATCAGTCAACCAAACCCATTTTTAAGGTATCTACTCCTATCAATAACATGATATCAAATTGAAGATCTATGTTATTGATCATGATCTATATCACTTGCAGTGCCTAGAAACCAAGAATTAAGTTTTGCTGGTCTCCAATCCATGCACTATGTCTATACAAGACCATATTTTGCCATGATCTAAGTATTAAAATTTATTTCTTTTCAATTTGTATATGTTTTAACATGTTTAGATTATAACCAATAAGATAGATCCTTAATTATATGCTTTATCATGTATTTTAGTACACTGGTATAATAGATGATATTTTTATGTTTACATGATATTTAGGTTAGAGACGACTAAAATACTAAATATTTAATTTGAAATATCTCTGGTGGTATAGATCATGATCAACCATATCGACTTCGAATTGGATAACCTTATTGATTTTGGGGTCAAAAGGAGTAGATACTCACTCTTTCAAGAGGAACGTCGCCTATCTCTATATATAATACCGACCGATGCACATTTGTTAGGTTTGAAAGCATATTCATGAGGCTAAAGGCAAAAACATTAGAACTTTTGCAAAAAAAGTAATTCTTACAAAATATAAAAAAACTCATCAATTTATGAAAATGAAGAAAAAGTGAGCCTATTTTGCAAAATTTCCAGAGAGACATAATAGTCGCTTATTGAAATATAAGATCAACGGTTTTGGATCTACCCAAATCCAAACAAAATCCAATCAGAAATGGGGTCTTATTTTCACTTGTGAAAAACACATTATATATACTAGGTCAAGAAAGTTAGGTGTGTAACTAAAGTAGCAAATTTTCAACTCTCTCGATCCTTGGCATACATAGTTAATTCTATTCTAATCTAGAGAGAACGACCTAACTAGCTTCAAGAGTAGAGACAAATGTCAAGCATTTGGACCACATCTACCAGATGCATCACTTATTGCTGCTCACCCAAACCTAAATCTGCGACCTCCCTTGATGGGCTATATTTATGGCCCAACTACACATTCCTTCAAAGAAAGCAGGTTAACTACCATGTACCGACCTTGTTCCATATTCACTTTAATGATTGGCTCCAATGGCCCACTATAAGACTAACCATCACCAAATCCGGTCCTATTTTTGTTTCAACAAAGTGCCCATGAAGCCATCTTTCATTTGAGAAAACCTCACCAACTTCAGAATTCCCTGGTTCCTTAGGAGCACACAACCCATTATTCGAAGGTCACTTTCCCTGGTCCGGAAGACACGAGCTTGGAGCCTTTACGTGCATGAAAAGGTATGCTCACATGCGATGCACGTTAAGGGTGAACAGTACCACCATCGTGGGAGGTTGGATTTATATTACGTGACTTCCAGAAGGGTTGCAGTTTCTACGAGGGACATAGTGGTAGTTGGATACATTTAGGGGGCATTTGGTAACCCCAACAGGATCACCACCGTGATCTAAGATCTCCGGTGATCCGAATGCTGGGGTGATTTGATCTTCAGTGATCTAAGATCAATATGTTTGATAGGCCATGGTCCAGTGATTAAAAATTTCCGGATATCCATAAGTAACTTGTTTGGTATGGTATGGGGATCCAAAATCACTGATCACATAATACCACAAATACCTCTGATATATCTTAGATGGATTTTTTATACATTTTTAATTCTCATGAATTAAAAATGTAAGTTAATATGCTAATTTCTATAATAGTTTTATAAGTTTGTCACATATTCTACTTTTAATAGCTCTTATCATATATTTATTAATCATATAAAATATATTATAATAAAATATTAATATATTTATCAATATATTAATTATTAATATATTCTATAAAAATATATTTATTACTCCTATAAATTATTAGTCTTATAAAAATATGCTATTTTTCATTATAGAATTAATATTTTTATTTATACTTATAATAGATTTTTTTAATACTAATAATTATTTTGATTAGAAAAATTAGGTAAATAGGAGTAATATAGTAATATATTAAATATTTTTATTATATAAATATAAAATATTATAATATATTTCTACTATAATTTAAAATTATCCTTCAATAATAATAGCATAATAATATGATTAGTAATATATTATAATATAATTTATATCATTAATATAATATATAATATCAACATAATATTATATATATATATATATATATATAACATTGACATAATATATTGATAGTATACTCGTATATCAATTTTGCTGCTAACTTGAGGGATATTTTTGTCTTTAACTTTCAACACAAGATCACTGCTCTGGGGTGATCTTGGATTCCCGACCTCGAGGACGGATATCCCATCACCGAGTTGGGGGGTGATTTGAGGAGTGGAGGTGATTTAAGATCACCGCCACGTAGGATCACTGTGGTGCAACCAAACGCGGTGATCTCATCACCTCCACCCACATCATCCTTGATCATGGGACGATCACCTCATACCAAACGCCCCCTTAGTTGGTTGTGCCGTTCAGGACGTCGTGATGATCATTAAGTCCACCTCATGTTACAATTAGAGGTGGTCACGAAGCAAGTTATAAGCTGGATAGTTTGTTATTATTATTATTTTTTTTGATAAATCAAAATGTGAACATTAGGCTAAGTAGACAAGTAGCACATATACAAACAACTGACTTGCTGACCTCCATAAATTCTTCCTCATTTAGTGTGAAATATGGACCCAGATATGCAGGCAGGTCCACCATCTTCTTGCTAGAGACATCTGGGCAATGGCAGATTCCACGCAAGCCTCCAAAGCCAGCCACAAATATAGACTAGGGAACCAGCCGGGGATTGGTTGGGCAGCATTTGGTCGAATTGGAGAGCAGAAAACTGGCATCAGCTACACCAACTAGTTTAGTAAGTCTGCACTGATTCTTCTGGTAGTATTTTCCTCAGAGCAAGTTAATGAGGTGGTCCTCTTTGTCTACCCAAGAGTTAAAGGAAAGAAAATGGAAGAAGCATGAACTACCATTTGGTAGTCTTACTTGAAAGCCATGACAGCCATGAGGTTTAATTGATCCAAATAAAGATAGTTGCTAATTTTTATGGCCAAGATATTTGGTTTTTTAGCACCACAACTAGTTGAAAAATTGTTGCGTGAATTGGCTGTATGGGAGGAAGGAAATGAAGGCACTGTAAGTCTCCCTAATA
This sequence comes from Phoenix dactylifera, assembly GCF_009389715.1. Taxonomy (NCBI): domain Eukaryota; kingdom Viridiplantae; phylum Streptophyta; class Magnoliopsida; order Arecales; family Arecaceae; genus Phoenix; species Phoenix dactylifera. The sequence goes on from NW_024067998.1 coordinate 208,668, forward strand.
ATATACCTAAATGAAGAATAGGTTGGAAATGAATGCCATGTTGTGCAAGGATTAACTAGAACACATGCATGAATTAAAATAGTGAGATGATTAAAAGAGGAAAGTGAGGGAGAGCAAGTGCAAAACAATAGGGAAGATGGAAGTAGTCTTTTACAACTTCTCACCATGCCGATGCTCATCAAGGGTCTTCTACTTTGTTCAACACCAGAGCTCATGCCAGGGTTTCTCCATAGCTCGCTTACTCTTTAGGAAGAGATTTCTAAGTGGAGAATGAGCTGCCTAGAGTGGAGTAGGGAGTATTGATAGTAGGCATCATAGGAGGTGGATAAGCTTAAAATTCGTTCAAAGTATTGGAATTCAAAACCATGATAAGAATAGTTGGTTATGGCTTATCCATGCGAAATAGCTTTTGATGGTAAGATTTTTCTATCAGAACCTTTGGACAGGAAGATCTAACCATCCAAACACCTAAACAATATCAAGAGCTACTTTGGCGGTAGCCTTCTATATCCAAACTATTTAACACCAGGATCTTGGTGTCGGGATAGGTTACTTTGCATAGTGTTCAAAAAATTAGACTACAACTTGTAATTAAGAACTTGGAACTCAGTTATATTGTCACGCCTCGGACCCGGATCCGTGACACGGCCGTGCCATTGCCGGCTATCGCCCACAATAGCACGCAGCCTCATACAGGGGTAACAGGTAGTCAATGGATTTCAAACTTTCATATATTAAAATATTTGCATTACAACCTTAAAGATTGCTACAAAAATACTGAACTTCTAAGCTGTTCAAATGTACAAAAGTATATAGGCTTCTCCAAAAATAACGAAGCTCTGTAACAAAAGAAAAATGTATCTGATGGCGATCACTGATGATGATCTGGAAGAAAATGAAAAACAAACATGCATGAGCTACATGGCTCAGTAAGTAATCCTACATAATCCTACCGGATCAACTAGTAGGCTAAACATGTTTATCAGGGTTTGAGAAGCTAACATGCATATTTATCTAACAATTATCATGGCATACTATGTATGCGAATTAAACAGAGCAGTATTGCAAGTCAGAAAAATTTTCACAAAACATGCATATCTAACCGTGCCCCGGCATGCCGTGGTCCATTATCTCGGATGGTACTGCGAAGTCCATTCGGCCACTGGCGGGGCCAGCTTAGTCATTCTCGGCTACTAGCAAGGCCAGCTTAGTCATTCTCGGCCACTAGCAAGGCCAGCTCAGTTGCATTCGATCAGTAGCATCTTTGAGCCCATTATAGTATTTTGCTATACTAACTTGCATATATGATTAACATAGCAGCAAAATCATGGTACGATACATGGCCATAGTCTATGAGATTAGGCAAGTTATTTATCCAATATAACACATCATGCATGAATCATATATACTTAAAAAAAATTACTTAGAGGATGTTAGTAAATATGGCATGATCTACAACAGGATTAGAACAGGTTACTTACAATAAGTTGTTATCCATTCTTTGAGTCTAGACAACGAGTCTTTAATTCCTAGAACCATATTATAAGACTCATATTATCCTCTATTTATCATAAATTTTAGTCTAATTAAAGTAAATTTGAGTCTATCAGGTCTAATTGGGCCTCTAATGGAAAGGTTGGGCCTGATTTGTGGTTAAGTCCACTCTTTTCTAGCCAATTTGGCCTTCTGCCAATTTAATTGGGTCTGGTCCTGATTTAGGGCTAATTGGGTCTGCTGGGGTCAACCTGTTATGAACATGGTTCGGACCCAGCTGAATTGAGTTTAATTGGGTTCAGATTTAGCCCAATTTACTTAATTTGGGTTCATTCAGGCTTGGTCGGGTTCAGACCCAACACCAATTAGGCTTAATTGACCCGTTTAATTCGATTGGGCTTGGATCAACCCTTCATTGGGCTCACCCAAACCGATTTGAATCATTTGGGCCTAACGGGTTTCGGATCCGGACTCGGATCTGACCCGCTAGGCAGACCCGTTAAGGGTCCTTCTGGGGGCTTCCAGAGGCTTCGGCCTCTTCGTTCGCCCCCCCTCTCCTCTCTCCGGTCTCTTTCATCCCGATCTCCCTTTCCTCCAATTCCCTTTTGTCTTCCGGCTCATCCCCCTCCTTCGCCGGCGGCCGGAGAGATGGAGCGCCCTCCGATCCACCGGCCGAAGCGGGGCTCCTCCCTCGGGGCAGCGGCGTCGGGAGGCCGGTCCCCTTTCTCCCCTTCTCCGAAGTGATGCCGGAGAAGAGGGGGAAGGCCGGGAGGTGAGGTCGAGGCCGGACCTTCTCCGGGGGTCTTCACCGGCTCCGACCACGGCTAGGTAAGGCCATGGCCCGAGGTAAGTATTTTATTATATTTTTTTTTGTCCTTCTTCTTCTCCCTTTTCCCCCTTTTTCTTGTGGAAGTCACACCACCACCTCTCTGCTGGCGGGGAGGTGGGGCTCGGCTGAGGCTGGCGGCCTTGAGGTCGCGTCGGTCGTCGGCACGGCAGACCCGGCGGCCCTTGGCTGCCCCTCAACCCTAGGGCAGCCACGGTCGGGGCCTGTCACCCGCAGACCGAGTCCGGTTGGGCTCGGCCCGGGCGGTCGTGGGCTTGGCCGTCCTCGGGCCGGCCCACGGCCCGTGGGTCCGGCCCGCAGCCCGTGGGTCCTCTTCCTATCTCCCCCAATGTCGGTCCTTTTCTGTGCCGATCTCTTCCCCTCTGCTTCACGGATGAAACAGAGAGGAGAACACCCCCCCCCCTCACAGAGGGGTTTCTCCATCCTTTTCTTGCCTAAGTCCTACTTACAATGGTTCTTACCTTGCTGTGGCCGGTCGAACTTGTGCAGTAACACTTTGGTGTGCTCCCTCCTTCCTCTCCTAAGGCTGCGGGATCCCTTCCGCCTCCAGCTCCAGGGTTTAGCTCTCTAGTGCAACAATTTTCAGAGGGTTAGAGGTTGTAGGAGGGTATAACAAAATCAGGGGTTAGCAGATTTAGGGGTTATAAATGCTTGGCTTAGGATTTGACCCGAAGGAGAGGTGGCATCCTCTCCTTCCTCAGGGCTCCAGGAGCCACCAGTTGCCCCTCCCCTTCAGGCCAGCTCACTGCTCGCCTGCCGAGGGGAAGAGGAGGTGGCAGGCTCCCGTTTTGCATGTTCGTGGGGGTCTCTCCATTGGCCATCTGGTGGTCCTGTCCTTTCAGCCCTCAGGTGGGAGACCACTGTCATTCTTGGGCCAGTGTGACCCGCTAACCCCTCTCTGGCCCAATACTATTCAACTGGGCTCTACAGTATTGGGCCCGGTCTGTATTGGGCCCGCACATTACATATATAAAATACATTGTATTCCTTACTGGATTCCCTTTCTAGTGAATACAATTTGACCATATTTTGAAAAGTGAATATTTAATAAAGTCCATATGTCAAGCAAAATTTTTTCGGTTAGGGTTTCTGCACAATATTCAATAATTTGAGCATGACTTTCTATCTAGAATCTAAACGAGTTCTGTAAGTTATGTTGAATACGTGATTCAATTCTCTTTCCATCGAATATAAATTTTACCATGTCTAGCCCATAAAAAAATAATAGAAAGAATTTTGAAAAATTAGGCAACTATCTTGTACAGTGCATGTGAGCTAGCATGTGTGTGGATGATATAATTGGTCATTAGAGGTTCGTGATATTAGATATATGGGTCTCATATGCAATATGCTTTTTATTTCTTAGTAGAGTACCAAAAGTGGTATCTCTACACTCTTCAATCAAGATAATACTTTTCTCCCTATCCCTTACTCACAGACGTCCTATGTTTCTTTACATTTCTGCCAATTTTTTCCTTAACCATCTTCTTCTTTTGGCATGATGCAAGTGGGACTGAAGTGGATGATGACGCCATTCATTTTCTAGCCCCGTTAGGGTTCTCTCATGAACTCGTGTGCAAAACAGTCGATAATTGCCTAAGAAGATGTCTCCTATTATGTTTATTTTTGCCTTTTCATTTTTAATTTTAATATTTCTTTCTCTTTTGAGCAAAGAAGATAGGTTTTCACTGTAAGTCTATGAGGGAGATGAAGGTTGGATCCTTGTCAAAGAAGCTTCATGCAAGATAATCATCAAAACCATCTCGAACAAGCAAGAGGTGGAGGAGAAGACGAGGAGGGTAGCCATGTCATTTACATGACTACAAGTATAACATAACAAATGAGATGGAGTACAAATGAAGTTTGGATATGGATCCCCCTTGTCTACTACTCCTCTTGCTTGTTTAGGATGGTTTTGATGACTATATTATATGAAACTTCTTTACTAATGACCCACCCTTAATCTCCCTCGTATACTTGCATTCCAAAACCTTACTATCTTCTTAGCTAAAAAAAAGCCAAAAAAAAAACTAAAAATAAAAATGGAAAGGTAAAAATTGAGCATAACTTGGGAAATAATCTTGAGGTGGTCATTGACAATGTTGTACATGAGTTCATGGGAGATCCCTAATGGTACTAGGGCATTGATGGTAGTTTTAATTTGCTTCAGTCCCTCCTGCCCAAAGAAGAAGGCGATTGGGAGAGCAAATTGAGGAAAATAGAAAGAAACCTATGAGGAGGACCGTGAACAAAGGATAGGGAGGAAACTATTGTCTTGATTGGAACTAAGTACCTTCCTCACCTTTTTTGGAGCCATGGCAAGTTGGCAATTGATGCCCAAGAAACCTATTTGCACCGTAGGAGGGGGTGCAAGGGTTTTGGGCAATGTTTCAAAGCCTTGGATGTACTCCTTTCTTCACTCACTGTATGACTTAAGTTTCTAGATTTTTCGGATGAAGCCACTGACCAGCATGAAAGAAGGAGACAAAGGGGAGAGAGAAATATATAGAGGAGGAACAGGAGGCGTCGCCTGAAAGGTTCTTTACAATTGGAAGTTGGTAGGATGTTAATTGAGTACCGTATTTAGCAAGCCAGAAATAATCGATGATCGGGCTGGATAGAAGCATGGGCATGCTATTGGTGTCTGAACTAGAAAGAGTAAGTGGTAGTAGGTTTTACTGCCTTATGCTTCAAAAACTTTTGCTACTAAGATGTTATTTTCTTGAAGAAGAGAGCAATAACTGTATTGCTACACTACCAAGAATAAAAAACTAAAAGCTAGGGGATATTTAGAAATAACGAAAAGATAATTGAAAGGATAAAAATAGAACTACTGGTCATTGATTGGCAAAAGGCCTTTTCTTCGAATTACCATTTGATATTTATACATATTCTTTTAGCCGCTAGATAGTTGTCTAGTACTAACATCTATCATCTTGAGTTAACATTACTCCGATCATTTTTCTCTTGACGATTGCCATAATCAGTTTCAATCCCTAAACTGTTTAACTCCACTTTCTATGTTTCAGTCACTCGATAACCGTCTCCACTTCTCACATCTTTCTCTATCAAGTCTTTCCCTTATATTAGGCCAATGACTTTCACAGGAACAACATGATTGGCCTTCAATTCAACATTAGTCTCCAAAGTAAACTATATTCACAATTGGCCAATGTTACTCCGTAGCTTCCTTCAAGACTCAGCTTGTCCCTCTAGTGACTCACAATTCGGCCTATTCTAATTGATGGTCTTTAGTTATCACTTGGCCTACCTTAAGTGATGCTACATGATAGTTATCACTCGGCCTATCTTAAATGATGCCATGTGGTTGACTAATAGGCCTACATACTTTGGTCATTTGTTAGTTTGTCCCTTAACTAAGTTCAGGCTTTCTTAGGTCTTGCCTCGTAGTATCATCTTAGCTAGTCTTGATTCCTCTAATCCGGATATGATATAAGCAAGTTTACTATCCAATGTTTTCGCTAACAAGTGTGAAGCCTCTCTTATTTTTTCTCAAACTTGGGTACCGCCATGTAACTGTTACCTAACCAGCCCTTGGTTGAGCTTCCACTATAGACTAAGATGTGCAATAAATATGCCCTTTCCCTCTTTCATCAAGTCACTAAACCATCCAACACTTGCTAAATGAACTATATATCTAGCGGGTGAACTATCAAATTAGAAATAAAATAAAATAAGAGATAAAATCTTAATAAGAATAAAGTAAAAGATGTCATTTACTCATGTTAAATGAACCATCCATCATGGGTTGAAGTAGAATTTTCATCAACTCAGTTTGGAACCTCACTTGACTCATATTGCTAGAAGGTTTGGTAAACATGCCCTTTTTTTCTTTCAATAAGTCACTAAACCATCCAACACTTGTTAAATGAACCATATAGCTAGCGGGTGAACTATCAAATAAGAAATAAAATAAAATAAGAGATAAAATCTTAATAAGAATAAAGTAAAAGATGTCATTTGCTCGTGTTAAAAGAACCATCTATTGTAGGTTGAAGTAGAGTTTTCATCAACTCAGTTTGGAATCTCACTTGACCCATATTGCTGGAAGGTTTGGCATGCTTAAGTCGAATATGATGTCAATTGTCAAACAAAGATTTTGGGCTCCAGAGAAAAGAGAAGTGAAACTTAAGGGAAAAATTCTTTTCATTTTTTTTCCCCTCAAACCTCCAAACCAACATTAAGACTAGAGATAACTTTCCATTTGGGCTTGATTGCATGTCTTTAACAGTCCTTCCCTCTTACCAAATTATTGAGGTATTAGATTTAGGCATATATGGTCTTAGATACATATGGAACCGGATTGAAATATAATTTCTCGTTCGGCTAGCTAAATCACATTCATATTAAATGGGAAGGCAAAATTGATTAAGCTCACTAGTGTTGAAGAAAATCCTAATTTCAAGTGGAAAGATTCCTCGTAATGGAATAAAATAAGTGCCACGTTGCCAACTCTTCCTTTTTTTCCTTGCTTTCATTTTTTATTTGATTGAATTCCCACACTTTCACTTGCTAGGGATGATGGAAAGGAGAATTGGATTGAGAAATAATTGGGAGGAAGAGATAAGGACACAAATGTGGAATCAATGGTCTCATCTTAAAAGAAGAGAATAATAATTTTTTTTAAAAAAAGTGATAGGAGAAATAGAAGCATCAATCAATCAAAATCATATAATTATAGGATAAAGACGAGTCCAATTTTGTGGAGCTTGAGCTTTCCGGCAGTAGTTGGAAAAATATTAGACAAATGGCTTGAAGGATGAATAAAGTTGGTGAAAGAAAGACAAACAATTGCTTTTGGACATTTCCTCTGTTATCATGACCATATATGTATCCTCCATTATATTTCTATAACAATTTTGGTTAAAATAATATATTTTTTCAATCTTTTGAAAATTAAAAACCAAGCTTACCTTAGTTTACTTTTTATTTCTATTGTTGGTGTAACATTCAGTGAAGTTAAGAAAATGAGGGAACATAAAAGAAAGCTCGAGGAGAATCTCCATAGCTACTCTCTGGCGACAAAAGAAAAATTTCAGAAATAAGAAATACCAAGTAAACAAATAGATAAATATTTTCTCTACAAGGTTTATAATTTCATTTCTTTTCTGATTCACAACAATTTCCGAGAGAAAATAATAACATGTAAATGGCTAAAAATAGAATTCATCCGTATCCTGACCACTTCCTTCGGTAATTTCCTATTCAATTTTATAAATTGTAAAAAAGGAGAAAATTCTTAACTTTATTTTTGACATAGGAAAAAAAAATCTGATTTTCTTTACTTAAATCATTCACCGCCCTATCACATGGATCCAATTAATCGTTACCTAGCAAAAAATGTGATCAGTTCTGCTCTCTGCTCCCTTATTCAATCACCCACTCTGATAGTTAGACCATATTGGGTGATTTAACTAGAGGAATTATCTAAACACTGGCTATAAAAGATTCAATACTAGAGATAAAGAGAGGGCAAATCATCCTCTCCAAAATAACTCGAAAAGATTTGATGTGCCGACATAACTAAACTCATCAAGATAATTTCTACTGCATGTTGAATTATCATCAATCATTTAGCTAGTTAGGCTAACAAGTCAAAATCGATGAACTGAATCCATGCTCTATTAGTCAACTATGGCGGTCCCATGGGCCAACTTGGGCTTGGCAAAGGTTTAAGGCTAGGCCAGTTGTATCCCACCTTTGATATAAATGAAAGGCCCTGGTCTTGCCTGTTTGTGTTGGTAGTCTACGTTCACCAATCACCATGATTTGAACATCCTAGGTCCACATCAAGGGTAGAAAGACCAGTATTGTGGTGAAATTTTTCTTGTTTGGATAGTCTGCTATGTAATTACTCTTCTAAGAATTTGTCGAGGGCGCTTATGTTGTATGTTTGTAGTCTCAAAAGCTTGACTTGCTCGAATTCCCTAATAGGTGAAGCACATCGATGACAGAAATTAAACCTTGTGCGACGACAAAGAAACTACACCAAGGGGCATCTTTTAGAGCTTAAATGAAGCTTAATGATCTCAATCAAGTTTTTAAGTTCGAACTATATCGAATTCTTACCCTTAATAAAAGAGGTGAGGCTGTGCGAAACATCCGCCAGCAATTAGTCGGTTCTAATTTGCAAATGAATAATAGCATGATGCTGTTACCTGTTAGATTTTTGTTAAATAATGATTAAAAGTTTCCATATTAAAACATATATATTATGTATATAGGTTAAGAAGGGAGTATGGTCTGTGCCTGTGCTCGTCCGACCCGAGGTTCTTTGCGCCCGAGCCTGCGCTTGTGCTTGTCCGACTCGAGGTTCTTTGCGCATGTGCCTGTACTCGCTCGACCCTGCTCGTCCGAGGTTCCTTGCACCTGTGCGACCCGAGGTTCTTTGCGCCTGTGCTCGTCCGACCCACCTCGTGCGCATACTCGACCGAAGCGCGAAGAGCCGAAGTCGTATCTCACCTGTGCTCGTCCAAGAGGAGCCGAGGCCGAGGTCGGACCATAGGTACGATGAGCCAAGAGGTGTGTGGGCCATGCCTCGCACCCAAGGCGTGAAGAGCCACGTCCTTCCCTGCTTGCACCTCTTCGCAACTGACCTCGCATCCGCTGGCCCTACTCCTCGTGTTTTTTCAAACTTTCTTACCAGTTTTAACCGTTGGATCTGTTTTGGGTCGTGTCTGTCCTGAAGAAGTCTATAAATAGACCTCTTCAGATTAGATAGAGAACACAATCGAAAGCAGAGAACTTCTATTCTCCCTTTCTGCTATTTTTTCTTCAATCAACGGGCTTGTTGCATATTGATTCTGGATTCGAAAGCTTCTTTGATCCGTGCAAATCATTGAGGCAAAAGGAACAATGCGAGAGGCTGTTGTATCTCAGGAGTAGAACTCCATCCAAGCCTAGTGCACTGTAAGGTGGCAAAATCTACTTCAAGGAAAGTGACCAACATACCACGTCTCAGCATCTTAGGTTCCATTTTTCCACTTTCTCTATTTATTTTTTCTAAGCCTATTTCTGCCTATTACTTGTTGAAGTAGAATATTTTAGATTTTACTAATTCTAGGACAGTTTATTCCCAACATTCTTGAAGTAGATTTTCCTACGAATAATAGGCTAGTACTTAGAATAACCCCAATGGCCAATGCAAGTGACCCGATTCCTCCTGAAAAATTTAATGGAAATAACTTTAAGCGTTGGAGACAGAAGATGGAAATCTTCTTAACCACACTTGGGTTATTTTCCATAATTTTTGACTCTCCTCCAAATGAGGAAGAGAATGAATTGGCTAGAACTTGTAATTTGGAAGAATTTAAGAAGAAAGACTACCTGTGTAGGGGAAGGATTTTGTCCTATCTTACTGATCCCCTTTTTGATGTCTACTGCACTTTTAAAACCTCCAAGGAGATTTGGGATGATCTTAATAAGAAATATGGTATCCAAGATGCCAGAATGGACAAGTATATTGTTAGTCAATTTATGTCTTATAAGATGGTTGACACCAAGCCTGTAGTTGACCAAGCCCATGAGTTAACAGTAATTTATCATGAATTAGATTTAAGGAGAATGGGTATAACTGAAAGCCTTCAAGTTGCTTGTACTATTGACAAGCTCCCACCTTCTTGGAAAGACTTTGGGTTATCCCTGAAACATAGAACCGAGGATATGACAATGAAAACCCTATTGTCTACCATTAGGATCCAAGAACAACACCTTGAGAAAGATAATGAGCAACTTATGAACCTTGAGCTTCTAACTAAGGTGAACTTTGTAGAAAGCCATAATAAGACCCAAAAGTTCAAGAACTCCAAATTTGAAAATGGTGGACCTAGAAACAAAGGAAAACCTATGAAGCCAAAACACCATATCAATAAGAATGATCGGAAGCCGTTTGCTACAATTGTGGGAAACTCGGTCATATGGCTCGAGTATGCCGGATGAAGAGGAAGAAGTATCAGAACTATGAACATGCACCTTCTCAACCTGCAAATCCACAAACCAACATAGTGCTATCCAGTACTGGTCCTATTAGTACTGATGATTGGTCCGGAGCGGCCTAACAGTAACTATGGGGAACTCCACCTCGGAACGAGTGCTTCGAACTGAAAAAGTACTTTTAAGGCTTACGTCTGGAAATGTGCTTACACTATTTAATGTGTATCATGTGCTCAATAGAAGAAGAAATCTGATCAGTGGATCTTTTCTAATTAAGAGTGGTTATTCTTTATTATTTCGATCTAAAAAAGTGATTATAACAAAGAATAGAACATTTGTAGGCAAAGGCTATGAGTGTGATGGCTTATATGTAATAAATAATGTATCTTTGGATTTTTCTTCTGATAACAATAATAAAATTGTGCTTTCAATATGTTCTTCATCTCTTTGGCATGCTAGATTAGGACATGTGAATAATAATACTATTAAAAGAATGATTAGCTCTGGTTTATTACCTAATGTTTCATTAAATGAAAAGAAAAGGTGCCAAAGTTGTATTCAATCTAAACAACCTAAAAAACCATTTAAAATGGTAAATAAAAATTTAATTTTATTAAAATTAATACATTCAGATGTATATGATCTAAATGGAACTTTGACTAAAGGGGGTAGAAGGTTTTTCATTACTTTTATAGATGATTATTCTAAGTATTGTCAAGTTTATTTGATGCAATATAAAGATGAAGCATTTGAGATGTTTAAAACTTATAAATCTTTAGTAAAAAATCAACTTGACAAGAGAATAAAGTTTCTCAGGTCAGATAGAGAAGGAGAATACACCTCTAATGACTTGAATGAATTCTGTAGAGTTAATAGAATTCTATATGAAGTAACACCTTCCTATTCACTTCAGACTAATGGAGTGGCTCAAAGGAAAAATAGGACTCTGCAAGATATGGTAAGATCTTTGCTTGTCAATTCAGGTTTACCTGAGGTTTGGTGGGGGGAAGCAATGCTTACTGCATATTTTCTGCTTAATAAAGTTCCATTTAAAGGTTCTAATGAATCTCCTTATGAACTTTGGAAAGAAAGAAAACCTAACCTAAACTTTCTAAAAGTTTGGGGTTGTTTGGCTAAGGTTAATATTTCTTTAATTAAGAAAAGAAAATTAGGATCTAATACTTTTGATGTTGTGTTTCTTGGTTATTCTCTTAATAGCGTTACTTATAGGTTCTTAGTCATTAGTTCTGATATTAATGGCATAGATAAGAATACTATAATTGAATCTAATGATGCTTCTTTCTTTGAAGACATTTTTTCATTTAAGGATAAAATAGAAAAGCATGTAATAGATAGATCTAATGATGCATCTTGTAACTCACCATCTAATTCTCTAATTACTCCTAATAATGAAAATGAAAATGAACTTAATGATATTAATGAACTTGGTAAAGGGAAAAGAATTAGGAAAAAGAAAGATTTTGGATCTGATTTCTATACCTTTATGGTTGAAGATGATCCTAAAACATATAAAGATGCTATGAACTCATTAGATTCTATGTTTTGGAAGGAAGCTATTAATAGTGAAATGAATTCACTTATGACTAATAAAACATGGTTTTTAACTGACTTACCACCTGGTAGTAATGCTATAGGTTATAAATGGATATTTAAGAAGAAATTAAGACCTGATGGTTCTATTGAAAAATATAAAGCAAGATTAGTTGCTAAGGGCTTTTCTCAGAAAGAGGGTATTGACTACTTTGTTACGTATTCTCCTATGACTAGGATAACCACTATTCGTACCTTAATTGCACTGACTTCAATTCATAATTTGATAATCTATCAAATGGATGTCAAGACTATCTTCCTTCATGGTGATTTAGAGGAAGAGATCTATATGGATCAACCAGAGGGATATGTGGCTCAAGGACAGGAAAGAAAAGTTTGTAGGTTAGTCAAATCCCTCTATGGTTTAAAACAAGCTCCTAAGCAATGGCATAGAAAATTTGATAAAATAATTGTTTCTTATGGCTTTAAAGCAAATGAAACTGATAAGTGCTTATGTTCTAAGTTAGAAAATGATTCATGTATTATCTTGTGTTTATATGTTGATGGTATTTTAATTTTTGGTACTAATATGAATATGGTGACTGATATCAAAATTTTCTTGTCTAATAATTTTGATATGAAAGATTTAGGTCAGGCAGAGGTAGTTCTCGGTAACAGGATTACCAGAATACCTGATGGTATAATCTTTGATCAATCACAATATATTGAAAAAATATTGAAGAAATTTGATAAGTACAACTGTAAATCAGTGAGTACACCTTATGAGCATGGTTTGAACTTGAAGTGCGATAAAGGTGATCCAGTGGCCCAAGAGAAATATGCTCAAATTATTGGGACACTGATGTATGTTGCAAATACAAGTAGACCTGACATTTCTTATGCTATAAGAAAGCTCAGTAGGTTTAATAGTTGCCCTACTCTTAGTCACTCGGAAGCACTGGATAGAGTACTTAGATACTTGAGAGGTATCATGTAATATGGTTTACATTACTCAAGATTTTCTACTGTACTTGAAGGGTACAGTAATGCTAGTTGGATCACTGATTCAGTGAACCGAAAAGGAACTAGTGGATACATATTCATGTTGGGTGGTGCAGCTATTGCTTGGAGATTATCCAAACAAACTGTGATCACAAGATCCACTATGGAGGCTGAGATTGTAGCCTTAGATTCTGCAAGTCAAGAAGCAGCATGGTTTAAGAATCTTATGTCTGAAATACCTATTATGGAAAAGCCTATGCTTGCTATCTCTTTGTTATATGATAATGAAGCTGCAAATAATACTTGTAGAAATATTGAGTATAACAAGAGAAATAGAAGACACATTAGTGTGAGACATAAGACTATTAGATACCTAAATAAAAATGGTATCATAACTTTGGAATTTGTTGGATCTAAAGATAACCTAGCAGATCTTTTAACTAAAGGATTGGCTAGAAGCAAAGTCATAGAAACATCAAAGGGGATGGGACTGAAACCCATAAGGAATTATTGACAATGGCAACCCAACCTATTCTGACTGGAGATCCTAAGACGAAAGGTTCAACGGGAAAAACAAGTTGCTTAATGATTAGTTAGCACTATTATAAAATGACTTTATGTCATTTGGTCTCTTCCTATGATGTGAGTGCTAAATACAGCAGAGGTATACAGAAGAGTTTAAAACTCTGAATGAGTCTGAGTCTATGGCAAGGTGCTGTGCTGCGAGCACCCTTGGAGGACTCACCTATATGAGTGTGACTGTGTGGCCGCAGTCTATGGGGATAAGGGTTTAACCCCTAGAGCACTCATGAAACTGAGATATTGGTGCATGAGGCTAGGAAAAAGCACCACCTATGATGAACCCAGTATTTGCATTTGTTATGGGTGAAGTATATAGAAATCTGAACCAAAAAATTTGGTTCAAAGCTTTTTAGCTACCACTATACCTTTCAGATGAAAATATACTTTCACTAGGTAAAGGTTCAAAGACACAAGCTACCTTTATTGAAGTCGTGACATAAACAAGCCCGGTTTGACTATTTTTGATTTTATAAAATTTTGAAAACATTTTAATCAGGTGGGGGAATGTTAGATTTTGGTTAAATAATGATTAAAAGTTTTCATACTTAAAACATATATATTATGTATATAGGTTAAGAAGGGAGTATGGCATGAATGGTTGGTGTGTTGGTTTGAGGTGGATGAGGTTGTTGGTTCGACTCTCTCTTCCCTCGGTTCTTCGTGCCTGTGCTCGTCCGACCCGAGGTTCTTTGCGCCCAAGCCTGCGCCTGTGCTTGTCCGGCTCGAGGTTCTTTGCGCATGTGCCTGTGCTCGCTCGACCCTGCTCGTCTGAGGTTCCTTACGCCTGTGCGACCCGAGGTTCTTTGCGCCTGTGCTCGTCCGAGCCACCTCGTGCGCGTACTCGACCGAAGCGCGAAGAGCCGAGGTCGTATCTTGCCCGTGCTCATCCAAGAGGAGCCGAGGCCGAGGTCGGACCACAGGTGCGATGAGCTCAGAGGAGCCGAGGTTGGACCATAGGTACGATGAGCCAAGAGATGCGAGGCACGTGCTCGTCCGACCCGAGGTTCTTTGCGCCCGAGCCTGCGCCTGTGCTTGTCCGACTTGAGGTTCTTTGCGCATGTGCCTGTGCTCGCTCGATTCTGCTCGTCTGAGGTTCCTTGCGCCTGTGCGACCCGACGTTCTTTGCGCATGTGCTCGTCTGACCCACCTCGTGCACGTACTCGACCGAAGCGCGAAGAGCCGAGGTCGTATCTCGCCCGTGCTCGTCCAAGGGGAGCTGAGGCCGAGGTCGAACCACAAGTGCAATGAGCCTAGAGGAGCCGAGGTTGGACCATAGTTACGATGAGCCAAGAGGTGCGTGGGCCGTTCCTCACACCCAAGGCGCGAAGAACCACGTCCTTCCCCGCTTGCAGCTCTTCGCCACCGACCTCGCATCCGCTGGCCCTACTCCTAGTGTTTTTTCAAACTTTCTTATCCGTTTTGACCGTTGGATTGGTTTTGGGTCGCGTCTATCCCGAAGAAGTCTATAATAGACCTCTTTGGATTAGACATAGAGCACAATCGAAAGCAGAGAACTTCTATTCTTCCTTTCTGCTATTTTTCTTTCAATCAACGGGCTTGTTGCATACTGATTCTGGGTTCGAAGGCTTCTTTGATCCGTGCAAATCATTGAGGCAGAAGGAATAATGCGAGAGGCTGTTGTATCTCAGGAGTAGAACGTCATTCAAGCCTAGTGCACTGTAAGGCGGCGAAATCTACTTCAAGAAAAGTGACCAACATATCACACCTCATCATCTCGGGTTTCATTTTTTCACTTTCTCTATTTATTTTCTCTAAACCTATTTCTGCCTATTATTTGTTGAAGTAGAATATTTTAAATTTTACTAATTTTGGGATAGTTTATTCCCAACATTACCAACTTGATTAGTAATCCAACCAGGAAAGATAAGAGATTTGCGACGGATAATGAAACAAAGATTTATTGGCACAAAAAAACAATGCCTTGGATATATTTGATTAGGAGGATGGATGCAATCTAGATGGCCTAATAAGGTGGACCCTGTACTTTTTTCTATTGAGCTAAGTTTAATCACATGAAAGAGTGGTCCAAAGGTCACATTGGTCATGGCAAGGGCCATCCTTGTCTCCTGGGGCAACCTAAAGAAAACAACATCTTAAGTTCCACACCTCCGGGCCAAAGATGAAGCAATCAATCGCATTCTTGGATACGGTTAGCTTGGATCCTAAGATAGGATGAGTCTGACCAAAGAGATCACGTGAAGTCTCGTAACCTAACGAGACGAGTGCTATCACTGCGTTAGGTCCACGTCCCTTCATGGCCACATGCATGAACACAAAGATGCCTACTTCTAGCCGACACCATCAGCCTCACTTCACATAATGGTGGGTCCATCCAATCAATCAAGTGCACCATTTTGGTAGGGTTACATAGGTGTGTCATCAAACTATAAGTTGATATATAGCTTGGGATTGGCTATGTTTTGTTTCTACTATGTGAATGGCGAAGTTTTAAAAGAAAGAGGAAGATATTACTATAAATCTTGTGACAATTAATGGACCTCAAAAAGCCTGTGGTAAGGGGACAAGGCTCCAGGACCGGATGGTTTTCCACCTTTTTTCTTTCAGAGATATTGGAGCATTATTCAGAGATCAGTGGTGGAGGCAGTGCCGCTATACTTCAGTAGGGCAGTGATGATAGATGACTGGCAGGCTACTTACATTACTTTGGTTCCGAAGCGCCGGGATGCGTCGGAGCCCGACAGGCCTATTAGTTTGTGTACCACATTGTATAAGATTGTGGCGAGGCTTATGGTTGGGAGGATGAAGGCTCTGTTGCCTACCATTATCAGTCAGGAGCAGGGTGCGTTTGTGGTTGGGAGGAGTATATCAGATAATATTTTGCTAGCTTAGGAGATGATGGGAGATTTACAGCGAGCTTCGAGGAGGCGATGCTTGATGGCAGTAAAGCTGGACATGGAGCGTGCTTATGACCGGATCCGATGGGAGTTTCTCAGACGGGCATTGGAGAGTTTTGGCTTCCATCAGATCTGGATTGACTGGGTTCTCGGCTGTGTGCAGGGGCCTAGCTTCTCCATTTTGGTTAATGGTTCGCCTTCGCCTTTCTTTCGAGCTACTATGGGGCTTCGTCAGGGCTGTCCTTGGTCCCCATACCTATTCATCATCTGCTCTGATGTACTGTCCCGTGCTTTACATGTAGCCTGCGAGGACCGGGTGTTGGCTATTTACAGTCCAGCCCCGGGTGTTCGCCCTATTTCTCACTTACTTTTTGTAGATGATTGCCTGCTTCTGGCCAGGGCGAGGGTGAGGGATGCGCGAGCCCTCCAGAGGGTGTTGATGGAGTATTGTACGGCGTCTGGGCAGAGAATCAATCGCCAGAAGTCATCCATACACTTCAGTCCGAGCACGGAGCGGAGGGTCAGACGGGAGATCAAGGCGATATTGGAGATGCAGGAGCAGGAGGGGGCACTGGACTACCTTGGTGTCCCCATCACAGGGAGGAGACTGCGGATGGCGGAGTGCTCCACTTTGATACAGAGGGTGCAGAGCAGGCTCGAGGGTTGGAGAGCCTCATCACTCTCTATGATGGGCAAGTTGACGCTCGTTAGGTCAGTTCTCTGCTCCATGCCTGTCTATATTATGGCCCATACTAGTGTGCCGAAGACGGTGCTGGTGGGGATAGAGCGGCTTATGCGTAGTTTCCTATGGGGCTCCTCTGGGAGGGGCTATGGGGTGCACTTGGTGGCCTGGGAGAGAGTATGCCTTCCTCTGAGGGAGGGCGGTTTGAGGGTGCAGTCTCTGCTGGCGAGGCGGGAGGCACTCCTAGCGCGACGTGCAGTGCAGACTGTTCTAGAGCCACATGGTTCCTGGTGTCGGGTCATGATAGCGAGATACGGTCGGCCAGGCTCAGCTGGGCAGGTGGTGGGCGGCCAGAGGGCATCTTTCACGTGGCATGAGGTTGGGAGGTATATACCTACAACACTGGCACATACTAGGTGGTTGATTGGCGATGGACGGAGCATTGATGTGATGGAGGACCCTTGGGTGAATGCACTTCCGCTGAGGCTGTGGACGACGATGATCAGTGACGAGGGGCCTGTGGGGCTCCAAGTGCACGACCTCCTTATGCCTGGGGAGGCAGAGTGGGATGTTGACAGGTTGGGCCAGTTTTTCGGAGAGCACTTAGCAGAGCGGATTCGAGCCCTCCCTATCCCGGGATCGGCAGGTCCAGATGTTAGGGTTTGGAGCACCACTTGTAGGGCCAGAGTCAGGGTTGGTGATGTCGCTCGGGTTCTTCAGCAGGAGTCAGACCTGGGTAGGGACTGTGGCTGGATATGGAGGTTTGGGCTATACCAGAGGGTTGCATTATTCCTCTGGAAGGTAGCATGGGATCGTCTGCCGACGAGCTTGGAGCTGAGCCGTCGTGGAGTTAGCATTCCTCCTTTGTGCCAGTATTGTGAGGCAGATGAGTCAGTGGATCATGCACTATTCCAGTGTGTCTGGGCGAGGGGGATTTGGAGGTTATCCGGGATTTAGGAGGCGGTCTGGAGCCGGAGGGATAGTTTTCTGAAGGAGGTCTGGCGTTGTTCCATCTCCACCCAGATGAGGTCTGTGGCTATTAGGGCGTCCTGCACAGCTTACCAGGTATGGATGGCCAGGAACGCCCGTGTTTTTGGTGAGCCTAGCTTGTCCCCACGATTTGTGATGGAGCGGGCTCGGGCTCAGGCAGTAGAGTTTCTTTCTGTAGATCTGGATCATAGACCTTTGACAGCTCGGGACATCTGGGGCCCCCATTCTGCTTCGGCAACTACTCACACGGTGTTTTTCACCTGGGAGCCCCCACCCCCAAGCTTCCTCAAGGTCAATTTTGATGGCTCAGTCTTGGATGGAGGTAGGAGAGGATGAGCAGGTTTTGTTATTAGAGGCCCGAGCTCCAGCATGGTGGCAGCAGGGGGTTGTCAGATCTTCGATACCTCGGTCCCAGGGGCAGAGCTGTGGGCGGCTTGGATGGGATTACGGTATGCACGACAGGTACTTCAAGCGAGCTCCATCCTCCTGGAGGGTGACTCAGCCACAGTGATTAGTTGGGTCCGGAAGGGCCCTCACAGTGATGGAGGAGTTCACCCGTTACTCCGTGATATATGGTTGATGAGGGAGGAGCTTACTTTTCAGGTTATGCATGTATATCGTGAGGCGAATGGGGCGGCAGACTGGGTGGCGGCGTATATTGCGAGCCACTCAGGAGGCACCTTTTGGGTTGGTGGGGATGACGTGCCCGGAGCATTCCGGGACTTCTTGTTCGCAGATTCTGTTGGATGTATTCGTACCCGAGTAGTATGAATTGCCCGTTTTAACAAAAAAAAAAAAAAAAGCCTGTGGTAACCTTCAAAAGAAGCCATCCCGAAAGAAGAGTCAAGCATGAGAAGACATAAAGATATCCATCCTAGGATTGTGTTTCCCAAGACTTGTAAGAAGAGTTTCTTAATTATTATTACATGCAAAAGGTTCGACCCAACAACCGGTGGAACCTGCTCTTGAAGACTTGTGGATCGAGTTGAGTTCAGAAATTGGACTCATATTAAAGACTAAGTTAGGTCTGAATTTTGTGAATTTTGATCTAGTTTGATCCTACCATATGAATAACCTATTTAGGTCTAATTGGGTCGACCCGAAATATACTGGATTTGATTTAGACCTTGGCCCGACTAAAAAAACTTCAATATCTTTTCTGAATTCATCAAACAAATCCCTACCTAAATGTACCTCTCTTCTTTTACCCTGGTGACTCTGCCTGCTCTCACCTTCTGTCACTTATTTGATTTTAAAACTTCATCATATATTTTGGAAAATTATTGTTTAAAAAAGATGATCTTCTCCTAATCTTTTTTTTTTTTTTTTGAATGTAATAGAGGGAAACATGCTTAGGCTAGTTTCCCCAACTACTTTATTTAAAGGAAAATGCTAGATTACAAGGTGACTTTTGACAACTAGGTTAGTCTTATGCTCAAAAGTTTGCAAAGTTTAGAACAAAAGAATTCCCAATGTTTGTCTCCAAGTCTTGGCTGAGCATAGGCTCCCCCAGAGATCGAAAAGGTTGATCATTCTTGCGATCACTGCTTGAAAGGATGATTGCTTCTGCAGGAGGATTTTGTAGTTGCATTTCTTCTATAGTTTCCAGCACACTGCATGAAGTTGATCCCAAGGCTTCCTATGTTTCTAGGATACACACTTTCTTCTCTACTCAGTCCAAAGAGAGGATAGAAGGTTTCCTTTTATCTGCAAACGACCCTTCAAGGATTTCTTGGTGAAGGGACAATGAATCATAAGGTGATTGATGGTTTCTGTATTAATTGCGGTCACATAGGCTACAATCCCCTCGTACCATCCAATCTTTCTCATTGCTAATTAGTATTCTCTATAGTTTGTAGTCCTATATTAAGGATGTTCATTTTCTTGAATCATATTAAAGTTTTAGTTGAGTAAAAGATATATTTAAGTTGCATTTCTTTATTTTATTTGGAAAATTCTAGTGATGTTGTATTTGATTGTCCATTTGTTGTACTTAAGCAATAAAAAGATTTTGGGTCATACATGCCCCCATCTTGAGATCCAACTTTTTCTCTTTCTACTTAAATGAATTGACCCAACCTAATTAGCTTATGGCTTGTTTCTAGGTCTAGAATGAAAAACCCCAAAATAACTAGGTTGGATATAGGTCAATCATGCCCCAATTCCGGTCCAGCCCATTTATAGCCCTAGGTCTTTCCACAAGACCAAATGGATGTGATAACACTGCTTGATTCTCTACAGCAGATTTTGTTCAATTGGCCACTAATTGATGAAGGAATGGAGATCTAATTGGTTCAGTAGTTATCAAACTTCAACCAGACCAACCAGTCGGACTAGAAGCAGATGACTCGATCATAAGTCCGGTTTGGTTGGACAAGAAATCTACAATAGACCTGTCAAGATTTGCTTGACTCTAACTCTACTTGGCAATTTGCATGGGGCACCCCATTTTTATTTAAATGAAAATCCCAAAAAGATCCAAGCAATTGCTGAATTGAGACCTGATGATGGAATAAGCTGTTTAACTCCCTAAACAAATAACAAACAATGTTTATCCATGGAGCTGTCATCATTAAATACACTTACTCCAGAATATCTATAATGGATTTTACCCCTGCACATAAGATTCTTAGTTAAAAGTATGCTTCATTTTAAACTGTTGTATCAAGTTCAGCTCCACATCTTAGATTTAAGCTTATGTATTTCTTGTTTTCTTTTTTCAACAAAAAAAAGATCGGCATCCTCTTTAAAAAAAAGGAAACAAAAAAGAAAAAGATCGTCTATTTCTTATTTCCTAATACATATTTTTTGAGTAATATTACAATGTGTAATCCAACTAACAACGAGTCAGCTTGCCCATTTTTTTGTTTTTTTAGTTTTAAACCAACTCATATGTAAGCCAAGGAGATCGATTGTTTTCAATGGGATCGGGCCAATAACACAACCTAAATATTATGAAGGTTGAAGCTGGCTATGATCCCAATACTAGACATGCCTAAACACTTTCATTGCAACAGGTTGGGTTAGGTCAAAAGACCCAGCTTTAGCCCATCTATTTATACAGACTCAAAGCTAGGCAATCTATCGAAATAGGATTCATTGTCTATATTGGAATTGTCAACAAATATCCGTTTCCCTCAAATGTGCTCTTATTGACCTAACAAACTTATAATAAACTTAGTAACCAACATATAATAGTTACTTGAATATATTAGTTTTTAGTTACTTGAATATTAATTCTTCTACGATGTCCACTGAACTTGCATTACTATTTAGCAAGTTTGATGAATGTGGATCCACAGGCTGAGGGTCTACATGGAGGTTGAGTTACTTAGGAGGCGAAGATTCAAGTGGAGGAGACATGAACACAAAGAAGTTTATTTGCAAGGCTCTCTCAATAGACAGCTTGAAGTCGACATATGTGGTGTAATTACGAACGAAATGTTATACTAACAAGTGCATGCACAGTTGGATATCTCCCTAACCATTAAAATTTGCATTGCTCTTTTTGATAGAGATAACTTCAAAACCCTTCATCTTTGGGCTGGCCCAACTAAGGCCTGGGCCTGACCCAACTTAGGCTGGACCAGGAATTTATCTGGCCCAAGTTCAACATATGGCCCAGAGATGTAGCTTGTGACCAGATGCGGCCCATGGAATGAATAAAAATAATTGCAATGGTAAAGTAGATGTAAAGTTCTGACTCTACTGGTTCCCTACCTACAGATAAAGATAAATGAAGGCCCAGACCAGATCATGATTAGTATTCATACAGAAATTAAAGAATGAAATCCAGATCAAGTTCGAATCATGATTAATCTTCATATTAAATTATAAAACTGGAAAAATCGATCGATCTGCCTAGCTACTAGCATTGATTTACTTCTGCTAGTCAATAGGTGCATTATTTTCTCTTAGAAGGCTTCTTTATGTCCTTAAGAATTTTTGTTATCTTAAAGAACTATGATAAATAGTGTGGTATCTGATCAACTACTAAAATATTATCTTTCTTAAGGATAACATAAAAGTCTGCCATTGCATAGAAGCATAGATGCATAGCATGATTGCAGATTTTTTTTTTATTTGTTTGAAAGGAAGCAAACATTAACTAGACTTCAATAGCTTAAGAACTAGGTCTTCTTGGATGCTCATCGGAAAACATTGAAGAAGCGAACGAAGGAGTTGAAAGAAATTGAAAATTTTGAAAAATTGGAGGAGGCTAGAGTGAATTATCCTGAGATTTTGGTGATAAGATAAATCACTTTTTCATGAATTTTTTGAGATTTTAGATTCCATTCGTCTTCGACCATCTCTCAAAATTCTCGATCTAGCATTATTTTCTCAATAATTCTCAATTACATGAGAATGGTTATTCAGTTGATAAGTTTTTCGAGATCCCAATAGCCCCTAAATGAGTTGCCTCTAAGCATGTCATCTCCAGCCAATAATAAATAACTTCAAACAACTAGCATTGACTTGCCAAACCAATTAAGCATTAAAGCATTAATCTTCAGATTTAATGAGTTCGTAATAAACTAAAATATAACTGCCCTTAGAGTTACATAACGACAGCTTCAAACCTAAAGTTCTCAATATGGGCATTTACTCTTCTCAAAGTTAAAATATTTCACATATCCACCATCCTCACTTTGCAAGTGCAAGATGATTGCTATTAGGTATTAAAAAAAAAAAAAAAGAGAAGAGGAATGCCAGAAGAAAAACATGATGCACCTTGCAATTGGTTACTTGTGTCTCTATCTTAATATGACCTCAATCACATCTTCACCAAATTATTCATAACCTTTGTCACTCTATAAAAAGAAATTATAAGGTACTCTTGAGCATTCATCAACCATTTCTTCCATGCTTTTAGGGATATCCGTACAGGATGCTGACAAAAGATGTTTCTATCCAACATTCGGTGTGAGATTTCAAAAATTGCAAACTATGAAGCCTTCCAACAAGTGCAAATGTGAAATGTTCTCTGGTCAATATTGCTGACAAGGCCAAGTAATCTTGGATGCTTGTTGATGAAGCTCTCTCTGGCTGTCCTTCTTGACAAATGGATCTATGTATCAACTCCAAACCTTCATTTCTGATAGTTGTTCATGCACAATAATGTCCTTGAGGTCATGTTTATAAAAGCTTTCTGGTTGTCTTTCCTACGTTTAGGAACTGGGATCTATTATTCTTAACTTTTGATGGTAGAACAAGGCAACTTGACATACTTTTTTCTCCCTCTCATTGAGTTAATTATAACATTAAGTGGTATTATACACTTCCATTTGTGATCGTAGTGAGGGAGAATTTAAACACATAAAATGAACAAATAAAGAGAGACTTATGAGAGAATATTCTTGGTCTTAGATATCTTCTATGCAAAATGCCAAAAGCTTAAGAGTTTGGCCATATAAAGCTAGCCTTCAAGGGGGCGTTCAGTGACCTTAATGAGATCATCATGGTGATCTAAGATTATTGTTGATCCTCATCCTGAGGTAATATGCTCCCCAATGATTTAAAATCACTACGTTTGGCATGTTATGGCTTAATAATTAAAGATCCTCGGGTATGGATGAGTAATCTATTTGGTATGCCATAGAAATCTAAGATCACTGATTATATAATACTAAATATACCTCTGAAATATGTCAGGAGAATTTTTTTATGCACTCTTAATTCTTATGAATTAAGAATATGAGCAAATAAACTAAATCTTATAGTGGCCCTATTAGTTTGTCACCGACTTCACTTTTAGTGGTCACTGCCTCTAGAAAATTAGGCTATGTTCTGGTACTGGATATGATATATCTCAGATATAATGAAGTACAAATGACATCTCCCTTGACCCTAATATCAAGTGTTTTGGCACTATACCGATAGAGAAAGAAAAAAACTAAGCTCAAGCCATGTGGGATGGGAATGGATTGATCACAAATACTCTCCTTAATGTCAAGTTTGGACAGATTGAATCATAGTTAAATCCAAGAAGCATCAACCATTTGCAACATGTTCTTATTATTCTATTATTTTTTTCTACATATAAATTTAGAGCTCCTATGGCATCCAACTTTAAAATCTCTGCTGCAACTTTCTATTTTTCTACCATGGCAACCAATTTTCTACCCTAATTTAGTTAGATTACAGGAGGGCTCACCATTTACGAACATGGCTCTTCGTTCTTAATGCACTCATGATTTTCAACAAATTGTATTGCAATAACAAGCATATTGTATTACTGTAGCAAAAAAAAAAGGAGAAACAATATAGAAATCCAAATTTCTTGTGGATGGTGCTTTCTTGCGGATGCTCTTTCTTGATGGCACTTTCCTAAAGTCTCTCGCATCTAACATTGAAAATTTGGCCAATACTTAACTACTAAATTGAGGGACAAGATTGTTCTAAAATTTTACCCCAAGATCACTATGTTGGGGTTATCTTGGACTCGTCATCAAGAACGGATCTTGTATCAACGAGTTGAATGGTAATTTGAGAAGTAGGGGTGATCTGGATTTCTTGCCATATAGGATCATTAGAATGCAACTAAATATGATGCTCTAATCACTTTTACCCAGATCATCGTTGACCCTCGGTGGATCACTCTGTACGAAATACTCCCTAAGGTCTTCTACATTAAATCTCATTCAGAAAGTATGTAAGTAAATTTCCTTTCTATCTCTATCCCAAAGATTTACCAACACTTAAGTTTGCACCTAAAAAGACTCCTACTTTTTGTAAATGCTCTCTTCTTATTTTTCTTCTTTTTTTTTCCAAAGGGAGCTAGGGAGGCATGCTTAGATCCCATGCCTCATTGCCATACTATAATTGGATGTTGCTACACTCCTAGACTAGATTACTAGGCTGCTTAAATTAAAAGTATCGTGCTATTTTAAGTTTGCATTTATATCCTAATGCTTTTTAACAATTCATTATCCACGATCACCACCTTTGCTCCTTTTATCTCATCCAAGCACTCTTTAGTCTTAAACTTTCATTTTGCTACCCAATACCCACCATAACTTGCTAACATTCTGCATGTGGGATAAAAAAATTTTATTAAATTTTTTTTATAATATATATTAATTTATATTTTTAATCTGTTAGTCTCTTTGATTATAGAAGCTTAGTTTTTATGAAACAAAGTTTTGGATAAAGAAACTTTCTAACTAAAGAAGGTAAAATAGAAAATTTTTATTTTAATAAAATTCTAGAAAAGATATATATTTTTTGGTGGCAGGATAAAAAAGGAAGAATCCAGTTGGTCCGAGTTCATAACATGGCATATCAATTTTTCTATATCTCTAGGATTTTTTTCTTAATTTTGCAGAGCCTATCAATTTAATAACTATAAAGATAGAGATATCTTAACCTTTTCTTCAAAAAATCTCTTTTTTCTTCTCCTTCGCTCTAGAAGATAAGAAATTTAACAAATATACGTTGGAAAAGGAGGAAAAAAGAAGAAGATAAAAGAGAATGGAAGAAAGAGAAGAAGAAAACTAGAATGGAGGATGGGTGATTTAGGATTGTAGAGAGTTGATGTTGCCATGTCCAACTATATTAAGGATTCTAGTATCCTCCTTGTTTGGGAGGGGAAGAAAATAGGTATTGCCATGTCTAGCTATTTTAGGGATCTGGGTATATACTATCTTTAGAAAAAAAGAAATTAAACCATCACAAGAAGTTTGCATAGCAAGATAAAGCACTAAATTGCTAAGAGGTATTTGTGGAATTGTAAATTTTTTAATCAAAACACTTATAGCTCTGATTCATTCAACGAGGAGTACAAAGTAGGCATGCAAAGTTTATGGTGGTTGCTTAGTTTTCTTGTAGACTCTTCTTTTTTTATAAATTATACAAGTTTATTTTCGTCTTAAGACAGAAAAAATAAGTTCATCCGATTGGAGTATATATATAATTACCAGGTGTATTTGTAGGCATTAAATACTAAGTTGCTTTTAAAAAGCATGACTTCTTGCCTCATATTTTACTAACAATGCATTTACATATGTACGTGCTTTTAAATACTTTAGATATCTTAAATTTAAAAAAAAAATTTGTTAGCACATCATTATTGTGAAATTGTTTATGATTTAATTTCTATCTTATGATTTTAGTTTAGATTAAATTTTATTATGTATAGAATCATAAAAATTCCATATCGACCCGAGCTTATATTTTGAATTTCTCCTTCTCAAAGTCTAGTAACACTAATTTTTTTCTTTTGATAAAATTTTAGTAATTTTAGGTTCCTTAGAGAGAAATGTAAAGTTTAATTGGTTTAACCCGTATGAGAAAAATATAATGGGAATTATTATGAAAATGGAAAAGTTAGACATATGACCGTTTGAAAACCAAAAAAAGAGGTTTAGGATAGAATTAGGATTTTTTTTTTTTTTTTTTTGGATTAGGATTAGAAGCTTGCTCCGTCTCGAGTGCATCTGCGTTACATGCCTTCCTCCGGCGAGGAGTCAACCTTTCAAAACGCAATTCATCTTAGCCGTCTATTATCAATTGTACAATTATAACCCGGCACCGTCTCAAGACTTCCACCCTAGATTTATACCTCTCCCGGGTCTATCCCACCCTCTCCTCGACGCCGCTCTCCTCCTCCCCTAGTCCTTTTCCAATCTCTTTCTCTCTCTCCATCTAATGGAGGAAGCCGCCGTCACTTGTTCTTCCGCCCAATTCGAAACCCTATCTTCCAGAAACCCTCCCTCTCCCTTGGGCAAACCCGTCGAAACCCTAATTCCAGGCAATCTACCCTCTTTCCAAACCCTAGGTTCCTTCGATCCCAATCCCCCGCTGCCTCTGGATTCCGATAAGCCTCCGCCGCCGCCGCCGCCGGAAACCCTAGATCCCGGACTTCATCCGCCGCCGCCGCCGCCGCCGCCCCCAGAAACTCTAATGGAGCCGAAGAATTCGGAGACCGACGGCCAGATTCCGGCCGCATCGGAGCCAGGGGGCTCCGAGAGGCCGCCGCCGATCTCTGAGAATGGCCTCGCTGTGACCCACAGCGGCACCGAGAAGGACTGCTCCGGTGGTGAGGAGGACGCCAGCAGCCGCCGCCGCCGGCGCAGCCGGTGGGACCCTCCAGCGGAGTCCGACCAGAATGGCGACAGCCGGAAGAGGAAGTCCCGTTGGGCGGAGGAGGAGCCCCAGGCCGTCATCCAGCTTCCTGATTTCATGAAGGACTTCACCGCCGATCTCGACCCCGAGGTCCAGGCCCTCAACGTGCGGCTTCTCGATATAAACCGCCGTCTCCAGTCCAATTTACCCCTCGATGACTGCCCGGAGGGTGCACGATCGCCTTCCCCTGAGCCCATCTATGACAACATGGGCATCCGGATCAATACACGGGAGTACCGCGCTCGTGAGCGGCTCAACAAAGAAAGGCAGGAGATCATCTCCCAGCTCATCCAGCGCAATCCGGCGTTCCGGCCACCGCCCGACTACCGCCCTCCCAAGCTCCAGAGGAAGCTGTACATCCCCATGAAGGAGTACCCGGGCTACAACTTTATAGGCCTCATCATCGGGCCGAGGGGAAATACACAGAAGAGGATGGAGAAGGAGACTGGTGCTAAGATCGTGATCCGGGGAAAAGGTTCGATTAAAGAAGGAAAAATAGCGCAAAAGAGGGACGTGAAGCCGGACCCTGTGGAGAATGAGGACTTGCATGTGTTGGTGGAAGCCGACACACAGGAGTCTCTCGATGCTGGCTGTGCTATGGTGGAGAAGCTTCTGCAGCCAGTGGACGAATCGCTGAATGAGCACAAGAGACAGCAACTGAGGGAGCTCGCGGCCCTCAATGGAACCATCAGGGATGAGGAGTTCTGTCGGTTATGCGGT
Organism: Phoenix dactylifera; assembly: GCF_009389715.1. Taxonomy (NCBI): domain Eukaryota; kingdom Viridiplantae; phylum Streptophyta; class Magnoliopsida; order Arecales; family Arecaceae; genus Phoenix; species Phoenix dactylifera. The sequence goes on from NW_024067998.1 coordinate 236,488, forward strand.
GAGCCTGGGCACAGGCAGTATGCTTGCCCCTCCCGTACCACTACTTTTAAGAGTGATGTTCTTTGCAAAATTTGTGGGGATGGAGGGCATCCCACCATTGACTGTCCCATGAAAGGAACGGGAAAGATGATGGATGATGAGTACCAGAATTTCTTGGCTGAATTGGGTGGGGCTGCACCGGAGCCATTAACCAAACAAAGCTCGGCCTTGCCAGTTCTTGGATCAAATACTTCTGGGAGCAATCCTCCTTGGGCAAGTGGTAACAATGCTGGAGGCACACCAGCGAATGGAATCAAGAAGGAATACGATGAGACGAATTTATATATCGGGTACCTACCGCCTAGTCTCGATGATGATGGTCTTATCAGATTGTTCTCATCTTTTGGTGATATCATGATGGCCAAAGTTATCAAGGACCGGAATACTGGATTGAGCAAAGGTTATGGTTTTGTAAAGTATTCTGATGTGTCTATGGCTCAACAGGCAATAGCTAGTATGAATGGGTACAATCTGGAGGGGAGAGTAATAGCTGTGAGAGTAGCAGGTAAACCACCACAGCCGGCTGTGCCCCCCGGCCCTCCGGCTCCCCCAGCACCAAGCTACCATGTTTCAAATGCATCAACTGGCGGTTACCTTCAGCAGTATATGCCTCCACCACCACCTGGAAGTTATGCTCCAGTCCCATGGGGGCCGCCAGTTCCGCATCCATATGCTTCCTATGCTCTCCCACTGCCCCCTGGTTCTAGCATGTACACTCCGGTTACCTCATATGGAATGCAGTATCCCCCTCCACAACAGACTGTTCCTCCTGGTGCACCACCTCAGACCATGCCTTCCAGCAAAGCAATGCAGAATTTTCCTCCTGGGGTGCAATCACAGAGTAGTAATACAGGAACCACGCCTGCATTGAGCAACATGTATGGTGATTCAGTATCAGGAGTGGCTCCAACTGCTCCTCCACCTCCATATCCACCATCTTCTTTGGGATATGCATCTTACTATGCTCCAATTCCACCACCTGTACCGCCTCCTAGTGTTGATCCCTCGCAGAGCACTGGAAATGTACCATGGGCCCTCAATCCATCAGCAACTCAGCCTGCATCATCTGCAGAACAATCGGGCACTTATGGCGCAGATACTGAGTATGAGAAGTTCATGTCAGAGATAAAGTGAAGCTGATCGATGTTTCATATTATTTTGGTATTGCAAGGTAAGTTTTCAATGCTTCTTGGGGGAAACATACAGACTGATATAAATTCCAGGACTCGTTATTACCAATCGCAGTTGTTGCAGAAATTGTCTGATTTGATACTAGTTTCTGGCACTGCTGTTCATGGGTTACAGCATTTTTATTGAGAGATCAATATTTTTCACTAAATGATTCTTCCATATAATTTTTTAAACTAATAAATTGTAAAATATAAAGTAAGTTTCTCATATAAACCCCTAAAAGCTCCTTGTTTTAAATAACTGAATAAATTATACTTTCCAAAACTAAACATTTGGTTTCAATATTTTCACTTCATGTCTCACTTGTTGTTACAAATATACATGGCAATGCCCTTGGCCCAAGTTACAGGGATTCATGCCCATGTTTTAGAAAGTGCCATCAGTTTAAATATTGTTAACCTTGGCCTGCCTAAAAACATACCATTGGTAAATATTTAATAATTAAGTATATGAACTTGCCATTTTGTTCATTTTCATGACCAACCATGTGCTATGTGCTAAGTCATATATGTCTCTGTCATTGTAACCAGCTGCTTGAATTTTTTCTGCTGTTAAGGACTATATCCATTTCACTTTTATGAGTGGTAGCAGGGTCTAATATGTATAATGATTTTATAAGAAGTAATTGCTATTTGTTATTTTTGTCAATGTCGCCATGCAACATGTGAATTTCCTCATGCCTACACATGAATACTATATAGCATGAGAACTCTGATCATGGTTACAATCAGAGTAGTGGAAAAACCTTAGTGCAAATCTATTTTCAAAGATACACCATTAATTTAGCAAAAAAAAAAGATACACCATGAACTATTTAATTCTACATGAAGATGAGAGAATCACAAAGGTTATGTATGTTACGCAGTATAACAAAGGTGTTGAGATATGCCACTGTCGATACAAAAGTTTCAAATAGTTTATACAACTGATCAAAATTATTCAAACACAAAATGACAAAGCATTACATGTTTAAGCATGTTATGATGAGAGAAGGTTAACTGGTGCCTTATTTTGGACAGGCTGGAATATCTGGTTGGGATCCTAAACATCATTGATGTTTAAAATTAATAATATATCTGATTTATATTTGTTGCCATACAAAGTAAAGATGACCTGTAAGAAGTCCTATAGGAAAGAGGATATTAAATGATAGTTGATAGGTGAGATTTGATCTGATCAAGTGAAAATCTGATCCATGTCGTTATGCTCCTCTATTAGCCTCTTCGTAGAGAGAATTGTCTTAATTTGAAGTGGGAAAGTTTGTGGGGAGAGCATTTAGGAGGCATTTATGGCATCAGGATGTGAGACATTGGAGAGAGTTGAGAAAATGCAAACTGAAAGATCACCCCCCCCCCCCTGTGTGTGAGAGAGAGAGAGTTTTTTTTTTTTTCTTTTCGGGGGCGATTGCTTCCGACATTTTGTCAAGCTTGAAAGTAATCAATCGTTTAATTATTTGAGAAATCTTGTCTGATTTAATGATTTTTTATATAATCCAACTGGGTTTATTATACACATGTAGGATCTATTGTGGAAGACACAGACAGATTGGTATTGTGGAGAGTTGTTCCTATCAGATAGGGCAAGGTTATCCAAAGGAAGGGGCAAATCAGGTAGAGATAGATGGCTAGGGAGTATTGGAATTGGAACATGATCTGATCAGATGGGGAATTGTGGAGAGAATGTAACTTCAACTTCATTCCATGTAGGTAATAGTGATGATAGGTTTTTGACATGCCTTTTCCAGTAAGGGAAATGTGACCAGACCCAACACCCTGATATTGGTTTAACACAAAAATTGAAATAAAAGTTCAGTCTGTTAAAACCAAGGTATTTCGAACCAGTATCGGTGGCCTATCAGACCGGTTCATCCTTCTCGGTACCATTTTAGTACCGGGCCCGTACCGAGAGCCAGAGTCGGAGAAGACGAGGTGAAAAAGAAAGCAAGTGGGGGAGGGAGGGAGAAGGAGAGGCCTCCCCCGCCAGCAGGGGGTTGGCGGAGGCCGCTGGGGCGCGGCCGCGAAAAATAATTTAGGGTTTTTTAAGCGAAGTCGGCGACTTGCTTGCCGACTTCCTTTAAAAATTTTCAAATTAAAAAAAAAGGAAATTTTTAAGTGAAGTCGGCAAGCGATTTACCGACTTCACTTTAAAAACCTCCCCCTTTTTTTTTTTTTGCAGTTGCGTTCCCTGTTTCGAAATAGGCCCCCCCTCACCCCGTGGGCTCCGCCGCCTCCCCCCCCCCCCCCCCCGGCCGCAGCCTTCGCCGGCGATGGAGGCCTCTCCTTCTCCCTCTCTTCCCCACTCACTCTCTCCTTCTTTTCTTCTTCTCCGACTCTGGCTGGGTTCTGTCGGTACGAGCTGTGTAACGTTTTCCACAGCTGAACTGTACCGGTCAGGGTCTGAACTGGTACGGTATGTTTTAAACTGGCAGGTACAGGCTGGTTTAGCATACTTTGGTTAAAACAAAGAGGTTTTGTATATCGTGATTTATTGTGCTAGTAGCCTAGTACATATGCCTTGCATTTGGTTTTTAACCTTCTATTCTGTATTTGCAGGGGATGTCTTTCGGCTAAGACCATATGGAGGCAAATGCTATGCATTTGCTTTTATTTTCCCATTCTATCCCACTCCAATGATTATATTCTCACCAAAGCAACAAAAAAAAATGATTATATTCTCTGCTTGTCGTCATATTTGTTGTTGAAATTGTGTCTGGGAGTTCTGGATTTAGGTTTTGATGATTGAATTGTTTTGGCAGGCTTGAGGTTTCTTGGAGCTAATGTGACCTGATTTATTTCCTGTTGCTATGACTTCAACTAGTTGGATGTTTGGAACTCACATCTTTAATCTTGCTGTAGTGATGATCATTGCGGAGACTGCTGGGCTGCTGATTGTGTTTCATGGTATCTGCCAAAACTATGTAAATTGGTTCTCTGTTCCTTAGCAGTCCTCACAGGATTGGAGTTCTACGTCATGTGGACACCTGTGCATCCAAGATGTTGATCTCTTTTATATCTGTTTTCTTATAAAACTTGCCAGAGGATCTGATTACTAATGATTTTGTGCTGTTCTGATTGATATATGGGACTAATCATTTGGTTTTTCTTCTTCTGTTGCTTGATTGTTATCTAATAGCTTCATATGGCTTCAGTTTTTGTGATGACATTGTTTTTTTTTTTTTACTCAACATGTTTGAGTTCATTGAAGCTGGCTGATGGTTGCCCTCAACGTTTAATGCAGGTCTTCCTGTCATTAGTGTGGGTATGCACTGTTTGAACTGTTTGGTATGGAATTACTTTAGATGGTAATTAGTTATTGAAGATTTTGAGCTTCTGCCTATTTTAGATTGTTTGCCTAATGTACTTTCCAAGTTTCTATGACAGAGGAGAAGGCTCATTACTTGAGTTGGTAAGCAGTGGTTCATCAGGTAAGCTATGTGGTTGTAGACTGTCAGCTGGACTGGTAATTAATTGCCAGTTTCGTGAGGTCGCACAGTTTATAGGTATTGCATTCGTTTGCTCATCATAAAATCATAGTTAACGGTTCTAGACTGCAATTCTGTCGATCATGGTGTTTCTGAACAGACCATTTGCTGACCTTGGTTCCATTGTTGAGCTTAACCCATTGGGAGTGCAGAGACCTAGCCGATGCATTTTTGTGCCTCGTTGCTTTGAACATCACTTGGATTTTTTCATCTATTTTAAAGAAGAACATTTTGATACATGTCTTTTCTTTCTATGCCTGCTTTATCCATATCTTTCTCATACCACTTTTTATATTCAAATGAAAACTGATTTTGCAAAATAAAATCCCTCATATTGCATCGATGTCTGCTTCATAATTTTAGTAAGGCTCCTATTGTGAAATTTCTCAACCATAGATTAATTTTAAGCACGCCTTTTATTTTTTCTTTGTAGTACGCAATATGCAATTTTTTTTTAAAAAAAGTTGTCTTGTTGCTAATTCAACTTCTCCCTATGATGTAACTGATTTGGTAGTTTTAGGATCAACCAGAGCTGATACCATCTCAGCAAGCTCATGAAGTTTGATCCGTGCTAGCCTTGTACAAAGTGGAGCTAGCCAGGAGATTGTGGCACCCTGCATACATTAAACAAGGGAACTGTTTATGCATGAACGAGATAGGAATTTCCAGTTGTATACTGTGATCATTTGCTTTTGGTGAATGACCGTGTTGAAAGTAACAACTGGGTGGGGGGCGCTTCAAGATTAGTTTGTTCTTGCACCAAAACAAACCAGGAAGCCTATCAATAACTTGTGTATATTTTTTAACTCCTACATTAAGTATCATGTTGAGGTAGATTGTGAAGATAACATCGTATTGTAAACTGGCAAGTGGTAACACTTAAATCAACCAGGTCTGTAGAATAGAAGACTCCTATTATTATTATTATTATTAAACTTCTCTGGTGCTAAAGATGATAGTTTTGTTTTCTATCTCGTAGATTCGACCATCAATTGTTGGCAAGTCTTGGGTCCAAGACTGACCGAAGAAATTGCTATTAGAAGTTTGTAGGAGTAATCAATATTCATATAGGATTATGTGAGCCTATCATTGTATTATTTATTGATGACTGAAATCTTAGCAAGGCATCTGCACTGCTTACGTTATTTTTTTGGTTCCTGAAATCTATTGGATTCTGTATTATTTCAGGATCGAATCTTACGTTAGCACTACTGCAGGATCTTTATTCTTTAGGAACTTTGCATCGTCACTCTTTAGTGAACTTGTCTGTCTAGCTCTAGCGTAACTCATACTTTTATCTAGTAATAACGAATATGAATCATCCTAATGTTACCTCTTTCGAAAGCAAATTAAGTCCGTGAGAGAAAGTAGTCTACTTAGCATATACTTTTGAAATTTGCTCATAAGCCTAAGATATCATCCTAGTCCATATGTTTCTACTAGTTTACCTATTATCTATAATTTTCTAATGATGTTTATTTTCATTGCACGCAGGGACAATTCCCAGCTGCAGTAGGGTGCGTAACCTGCCTACTTGCTTGCATATGATCTTAAGCTTAACCATGAGATGCTAACCTTAACCATTTGATCCTAACTCGTTAACCATAACCATTCAAACCCAGCCCTTGCTATCGGATCCTAACCCTAGATACTCGATCCAACCCAAATCTAACCTATCATATTTAGACCTAGCCATACTATTTAACCCAATCACATTGCTCAATCACGCTCGCTCGTTGAAGCCAAAATCGTACTCTATCCAATCTCACCATGAACTAATCTCACCTGCCTTAACCCAATCCTAACCCAATTGTGCCCAATCGTAGGGCCAAGAACAAAATATGCAGCAGAAAGCTTAAAATCCCAGATTGGCCTCCAAAATTAGACCTATCTTGAACTCATTGTGGACTTAGGCTAGGCTTAAGGGTCATCACTACACCCACATTGCCCTTGATAATCTCACCCATGTTTCTATTCTCCTATCATGAACAACTTGGAATAGAATCTTCTATATGCATAAGGGGTGTATCATGTTAAATCCACCATCTTGTTTAGTCAATATCATCCCCTTCCCTTGAGATAACTTGGCGAGTGGCACTCACATCACCTCCCAGTTCATTATTCTTCATAACAGCCTTGATTTCTTATTCCCTCCGCTCTTGCTATGTGTCCTTTCAAACATTATCCTTTCTTCTACCTTCCTTGCATCAAATCCTACCTCCACTATAAGAGAAAATTAGAATATTATCCCTAACAAGCTCAATCCCCTCTCAATACTCTTTTCATGATGTACATTGGATGAATTCATAATATAGTTTTACAAATAATCGCAAATACCTTGCTTGGAGTTAACAAGTCAGAAAGGTATGTCCACCAAGAAATTGGTTGGAAGGGAGACTTAAACCTACGTTTGAAAAAAAATGGACGATTATGTAAAAAATGTACTGAAGAAGAGCATTTTTTTTTAGGGATATGGTACCTAGGGAAGCAATGGGCTATATGCAATGCTTTCATGTAAGTTGAACTATGAGTACTCAAAATGCTTTGTCATTAGCTTAGGTTAGATTGTCAATTTTACAGATATGTTTCTTAACTACTCTGACATTTGATATAGAAAAGTGCTTCGCCTTTCCAATAGCTCCCTAAAACTTATGCAACTCACAGTTTTTCAGAGCAGTGTTAAAATTGGCATTTCAAGGAGATTATTGTGGAAAAGTTGCAACATCCTTGAAAATAGTATGCATTTACTTTGCTATCTATCATTATAATACATATTTAACAAATTTATGATCTATCTTATTGCTTCATATTCTATTTTTTTCTTAGAATATACTGAAGGTCAAATCTAAAATCTATGGATGAATTTTACTCTCTTGACCATTTTGTGTTTGCATATATTGGAGATGCCAACTTACTAAGCTGGTAAAATTTTTGGTAGCTATACCAAATGACTCGGGATTGAATCTTGCCTTCACTAGAGTTTAGGGGATGAAGGGTATTTTGGAGACGTCCACCTCCTGTCATGTAGCTTATTATCTATAGACCCTTATATAAAAAACAAAAAATGATCATTTAAAATCTGATAATTATTTAATAAAAAACTTTCATAATTTGGATGCAAATATTATTCAATTTCAATTAAAGTACTAATTCTAAATTTGAAGAGGGATAGAACTAATTTTCTTCCACTCACACCTAATTAGATTTGAATCTAAGTCAAACTATTTATCGAGTGGAGTTTAGTTTGAGCAAATAATCAGATAGCATGATTAATGGACAACCTAATTTTGTACTCTATGAGAGGAAATTTTGATGTCTACATGGACATGATCATCAATATTCTGAACTATAAATCCTGTTTTGAGATATTAATTATTAATTTTAGAAAAGTCCTTGGCGCTCAAGCCGAGATCAAAATTATCAAGGAGATCAAGTGAGCAGACTTAGATCCAAGTGAAAGCAGAGAAAGTCAGGGTGGGCCCCAAAGGGGCCATACTCAGCTACTATCTTCTTTCCATTAACTTGAACTTGCTGGCTGCATTCTTTTCAAATCCATTTTTTTATTTTATTCCAAAATTACTTAAATACAATTTAATTTTTGAATGAAGTTGCACAACAGAAGAAGAGGCAGGCTCCAACTCAGTAGCCGAAGGGAGGTTGAGATCGGGAAGCAGTCAGTTCGAAGGGCCAACACTGCTTTCATCAAACTTATATTCTTTTCTCTCCTTTTTGTGGAACCGAGTTTATGCTTTTCCTGTTCTAGATTGATTCCTCTCAATGAAATTTGTAATGTTGCATTAAGTTACTTACGATTGTATGCATGCAGTCCGGGCTTGGAGGGAGATCTTTCATATCTTTTGAGATCCACCCTACAATATGGGATTAAAAAGTTCTTGCTAATCCGACAATTTTCAAATCTTTCTTTTCGACCCTTTCATAAAGGGCTTTACAATTCTTACAATCTTTTTTCGAGCCAAGCCAAGCAATAGTGTCTCAGCTTCTTTGTGGCGAAGATCTTCGAGCGGTACAAAGTACAGCTCTTCCGTAGAGGCCGGTAAAGTGGTTGGTGACTAAACTTTGGTGGTTCTACAGACAGATAGGATATTCGCACTAAAGGAGATTTTTCTAGTACCTTATCAAAAAAAATGTCACCTATGTTGTGAAAAGTAGATTGCCAATTTTTTGCTGCGATGGAAAACTATCCCTCGATAAAGAGAAAAATATCCACTTTTATAACATATTTTTTATTCTGAAATCATTATTGATTTGATTATATAAGAAAATTTACGGTTGGAAATCTATGTTTCTTTAGTCTAGGTTAGATTTTAATTTTATGCTTCGATGCACATTGATGCTGATTATCTGCGTCGATCCCCAAAATTTCTATTTCCATACACATGTCTATATGACACATAATATATACATTAGTTTGTAATAAAACATATCTTTCGTGTGTTAGTTTGATAGTTTCCTTTCTTAGCCAAATTCAAAATATTCTAAAATCGACATAATTTTTTTTTGTTTGGCTTCAATTGACATATTAGTTCTTATAGTATCAACCTGAAAATTTTATTCTAAAAATTTAAATTCAACACATAATTCTTGTCTATCTATTTAATTGGTGTACAATTTTTTTGTATTCATTAGAATTTGTAAAAATAAAATTTGAAATTCAAGATCCTTTTAATCGATGCAAAGTTTTTGTATTTTGGTCCATATCAAGGCATGTGTTTTATGCATTAGTTTGAATTTTTTCCTTGTATGGATCAATATTGCTTGCGACAAATAAATATTTATTCTTTTACTCATTTGAGACATTTGACACATCATCCTCACTTACACATAAATAATTTATAAACCACCATACATTGTATTCCTCTCCATCACTCCTTGGCTCTAGTCATTGTCATGAGCATGCTAATTACATAACTTGGATTATCTATGTTTGATTTTCTCTCTTTACATCTAATTTTATTTTAATATTTGATGATTTGCATCCGTATCATTTCATTCTACATCGAAAAATCATTTGTTTTAGTGGAAAAGAATAGGTGTTTTAATTTTGAAGAGGGAGAGCTGAGATCTTTATTAATTTATGTGTGCATGTTGATTCATTTTTACTTTTAACAACAGACTAAATACAACAAATAGTTGCTAAAAGCATTAAAATCAAAAAATACAAGCAATTGTGACAAGAAGCATAGTTTTAAAACCCAAGAAGTTGACTCAACTTTAAACATATTTTATGCTAGAATATATTTTTTAGGTCTAGGAATTGAATTAAACATATTTTCTTCAAATATAGAATTGTTTCACTCAGTATTTAAATATTAGGTTATGTTACCACAAAGCTGTATGCCTTTCTATTCTATGCATATCATGAGAATATATATTCAATTTCTCTTTCACTCAATTTTTCTTTTTTTGGATTCAGGAATCCTTACAATAGCTCTACATCTCCAAACTCGTAGGTAGTTTGGGTTCGGCTTTCTTTTCTTCTAGAGTTCATATGCGGTTGTATGATTTATTTTATTAGGAACTCTATTTAATGTATGATAAGCTGTTACCAAAGCTTCATCTAAAAACCTTACCTTATACCAGAATTAGAAAGCAATGCATTAACCATTTCTTTGAGCATTATATTTTCCTTTCTACCAAACTATTTGTTGTGGTATATATGATGCAGATATTTCATGTACAATTCTAGTGGAATGTTAACTTTAGATTTGTAGCATCTAGGATCGTAGTATTCACTTCCCTGTCAAATCTTAAATATTTAATAAATCTCTCATTATACAATTCTACTTTAGATTTGTAAGTTTTAAATTTTCCTAGTAATTCATCTTTAGAGTGCAAAAATAAATGTATCAGTACGTAGAATAATCCTTTATAAATATTACAAAGTAGTTCTTTCCTCCTTTGGTGGGAGTACTATGCATCCCATACTCATTATTTTGTACAAGTTCAAGCAATTTTGTATATCTTTCAACCTTAGAAAAAATATTTCTGGTAGTCTTATTATGCATGTTTTATATTTATCAACTTTTTTGTCAAAGTATGGAATTAAGTCTAACTTAACTATGTCAGGCATTCTTCTACAATTTATATATCCTAAACAATTATGCCATAAATAAGAAAATTCAGTAATATAAGTAGAACATGCCCTCATATGTGTAGCCTTTCACTACAAAGATTCCACCCTTGGGTAGAATAAACTTATCTACCTCAAACACTAATTTTAACCCAAACCTATTAAAAAGACTACTAGACACAGATTTGTTTCTGATTTTTGGTACATAATACACATCATTAAGATAAAAGTATTTTTAGAGGTGAATTCAAGTTTTATAGTTTCTTCTCTCTTAATTTGTGTAAGAGACTCTTCCATATATGGAACACTTCCATCTTCTACTAGTTCATAAATCTTGAGTAGACATGTTTAATTGCGTCGGATTTAATTTACTAAGACCTATTATCTTCAAGAATATTAATTCCTGATATCATTGCTACAAAGTTTCTCTTTGCTACTAGTGCACCCTTTTTTTTGCTCAAGAATATTAATTTTTTTGTATAATGGAAGCATGCACCTTCCTTCATCTTTTTAATCTTGTGAATGTTGACACACTGCTTGGCTCTCTTATTTGTGGGTTTGCTTGACTAATCTTTCTCTACCACATGGACTTTATCAGCATTTTGTTCCTTATTTTTATCTTGTTTACGATACTCCTCGGTGTGGAGATGGTTAGCCAAGTTCTCAAATGGTATATTTTATTTCTTATGTTTCAGACTTCCATTAAAATCTTCTATGGTGGAGGAAGTTTATCAATAATAAAGAACAAAATTATGGATATATATATATATAGTGTAATTTATAATTATTAAGAATTCGCTCTATTCCATGCAATTGTTCTATGGATGCATCATTGACCATCTTATAATTATTAAATCTACTAAAAAAACTTTTTACAGGTTGTATCCTCTAACATGTATCTTCCTTTTAATTTCTCCAATTACTTTTGCAGTAACAATGTTTTGGTAGGTGTCAAAAGAGAACATTATACATTCCTTTTAGGATATGTCTTTTGCATATTTACTTCTATCTAGTATGAATTTTTGTCACAGTTTTACTCTTGTTCTTTTCTGGCCTTGGTGTGTTGATCGAGAACGCATACAACCTTGAGAGTTGCAAGAAAAAAAAGTGCATCTTTTCCGCCACCTTAAGAAATTTTCCTCATTAAAACACTCTAGTTGACAAAGTTCAAGGCCATCTTTATACAAATAGCAAATTCATTTTCGCAGAATGAAGTGAAGCCCTAAAAATATTCGAACAAATGGGAGAAAGATTGGAAATTCTTATGGGAAGGATTCAAGGTCTGTAGTACTATAACTTTCCTTAAGGCTTTATTTAGTCTGACCAATCTGGTGTGCAACTGACGTCCATGGAGTAAGTTGCCAACCGCTTAACCTCTCCAATAATTTTATGTTTTGTTTTATATAGATTCATATTTTCTCTTTATTTTGAAAATATACAAATACTTTTCTAAGTATATCAAGAATTATTTGCTTTTACTAAGAAAAATGTCTGGTGGAATGCAAAAAGATTCGGCACTTGGAAAGAAATCAAGAGAACCCAAATCTTTGATAGCCAACTCAGTTCCAAGTGAGTGAATGTGCTTGTGGACTGACGAAGGTCGAGTTCTAGGGGTGAGAATGTCATCCGACATAAATATGCAGAACATCATGGAACTGACATTTGACAAAAAGAGAAGTGCATGCTTTAAAAATACTGAAGCCAAGAAATAAGTTAAGCTTCAAGATGTTGATGCCAAGTACATTATTGGATTCCTTAAAAACCACTATCATGTTTGTGGCAAGCTTAGCCATGAAGATTTTCTCAATTAAGAGATGAGAGCAAAGCGAAGACCTTCATCCAAAACTGGCGGCTAGTAGGGATTCAAATGAACCAAGGTAAGCCAGGTTAGTAAGCTGCCTATTTTTGACCTGTATGTAAGGAATGAGCTCAAGCCTAGCTCAATCAATGCGGCGAACCTGCACATTTTTATCACCCAAAACAAGATCGAGCATCTTAGCAAGCCAAGATTCTATTCATTTTAACAAAACCATTTTTTTTTAATTACATTTTTAAGTTTTTGTAAACACAAACCCAAGGTGTTAAAGCTCAGGTTGTTGAGCCAAGCCTGATGTTAATCTTAGCTTGAGCTGTTGACAAATAGCTCAGTTCATTCACAACCCTATTTGCTAGGATGTTCCAAGTGATTGAAATACAAAGACCGGGAATTATGTCCATAGCCTACACCCCAAATGGTGCGAAGGGCAAGTAACTCCACTATATCTTCTAAACCAGCTAGTCCTTCAAGTGATAGAGTATCATGAACATCCAATCGCCAATTCAACTCACAGCTTCTTTTGAAGAGAAGGGCAGGTGAAGATTCCCTCTAAATGAAAAGAGAGAAGGATTAAGAGTTATGGTCATGGACCATTAAAAAATGTCACTGGAATTGATATTGGTAGGAGAGCAGAGCCAAGCCCCTGAGGTTGGTCATGATTCTGATTCTAGTGTCCTGATGCAATATTTGGAAGCCTAATAAAGAAATATACCATACATTCTATCCTCCACTCAGATAATTAACTTCTTGAAAGATCCAAGACATACAATTTGATCTGATCCAACTGATTTACAATTTCATTGAGTTTGGGCTTACATGATTCTTGCTAGCTTGACTAATGCCATAACTCCCAACCTTGGTACCAAACATTTCTCTTCATCTCTGGGATTTCATGCGGCACAAAGGAAATTAGTACCATACATGTTGTTGTGCAATTCATTAGGGGTTGGTCATATAGAGCACCAATCACCTTATGCCACATGGCAGGCCGGCAGTGCATATGAATACTTTTGTGGCCCTGTAAGCAATTCCTAAGGAGGAGTGATAAAACCACTCATGAAAATATAGACAACCTAATCAGACCCAACATAACCAAGTTCTGTCGAAGCATTCTGGAATCATGGAACAAAGAGTGGCAGCTTTTCACTACAAACACCAACACCAGGAGGACTCTAGTCTTAAGATTATACTGTCCTGAAGAAATGCTGGTATGAACTGTGGAGAAGCGGCTGATAGAATGATGGTAATTGAAGAAGTCCAGATTATCTCCATGCTAAGCCCGCCCATTTTCTTTGATTTCAAAAATCATCTTCGGACCACTACAAATAATTTGCTTCCACATGAGATTACATATCAAGGTTGATATCTTACAAAGCAATAGCAAGCACTCGAGGACTATATTGCTTCTAATGCTCCTCAAACTTGACTGAAATCTGTGACATTTTTGGTTGGTGCTTCCTAACCTACAACATGTGCAGAGGAAGTCAAATCAAGCTTATGATGGATCAGACAAGTGAACAATAAATCAGTTCCAAGAAGTTAATACCTTAACACCAGCCATAGATAACAACTTGTGAGAGGCAACATACATGGCATCAGACTTGCCCAACGTTTTCTCAACAAAATATATGACTTCAGAGACACCTGACTGCGAGAATGAAGAATCATCAATTTCATCAAGCAGTAGTGAGAATAAAGAGAGACAGCATGATCATCATACTAATCTGAAGGCAGATTTTATCAATAACAATTGTTACAAATATATCATAACAAAATGCATCCTATCTGTTTATCAATTAAACGAGACTTTCAATTACATTAACAGTTAGAGCTGACATGAAAGCTGATATATTGATATTGTGTTCAAATGCATTGGTTTACATTGGCTGAGATAACAAGAACAGAGATATCAACTATTTTTTACTTGTGAGTGCCCAGTTTCAATATGAACTGCTTCCCAGCTGAGATCTCACCTGAGATGAAAACCTTGTCATGGTATGATAATTGATGTGCATCAGACTCTTGGATATAGATTGATACATCAAACTCTCTAGCAGTGACATGTTTAATACAACAAAATCATCATAGTTAGTCTGCTGGCTGTGAAAAAATACTTTAGTATTATCATTAGGTTTTGAACTGACTTCAAAGGAAATTTAAGTTTACATGGACTAGCATTAGCTCATCGGCTGCATGGGCAAGCAATAGAAGGGTTTCAGTAATACATAAAACAGTAAAATCATCTCTGGCGGATGATTGTAATCTAATCAAAAGAGCAGTTGACTTCATATGCTAGATGTCTTTGCTGTTCTCTCTAGAAGGTTTTCACCAAATTGAGAGAAGAGATGTAATCATGGATCAGAGACAGAGATTTCATTAGATGGTTTTATCTCATTAACAGGCAATATTTGGAACATTTTGCTTGCTACATTAAAGAGCAACAGTAAATTGTTGAATCAGACATGAAAGAGGCCATATTTTAATCATTGAGACAAGAGAAGGGGATTAGATGTTTCATGTTTTTCACTGTTTGAAGTAAACAGCTTCACTTTTATGATAATGGAGTAGGGTAAAATAAAACCTGGCCAATAAGAACACCTAGCAGAGATCCTTGTTAAAGTCTGTAATTGACATGGGCTTTACAGGAATTTGGGTTATATAATAAATGATGGTGATGAATGTTATTGCTCTTTTCTTTTTTATTCCACCTACCTTGTTAACAATTACTTCATATTCACAAGTTCCATCTAAACAAATATCTAGAGAAATTCGTGCAAGCATGTCAGACTCCACAGCTACATTCTTATCATGCAACACTATAACAGATCCTTTAGTGTTTTCACTGGCTTTTATGATTTCCTTAATCAAAAGTAACATGAAAAGGGCACTGAAATTGCATTTCTGGTAAAATGCTCTACATTGGAAGCAAAGGATTTTTCTGTAGAAAGATGACTGAACTTAATTTTTAAATGAACAAAGAAAACTAAAGCATATATAAATCAGCTGATATTTCTATTACGCGTGAGATATGGGAGATAAGATGTTTAAATCAATATGCAAGAACAAACCTGGATGGTGACCTAACAAATGGAAGAAAAGAAGTCCAAATTAACAAGAACAAACCTGGATGATAACCTTTGCACATTCATTGCATGGGAACATTGTGACGTATAATTTCTGCAAAAATGTCAAAAGGAATTTCTTTTACTGCAAAAGTAACCAATACAGTAAAAGACATATTTGTAAAGTGGTTACATATAGGCATTCTGAAAATATTATCAGTTGGAACCTTCAAAGTGCAGCAAAAAATTATTAACAGTCAGATATAGACATATATGCTATTACTGCCTAAGATTCAAAAGTTATTGCAAGGATACCAAGTTACATGCATCAATTTTCAGTAGAATGAGCACACAAAAAGAATTCACACATGTAATGTTCATTGTATGGTGAAAATTCCACAATACAGAAGCATTTGCCTAGTCTGCAAGCACTCTATCAGCTATTGCTCATATATTCAAGCTCATTTTTATTTTTTTTCTCGATATATATATATAGTCATAGAAAATCAAGGAATTATACAAATCTTTCAGGAATTGCTTAAAAATGATGTTACAAACCATTATTTGCAGTAAAATGTCCGAGTTATGTGCGTTGTATATATCCGTGTATTGAAAGCATGTCAAACTCCCCAACTTTAGGTAAAACTGAGGTGCTATCTAAGCAAGTGAACATTACAGGCTAAAAGGACAGATGTAGGACACCTTCATTTTAAAGGAGCTAGTTTCCTATTGCTGCTCCATCACAGATGATCAACTCAACCGAAATTCATTTGAGCTTCCTAATTGGATTATTAATAACCCAACCACGCAGAATTCCTAGCCGCTTCCAGTTTTATCCACTTATCCCACCAGCCATAAAACCACATGGTAATGGGAAGCAATATGGAGATGCCATGACAGAAAAGTAACGTGGGCCCATGCACTACCCTTAGACATAAAAACATGTCAAGACATGCTGACATGATGACTTCTTCACATGTATCCTACAAATAATTCCTATTTATTCATATAGCTCACACTAGAACCAGTCTTTGTTCTGTTTTTTCTCTGTTTTTCTGTTTTCGCCCTATTGCTCTATTTGGGATGAGATACAACATTTTAGTTAAGCTTATAACTTATGAGTTTTTTTGAGGTTAAAAAAAAAAGGCTCATAACTCTGCTTTAAAAAGATAACCATATACCATTAAAGCAAATATTCTTCTAACTACATAATGCACCCTTCTTTTATATGCATATGCAGAGGAAACAAGAGTACTCTGTTCAGCATTGCCATGTTCCAATATTACCTATACACACTGGAGGTAAAACATTTGCTCACCAGCAATCATGTCTGACATCGACTTGTGTGCGGACAGGTTCATATACATTTGTAAGTGCCTTTAACTAGATGTATTAGATTGGAACTATATGGTTGTATGGCAATGGCATGGTGAACATTTATCTCCAACATGTGAGCCAAACTAACAAGAGAATGTTCTCAAAGTTATATTTAATCTTCTTGGAACATTTCTAAAACATACAGGAGTAACGAAAAAATCAGGACTTATCTGTCAAATGACCTTGCTTAATGATATTATAAAAGCATGATATGCAAGTAACCTCAGAAAATAGCAACTTGTGAAAATTATACCAACATAAGGGCTATTTAGTTACTTTTTTGGTCTGATGAGCCCCCAATTAGAAACAGGCACCAGGAAGGGCTGACTGTAGTTTTGTAGGCATGGACCAAGTTTTGGCTGACAATCAAGCCCATCAAGAAAGGGATGTGCATCAAACTAGGCTTGGTGTTGACATGGCCTAATAAGCTTATTACATGCTTAGAGTGGCTTATCAGCCTAGTGAGTTAAGTATTTGGAAAGCTTCATATGTTATTGTCTCTGACATAAGCCTGAGCATAAATGTCATAACAATGCAAGATTGTGACCTAGCACCTACTTGACAATCAATTAAGTAAAGGCTGCAAAAACTATAATAAATGTCAATCTCATAAAAAGGACAGGCTCGAAAAATGTGCCTCCGATATTCAATTTGAAAAAGGTCAGCTATTACTATTTAGGTGAAGAGTAAAGAAACCTCACATCACCCAAATCAGGCTCATACACAGTGCTACAAGTGCAACATGCTAGCTAGCAATCTGGACGAACCTGTGGTTAACAAGTCTTACCAAAACAAGTTTATTCAACACCCAAAATGATCCATGCAACCTGTTTTGCCAAAATTGATAGGTAATAAAACCTGATAATTGAGTTTTATTAAAAGTATGCATCCTATTTTTTCATGAAACCTGCTTTCCAGATAATCATGCTTTATAATTATCTATTTTAGAAAAACTCATCAGCAACCAAACAGCCCCTAAGTGGCCATCTAACTATAAATTTATTGTATCATTTGAAGTAATTTCTAACATATAGCTCAAAATTTAATCTAGTTCACAAAAGCGAAGATCAAGAGTGACCTGTCCGGAAGCAGATGCATGGTTTGTGTTGAGGATAGCATTAACTTCAGCATGAACGACATAGCTGCCAGAGAAAATAAGACAAGAAAATTTTCATGATGGATATAGAGTTTATAGGCTGATTTGACCAAACAAGGAAGCAAATAAATAGAGAAAGTAACAAAACAAGACAGAGAGTTAATCTACCCTAATATGCATATGCAAAAATTGTGATTTGGTGTATGTTAGTACAATATTAGTTCAGACATGTCATTTACTCAAAAATTCTCAAGCCTGAATCCTTCTGTCAACAGACTGAAGAAATAGAAATGTATTTGACATGTTATGATCACTGGCCATAGCTAAAAAGCACTGAATATCTATCATCATTAGTCATCATATACAAGCCCCATCCCATCAATTTAAATCCAGTTAATCTCCTGCTTCACCTATTATCTACGAAATGGGATATCACCTAACACAACTTCAACCCAGATAAACTTGAAAAGAATGGGGATTGACAAACCATGATAGATAAGATACAGCCTTCCCCCCAAACAGCCACCACCCATTCAAGACAAAAAGGGAAAAAACAAGAATGCCTAATCAACCTCAAAAGAAAGTTAAAAACTTACGGGAATTTTGTCTCCAGTGGATCTCCGCTCATAGATTTCTGTAGAAGAAGAAAATGACAGGATTGCATTATTCAAAAGAAAGCTAAATTCCTTTTTGATCATCTAACAGAACAATTAGGACTCAAGGATAGAACATAGGATATAAGAACAATGAATAAAATAGCATACTGAGGAAAGCTAAAAAGACTAGCATACTGGAGGGTCTATTAGCAATTTAGCCTAAAAAATATTTCTGTGGATCACCAAAAGTTAGCTGAAGATTATTAAAAATTAACCTTTGCCCAAGGGAGCTTGTCATCAGAACAACCTCTTGGAAATCCATTATAGCCAATGCCTAAATTTGTTAACAACAGAATTAGATCTCTATGAAACTTAAAAAGTAAATAGAGGAGTGTTATTTTGAACTTTGGTTAAAATAGATAATATTGACATTGTAAGAAACAGTAAAATATAGGAAACACATAAATGGCATTAAATGTCATGGATTTGAAATGAAATATTCAAACTTCTGATCTCACCAAGAATTATTCCATTTAGACTGACCAGGCATGCTCCAACCTACAAAATGATAGTTGATTCAAAAAATAAGTATAGCAAGAAACAAAAATGCAGCCAAATGTAGGAAATGAGATTTGAACAAGAGCTACTAATAGCTCTAATCACAATCAAAAGATAGCGCCAAACACAATGCATGATATCTTCTTATCAAAAATAAAGAAAAAAAGGATAAGAAAGAAAGTTCTTACTTCGCAGAGTACAATGAGAGATACAAACTTCACTATGAGAGACAACTCATAAAATGTAACTTCATCTCATGGAGAATAACCCACCAAGTATTTTCTTTGATAGTATTAGATATGTGCTTTTGCAGAGGACCATTAAGGAGCTTTTTCTCAAGCTTCTATAAAATTAATTCATAGATCAGAAAAGGTAACATAGAAACCAAAAACAAGTCCCAAAAGAAAAAACTAAAGAGGTATATACAGAAGAGAAGATCATGAGATTTCCTTGATCAAATAGCTACATGTCGCTAGTGTCGCATATCTCAAAGCATCATTTGCAAGAACATGGAGCTGCAACGGTCTTATTTTGGTAAATTTAACTCCTTATTTCCTTATTCTGTCTTGTGTCAACTAAGAATACAGTCATCAATCAAAGCTTCCAGCAAGTCTCATGCAAGGTGTAACTCTTGGTAAGATAAAATTAAACTCATTGACTTTTATAAGTTATGTCTGCCATATTATCAGAAGGTTGAAACAATCGAACCCTTACTTCAGCAAAGCAGTTCAGAATTAAACTACATATGTTTTCCCATTCAAAGATATATTTACGAGACCAAAGTTGATGAGCAAAAGATTGTTTATCAGATGACTAATTCTTAATTTTTTTTCCATTGTGCATCATCAAGATTATGCCGTGTACCACGTTGATACTAGTAAAAATGATTACATACTAAGCTCTTTCAATGAGAAACAATCAGCAAAATTACAGGTTGACCTACCAAAGCTAATTAAAAAAAATCAAGGGCTCAGAAGAGAACTGCATAGGATTATATAACACTTGGATTTAGCAGGTTACTGCCACCTATATTGATTTCAACCCTCGCAAAGATAATCTGACAAACAGTAGACATTCAAACTAACAAGCTGTTGATTTCGCAAGAAAAAACTAGAATTTCTTTTGCTTTTCCGGGCAATGGATCCACTTGCCCCTAGAGAATTCATTGCAAATTCATTAGAAGTAAGTTAGACTTGTGTAATACTAAACACGACAAAAAACCCTAAAAAAGGCTCTCTAGTACACCAAAATTTCAAATCACATAATGGCAGCAACAAATGAAAGGACACCGGCCCTCACCTGCCTGTTGGGATCCTTAGAACGCTTCGCCGAAAGGAATGCAATGGCCATAAAGTAATCATCCCACGAAAGATACCTAAATTTTTCCCAGAATTAATTCAGATAAACGTCGATTTGCAGCAAAGTTAGTAAATTTATCATATCAATAGAAAGACGAGTGGAATTTTGAAACAAACCCTTTGCGCTTGGAGGGATCGAAGGGGCTCTGATCGGTGGAGTTCTCGACGGTACCATTGGTGGAAGGAGGCGAGAGGAGGCGCGGAGAGGGCCTCTTAAGGTTCGAGGAGATTAGACGGAGGGCAATCAAAGAGGCGAGGGCTCCAATGGCCGCGGAGACGGAGATGAGGGCGAGATCTCTCGAGCTCATGGGGGCGGCGATCGGAGAGCGGGAGGCGGGAAAAATAGAATAATAAAATTAAGGGGAGGGGGGTTGGAGACTTGGAGTGGGCGTGAAGCGGGGCGTTTTGGTTGCCGCGGGAAAGGAGAAAAGATCGTGGTTACAAATAACGGCGTTATAAGGAGCCCCCGGCTAAAGTCCAGGGGCATGTCTTAGGGCCCAATTTCGTATAGTTTTTTTTAATAGAAATAGGGAAGTCGGTGAAGAAAACATATTTAGTTATCTTGTTTCATTTCTTCTTTCTCTAAATAATTTTTATTTTTTTTAAACAAATAAAATTAAAAAAAAAATACTTCTACTTTTCTTTTTTTTTAGAAGTAGGTTTTCACCTCTCTCTCTCTCTCTCTCTCTCTCTCTCTCTCTCTCTCTCATCCTCTCCATCTCCACCCTTTTGTCTCCCCGTAGACTTTGCCCCATCCTCCTCCCCACTGCTATCCGCCTCTTCGGTGCTTTCTGCACTGTCTCACCATTGTATTCCTCATTCACACCACTTCTTCCGTCCATCCGTTCATTTGTTTTCGACGTCCACCTTCTGCCATCATCTATCTACTTTTTCATTCTCAATGTCTTCTCGTTTGTTCATTCTCTTGGGAGCAGTGGTGACCATCCATTCTCGGCATCTGTCATCCGATCGAGCACACTCCCGTTCGAGGAAGAAGAAAATATAGTAGGTTTTTTTTCTTTCATTGATAATTTATAAATTGAGAAACATAGCCTCTAGTCATTTTCATCTCCTAGTTCGAACATGACTTAATTTTCAAAAATATATATGGCTAGTGAAAATAAACATGAAAAAACTAAAAATTCTACAGGAGGTAGATCTCAATTTCTATATCAACTATGTCTCAATTGTTTTACTTAATTTTTTTTTTCTAAATTAGAAGACGTGTTCGGTCAAAATTCATACAAAAAAAAAAAATTTTAGTTTGATCGATCCATTTCGAGATCTGAATGATAGAATTTGGATATAATCACTTGGTCCATCAAACTTTTAAAGGATGGCGTCGCTTTATAAAGCTCAAAAAGTTATTGAATTTGAAAAAAAAAAAAACTTAATTAGGTGTCATAAAATCAAGTTATGGCTTTTGAAAGTTTGACACACAATTCGGCTTCTCTATTTGGCAAATCTCGCCCCTAAACCCTATTCAGTCCTACCCAAATTGGTCGAAGTAGTCCACACTAAGTTGAATGATGCTTCTAAATCAGAACTCCTCATGTTTAAGATATTTAGCTCCAACTAGATTAAAACTGAAAGTGGAAAAATGCTTATTTTTATGTCTCGTAGCTGAATCACTTAGCTTTGCTTAGAAGTTGATCCTTCCTTTCAACGACACAATCCGATGGCCTCTCCTGCTTGGTTTTCTTTGCTTTCGGCTCTCAGCGAACCACCCTTCCTGCTTCTGCATCTGGACTATGTCATACGGCCACTCCTTGTCATCCTTTCTCGTTGACAATGGTTATGGTAACTTTCCTTCGATCTTGATCTTGATTGATGGAACTAAGGAGCAAGAGTTTAGCCGCTCATGATCGTATATTCATCTTCTATAATCTTATTGCCAGTGTTTAACAAGTCATTTTGCTTAGGCAACAGTTGCAAAGTTTATACTTTCTTGTGTTTCCCCGAAGTGTTAACTTTTTAATGACTAAATTACTTTCCAATATAACTACAAAAGATAGAAGAAAAGGCTGGTTTAGAAAATCTCTTGAATCCTAATCTAGAAAGTATTTTAGGTTCCTAACTTATGGAAACCAACCAAGAGTTAGAATTTAAGAAATTCTTAAACTATCACAACAAATAATAACCTCTATTTCCAAAAATATCATATTCATGCTTTAACATGGATATATCACATGCTTGACGCAAGTACTATAAATGGTGGGAAAGGGTCGCTGTTGGTTTTATGGGGCCTGCCGTCAAGCGTGGAGCCGCATGCCCCCGACCCTGTGCACCCTCAACCCCCAACTTCCAGCCAACAAAAGGGGAAAAAAAAGGGAAAAACACAGAAGCCCTACGGAAACCAGCCTCACTGCCCATAAAAGGGACAGGTGAAAATAATACCCCTTGCCACCATGGTGGTAGCCTAGTAGTACTGGACAGCAATTCTAACCACAATGTCCCAAGTTCGAATCGCTGCGGCGACGATTAAATTGTGGACCGGAGCTCACTACTTTGGTCACTGCTTGGACTTGTGGTGTAGGACCGCTCTTGAACCGCTAGTAGCCGGGGTGGTGCCGGGTGTGACGTACTCACACGTGGGACTCGAGCCAGAGCTCAGAGGAGTAGCTGAGCCGGGCCCACGGGTGGAGAGGGTATGAGTAAAACCGGTCGGGGTGCCCAACACACGGCCATTTCTGCCCACATCGAACATTCTCCTGGCGGGGCGGGGGCCCAGTGGGGGCTGCTACGCGGGGATGGGCCTTGTCCCTTCCTCCCCCCTACCCCTTTTACTTTAGCAAAAAAAAAAATAAAATAATACCCCTTCACACAGCCTCTTGTACATTTCAAAATTCTAGAAGACTAGAATCCTAACTACACAAAAAAAAATTTAAACTTTCTATTTTTTTCTTCTTTAATTTGAAATCTCACAATCCAAAGCTTTTCTTTAATTTAAATCAGTCCTTACAATTAGAGAAATTCATCGACAAATATTGTTTTTAAAATAATAATTACTCTCGAGAGTTTTCTTGTTTTTAAAATAATATTGTTTTTAAAATAATAATATTGTTTTTAAAATATTGTTTTCTTGGATCCGCCTCTATTTCTACCCGCTTTCAAATTCTGGCCATGACCTGAGCTCAGCCCCGTTGACTGTCACAACGGATGAGTTTGTCCTCATGAACAATTTCACTTTCAAGAGTTCCAACTTCACATATTTGTTCAAGGAGTATTCAGTGAATGTAACCTCTGATTTGTTGGTTCTTACCTTCATCCCATCGAATGGCTCTGTTTCATTTTGTGAATGGGATCGAAGTCGTCTCGGTTCCTGATCAATTGATCAATGATCAGGCTCCGGCTATACCAAATGCTCCTTCCAGTGGTCTCTCTTAGCTTGGTCTTGAGACCATGTATCGCTTGAACATTTGGAGTGCCCCAAAGGCCTAAAATGGTGCATTAAGGGGAGATATGATGGTGAGATTTGGTAGCTGTGCAAAGTGATTAGAAGGGTTTTGGAAGCCTTCAATTTCTGAGGTTTAAAAGGAGGAACCAAGCTAATCTCTTTCTATCCATTTTCTGAAATTGATACTTTTCTATTTCTCTTTGTTTGAAAAAAAAAACAGAGAGGAAGATCTATCTGCATTCTAATTACCCAGATTACTATGTAAAGGATTGCGACTTCTAGAGCAAGTCCCGGTCACATTTTTTTTAAGTTATCATTTCTACCCTGCAATGCATTGCATAGGATATATATATATATATATATATATATATATATATATATATATATATATATATATATATATATATATATATATATATATATATATATATGCAAACAGTTGGTTCCTATTACTCAACAACCATGACAACATTAGCTTTTAGTACAAAGCTATGGTTTATTATACATATTTAAAACTTATTCACATTGTAAAATACATTAATTTCAAATATATTATGATATTTCATATTTTCATAATTATTTATTTTCATAAAAAATTCAATCCTCTTTTTTAACAGAAAACAAAAAAATAAATAACTTCATTTTATTTTCATAATATTTTGAATTTTTTTATGTTTAAAATATCTAAATATATTAACAATTTCAGCGTATTTCTATAATCACACACACACACACACATATATATAAAGTCCTTTAAAAGTAGATAATTCATAATTCTTTTTATTCATGCTATAACCAAAAAGTAATAAAATTTAATATAGAATACTTTTAATACTTTATATTTCATGTATATTTTATTTAAGCAGTTTTAAATTTTTAAATATATTTAATACAAATTAAATTGGATCCGTGATCCAAATCCTTGGTTAAAATGCTCTCCATGAATGTTTTTAATATTTATGCCATAGATTATTACCTGGTTATTGTACATTGCTTGCAACATTGGTAGTGAATTTTTTATCAAAAATTATTTTTGTTTAATTGCTAAATAATCTGTTCATTAAGTGGATTGGTCAAATCAAATTAAAAATAATATATTTAATGTACTAAAAAAATTTAGGTAAAAATATATTATATAATTAATTTCATTAAACTTATTATCTCTCTAATAACTAATAAATATTATAAAATTCTTTTTTCTGGGAATAGGCAAAAGATATTGTGCATCCCCCTATATTAATAAATTATTCATGATACATCTTTAATTAATTAATAATCACTAATAGATACACAACTACTATGAACTAGATTAAAAATCTTGAGAAGAACTTAACCTACACTTCTCCTACTATTTATCTGACTTGACAGTTCATGTAAAGTAAATAGATTTAGTCAAATAAAGTTGAAAATAGTATATTTGACTCATTAAAAGTTATTAAGCACAAATAGAATATATAATTGTTGATATATATATATATAATTGAAACCTCACTACTTCTAAAATTTGTTGGATATATATAATTTCTATTTCTAAAAAAAATAAATATATATTTAGTAATGTAATATTATCCTCATAAAAAATCTAAATCAATTTGCAATGGTACTAATTTATCACAAAAATAAACTACAAATAATTAGCAATAAGAACTATTAGTTATACAACGATATATAGATAGCAAAATTTATTTCATCAATAAATAGTTAATATTCTATAACAAAACTATATATATTGCCAATTAAATTTTTTTAACCAAAAACATTATTCTTACAAGGTGTCATCACAACATAAAAAATTCTAGCAACATCCATAAATAATCATTACAATATCATAGACCTTTTTGCAATAATTTTTAAAATTGTTGCTATAGAATATAAATTTTTTTGTAGCATTTATAAGGCACCATCACCATATAGTAACTTTTAATAACACTCCTGATGAACTGCCGTAATATTATACGTCTTTCATGATAT
The DNA here is from genome assembly GCF_009389715.1 of Phoenix dactylifera. Classification (NCBI taxonomy): domain Eukaryota; kingdom Viridiplantae; phylum Streptophyta; class Magnoliopsida; order Arecales; family Arecaceae; genus Phoenix; species Phoenix dactylifera. Next base: position 262,521 of record NW_024067998.1, read on the forward strand.
TTCTTAAAATCATTACTAGAGAGCATTTATAGTAATAGATATTGCCAAGTGTTATTAAAATTTCATTGCTATAGTCTTTGTTTTTGTAAACTATGTATATATATGCATGAACGCATGTATGTATATATGTGTGTGTGTGTGTGTATATATATATACATATGTATGTATGTATATATGGATATAGATATGTGAGGCCTAGCCAACCTGACTTAGTGGAACCGAGTCGACTTAGCCTAACAAGGCTGGTACTCGAACAACTAGCCAAGTGAGTTAATTGTGCTGAATGAGATCCTCACTCTACTGGACTAGCAAGGGCAAAAACTTTGCTCGAGTGAGACAATCATGAGCAAGATCACCGGAAAGGATCATGGATCCATTGCCATGCACAGAACAGTCTATATGATAGCACGCAAAATCACTTGAAAGTCTCATCCCTTTCTCCTATTTCCATCCCTTCTCCCCCTTGATTCTCCACTGTCACTACCTCTATCCCTTGTTTCATCATTGCCTTCCACCTCCTCCATTCCACCTCCAAGCTTTCGTGCAGGAACCAATGTCTTTCTTGAATTTGGTGGGTGATCGACGATCGGACACTCCCTCTCTCCATTGTCTTACTTAAAGAGCAAGTCTCTCTCTCTCTCTGTCTCTCTCTCTCTCTCTCTCTAATTCTAGTCCTCACCACCACCTATGGTTGTGCTGTAGTCGAAGCTGCCGGTCATCATTGATGACCTGCACCAATTGGATAGCTTTATTTTTTTTCTTATACAGACCAGGTATCTAGTCTCATCAGATCTCTCACTTTGTAGCTTGATGGCCAATCTAAGCTCATTTGCTAGTAGCTCATGTTTCATGGCCAAACTCCCCTGTTCTTCATCTCCTCCCTTGTATTGAAGCTTACGTCTTCTTCTTTCCCTTCTTCCCCTGAGCCTTTGTCCTCGTCAATCCCGATGACCGGGCACCAACCCAATCATCAGACATACGAGCTAAGACTCGTTTAGTGCTGAGACTCCGAACCTCTTTCCCTCCTTCCTTTCTCCATATGCTATCTGTGTTGGATCCCGTTTTAATTAAATCCTGATCTTGTTTAATTAGAACCCACATTTGACAAGTGTCCCTTGAATTTCGTAAATCCTGATAATCACAAGGGCATTAAGGTAATTGCACGGCAGTGAAAGGTTGCCTTGATGGGGGTGACTCTTCACGTGTGTAACTAATCACGGCGTTTGGTCCCTGGAGAGGGCTATAAATAGCCTGTCAGACCCCTTCTCTAATACACGCATTAAGAGCTCTCTCTCCAGAAGATTTCTCGCTAATCTCTTTTCAATCAGAGCAAATCTAGGTTGACCGCGGCTGGGCACGCATTTCAGAGTCCAATTAAAGATGGATTTAGCGAATCAAGGTATGATTTATAATTCATTAAGTTAATCATTCCATCAATGGTATCAGAGCGGGTGGATTTGATTCCAAAATAAATCATACCAATTTGATATATTAGTTTAACCTGCTTGAGAACCCGATGTTATTTAAACATCGGAACGAATTTTGGCTAGCCGATGTGGGACTAAACTCTTATCTCTGAATCAGAAGTTTTTCCCATATTCCTTAAAGCAATGAATTTTCTTCATTTGGGCGATGTGGGACTAAACTCTTCCCATCTTTCCCCTTCTTTCATTTTTCTCAAGAAAAATAAGGAAAGGAGAGCCGCTGCCATGGCCGCCGCTGCGGCGGGTCTCGGTCGCGGCCCTCCCTGTCCAACTGGTGGCCAACAGGGCCACTGTCCAGCGGCCCGACTCCCCGGCTGCCGCTGCGACCCGCCCCCCGGCGAGCCAGCAGCGGCTGCAACCCGCCGTGGCCACCATGGCCACCGCGGGCGAAGAAAAAAAAAAAAATCGGCCGCCATGGCCTGCGGCCCGCCGCTAAGCTGCCCCGACCACTGCCAGCGGCGCCAGCCGCGCCACCCACGGCGCCCGCAGCACGGCCTGCGGCCGACGCCCCTGCGGCCCGCGACCGCGGGCTGCGGCCGCACCCCGCGGCCGACCCCCGGCCTCCGGCCCCGCCTTGTGGCCGCCCCGCGGCCTGCGGCCATGTCTACGGCCGGCGGCGGCGGTTGCGCCGCCGTCGTTTAGGAGAGAAGGGGCCACTGGTTTTGGCCCCCTTCTCCTCTTTTCGTTTGGGGAAGAAGATGAATAGTGTTGGGTTTCGGGTTTCGGGTTTTCTAAACCCGCAATCCGAATCCGGTTAATAAAAAAAAAAAAAGGTGAAGGGATTAACAGGTTCCGGGTTATTGGGTTTCGACCCGCAATCCGAAACCCGAATCCTTTTGACTAAACTGTGAGTTTTGCAAAGAAACCCCTGACAATATGTTATTCTGAACAAGGGGATTCCGAAATTCATCTATGGTCCCTAGACGAAAGTTAAATTACAGAAAGGTGCTAAAGTATATTTATTTGATCCCTGTACTTAGGATTCATTACAGAACGGTACACTGATTATTACATATTGGTCTCCGTAATGAATTTATTGCATAAATGATCAATTTATATGCTTTCTTATGATGATACATGATTGTTTAAATTATTCATATTTTTCATGATAAAAGGATGATATATGCATGAGACGAGCCAAAGCATCTTATGTAGGAAAAAAAAATGATTAAATTTTTGCATATTTGTGGTGACGAGCCAAAGCATCCCATAAATTTTAGAATGCTTTAGTTTAATTTAATCAATAAAGAGTCTTTTTATCATCATCTCATGAAATTGAATAGTTGCATCATATATAATGAACCGGCCCCAAAGGGAAATCATTATACAAACTTAATGATGGGATGAAATAATGTTATTAGTATGATATTTATGATGAAATCTTGTTGCCCAAAGGCCTTGAATTCTTCATTAATATTGAACAATATCTAGTAAAATTTTATCCATTGAATAACGGTGTCTAAGAAAAGCTTGTTAAAAAGGCATACGTGCCTAAGAAAGGCTAGTACTTAAGTGAGCCTAGTGCTCCACCACCGATCTGGAGCTGATCTGGCTGTTATTCTTTGGATTTTTCCAACTAGATATATAAAGTTCATTAAATATCATACTTAATGCATTAGTTTTATCGTAAAGGGGTAAATCATGTAAAGTTAATTTTGATTTACTCACTAAATTGCTAATATGGGTTAGTGATTTAGATAAGGTTTTAGCGTAATTATAGCATGCATATTGATAGTAAGCATATGTTTTGCAGCTTTGTTTCCGACAGTTTTTTCACAATCCACATCATGCATCCCAATACTTAATGGTTCAAATTTCTCGGAATGGAAAGAAAGACTGACGTTTACTTTAGGGTGCATGGATATTGATCTGGCACTTCGTGAGGACATGCCACCTGTCCCCACAGAGGAAACTATGCCAGAGGAGAAAAAGTTGTATGAGAGGTGGGAGCGGTCAAACCGCTTAAGTCTTTTACTCATACAAAATTATATCTCCAGAAAGATAAGGGGTTGCAATTTGTGAGTTCAAAGAAAGCCCTAGCCAGCACCTTAATATCAAGGTTTGCTTCCTTGAAGTATAATGATAATGGTGGCATACGCGAGCACATTATGGAATTACGTGACATCGCTGCCCAATTAAAATCATTGGAAGTAGACATGTCAGAGACTTTTCTTGTACACTTTGTTCTTAATTCTCTGCCTATGGAATATGCACCATTTAAGATCTCATACAACACACATACAGAAAAATGGACTATGAATCAACTTCTAGCCATGTGTGTTGATGAAGAGCAGAGAATAAAACAAGAGAGGCAAGAGAGTGTTTATCTCACCTCTCATAAGGGAAAAGGACATAAAGAGGTCGGCGGTACCAGTCATCATATTCCTGTTAAGAAGAAGAAAATGAAAGTGTCAGCCAAAGTGACTGATAAAAGGCAAATAAAGTGCTTCTTCTGTAGAAAACAGGGACATTTGAAAAAGGACTGCATCAAGTACAAGAAATGGCTCGAAAAGAAAAGTACTTTTCTTTCCTTAGTGTGTTATGAATCAAATTTTATTGATGTACCTCATAACACATGGTGGATTGACTCTGGTGCTACTATCCATATATGTAAAACTTTGCAGGGATTATTGAACAAAAGAATTCCAACGGAAAGTGAACGAAGCATCATAATGGGAAATAAGATGCATTTACATGTGGAAGCAGTTGGAACGTTCAAATTGACCTTAAAGACTGGCCATATTTTGTATCTAGAAAATACCTTCTATGTATCCGGATTTTCAAGAAATTTGATATCTATTTCGAAACTTGTTTCCTTTGGATATACCGTTTCATTTGGACGGTCATTTGTAAACCTTTCTTTGAATAATATTATTGTTGGTAATTACTTGTTAGAGGATGGTTTATTCAAATTAGACCTTGATACATCCTTTGAGCTATCCCTTTTATTCCTGCAAAATAAAGAACATTATGGATTAAAACGTAGCATGATAAACGAAACTTCCTCTATGTTATGGCACCGAAGATTAGGTCATATCTCTATAAAAAGAATCAAGAGATTAGTAAATGATGAAATTTACCAACTCTTGACTATGGTGATTTTGAAACTTGTTTAGACTGCATCAAGGGAAAGCAGACTAACAAGTTTAAGAAAGGTGCCATAAGAAGCACAAATTTATTGGATCTTATACATACAGATATATGTGGGCCATTTTCGACCCCATGTTTTACTGGTCATAAATATTTTATCACCTTTATTGATGATTACTCACGCTATGGGTATCTCTACTTGTTGTACGATAAGGCTGAGGCATTAAATGCATTTAAGCTTTTCAAGACAGAGGTAGAGTTACAACTTGATAAAAAGATTAAAGTTGTGAGATCAGATAGAGGTGGTGAATACTACGGTAGGTATACTGAAACAGGACAGTCCATTTGCTCGATTTCTTCAAGAGCAAGGTATAGTTGCACAATACACTATGCCTGGTACTCCTGATCAAAATGGAGTAGCGGAAAGAAGAAACCGAACATTAATGGAGATGGTAAGAAGTATGATTAGTCACTCAACTCTCCCAATTTCTCTGTGGGGTGATGCCTTAAAAACCGCTGCGTATATTCTAAACAGGGTTCCTACTAAAGCTGTCCCAAAAACACCCTATGAAGTTTGGACAGGTAGGAAACCTAGTTTAAGACATTTACACATTTGGGGGTGTCAAGCTGAGGCAAGGGTGTACAACCCACAAAAGAAAAAGTTGGACTTTAGAACCATTAGTTGTTATTTTATTGGTTATCCAGAAAAGTCCAAGGGATACAGATTTTATTGTCCTAATCATAATTTTAGGATTGTGGAGACAAGAAATGCTAGATTCCTTGAAAATGACCAAATCAGTGGGAGTATAAAACCTCAAGAAATTAATTTTGAGGAAAAGCAAACTCCGTATGGTGTGCAAGATTCAAATAAGCAGCCAATGATTCCTCTACCTATTATTGATAATGATTTGGAGGAGGATGAGTCTACTTTTAATGTTCCACTTGAATCTGTGCCAGTTATCACTGAGAATGTTGCTCCTCCACCTATAGAACCAGTGGATCAAGAAGCAACTTTAAGAAGGTCATCAATGTTGCCCAGATAGACAACCCAAGAGGGGGGGGGGGGGTGAATTGGGTTTTAAAATGATTATTACAATTAAAAGATTTATGAAATACTAATTAACACCTTTTGCAAATTGATTAATTAGATGCTATGTGCTGTGAATGAAATGAAGATAAGAAACAACAGAGCAATCACAAACACAAGGAATTTATAGTGGTTCGGAGCTAACCCTTGCTCCTACGTCCACTCCCCAAGCCTCACTTGGGAATTCACTATAACCCCTCGGATTACAGCCGGTTGTTTTACAAGCTCACAACCCAACTTGTTGTTTTACGAGATCACAACGAACTCGGTCGGTTTTCCCAGGCTCACCGACTAGAACCACCCGATTATTTTTCCGGGATCACAATCGAACCCTTACACCGTTGGTTTCAACCTAGGCTCACCAACAAACCTTTACACCCTTGATTCAATCCCCTGATTGAATCAAGTAAGGAACAAACGGTTTGAACAAAGACAAACAGAAAAATAGAGCTTCTAAAAAGCAGATATACAGCAATATAAATAAGAGAAAAGTTAAGAGCCCTCAAACAAGTTTATGATGATGTAGAGGAGGGCTTCTTGAACTCTGGGTCTCCTCTTGAATGTCTTGAAGACTTGAAGGCTGAAGGAGACTTCTTTAATGCTGGAAGAGTTGGTTGAATGGAGTTAATGGCCCTCTTCCTTCTTTTCGTTGAAATCCTTTTTGGCAGATGAAGATTATGTGTTTTCTTTGTAAGGAATGTCACTTCTCTATTTTGCTACAGTCCTCTGTGGCTATTTAAGCCATTCCCCACGGAAACTAGCCGTTAGACATAATCTACTAGCCGTTCTGCACATTCTACACATCCTGACAATGTTTTCGTTGGGATCGGAGTCGACTCGCGCGATCTGGAGTCGACTCGGCTGCAGCAGGAGTCGACTCATGCTTTTGTGGAGTCGGCTCGGCAACTGTTCCGGATTTGAATTAAAGTAGTCTTCTCGACTGGGAGTCGACTCGACTTAACCCTGAGTCGACTCCCCAAAGTCTGGAGCTGACCTAGCACTTTTGGAGTCGGCTCATTCCAAGGAATCCATAGATGTATTCTTCAACTTTGCTCACTCGAGTCGACTCGAAAATTCTGGGAGTCGACTCGGCGCTTAGAGTCCGAACTCCCGAGCTTCTGTCTTTTGGCTCGTGCTGTCTTGGAGTCGACTCGGACTGTTTTGGAGTCGACTCGGCTCTCAGTATCCGAAAAATAGTCTTCTGTCTTTTTGGGGTAGCGCTGCCTTGGAGTCGACTCGAACTGTCCTGGAGTCGACTCGCGTCTCAGAGACAACAATACTGTCTTCTGTCTTTTTGGGGTCGCGCTGTCTCGGAGTCGACTCGGGCTTTGCGGGAGTCGACTCGGCTCTCAGTGTCCGAAAGTTGCTCTCTGACTTTTGCCTTGTATAACACTGAGAGTCGACTCTCGCTTCCTTTGGAGTCGACCTGCCAACCATCGGAGTCGACTCGCGTTCCTCAGGAGTCGACTCGGCTCTCAAGGTCCAAAATAGCTTCTCTACCTTTCTGTCTATAACTCCCTGGAGTCGACTCATACTACTCTGGAGTCGACTCGGCTAGCATCGGAGTCGACTCGCGCTCTTCAGGAGTCGACTCGCTGACAGGTTTTGAGTTGTATCTTTCTGTTCGTCTGTCTGTTCTCAGTCGGAGTCGACTCGTAATGTCCCGGAGTCGACTCGAGCCTGTGCCAGTGCTTCTGATACGCTTGGAGTCGACTCGTAATATCCCGGAGTCGACTCGAGTCTCAGACTTTGGTTCATATTGACTTCTTAACTTATCCAAAATGTCTTGAACCAAATCTAGAGACACTTAACCATAAAATTTACAAGAATATCACTGAAACGCTAGATTGAATTCATTAGTAAACATAAGATATACTCAAATGCTTTGAACTCATCAAAATCAAATAGGGTTATAATCAATCACTCCACAATCTCCTCCTTTTTGATGATGACAAAACATTGAGTATATGTAAAGTGAATTGCTCAACAAACAATGAGATTTATAGTAAAATTTTAAAATGAATTCAAATGTCTGGTTATTTAATTTATCCAAACGTGAAAGGTGTGAAACAATAAATTTTGAAGTTAAAGCTCCCCCTTTCATTTGGAATTATATAAGCCTTCATATCATGCAATCAATTGTTTGGCTTATATATATTTAATGATTTTGCTTTCTTAAAAATTCAGATTCTCCCCCTCAACACATGCATTCAACTTAGTTTTGATTCTCAGAATTTGAACTTAAATTTTTGGTTTTTAGAGGAAAAATCTGTCAATTTGTTCTTGAGTATGATTCAACTAATCTCCGAATATCCCTTGAATAGATTCTGGAGATTACTCCATTAGGAGCCCCAACAGAGAGATAATGAGCCTCGAGGTATCGAATCCACTAAGAACAAATTATTGTGTGTTTTAAAAGTTTTTCTTTTTATTGATTTCATTGATTCTCTTTACATGTCTATTCAATATATTTCTCCCCCTTTTTGTCATCATAGCAAAAAGGAAGAAAGCACATTACACAAGCAATGAGAGTAAGGCTATAAGATATTAATTTGCACATTTTTGAAGAAAATAGTCTACTCCTTGTATTGATGTATAAGTAAGTACACTTGTGAATACAAAGAGGAAAGCAATAAGTACAAGTCTAAAATAAAAGCTAGGGCTTCTTGGAGGAGGATGCTGCTCCCTTGGGCAGTCTTGACTGTTCCATGAGTACGGTGACCCCATCTGTGACGTGCCCTAGCTGTGTGATGATCGCCGAAGTAGCCCTACTGTGAATCGAGGAGAGCTCAGTCACACTCTCCTGGAGTGTGTCCAATTTGGCGATCAACACGTTCGCCAGACGCTCGGCCCCCTGGCTCAGGGTGCCCATGTCATGTCGGATGTCATCTCGCGTCTTCCTTGTGTTGCTTGTGACATCGCTCATATTGGAGAATTGGGCTTGTATCAGGCTTCTGACATTGTAAATTTCTTTCCTCAGATGAGCCGTCATCTCGGTCACGGCTGTCAGGGAGGGAACCAATGTAGAAGAGGGGGCAGTGGAGGGAGCAGTCGCTGGACCTCGGAGCTCCCTCAGCAGGTCGTCCCGAAGATCTCGTACAATCTCCTGCCGCAACTCCCGGAGCTGCTCAGGAGAAATCCGGACCTCCATCGGCTGAGTGGGTGGAGCTGAGGAGGAGGGTCCGGCTGAGGTGGATGGTGCTGATGTGGAGGGAAAGGTGGGATAGTCAGAATCTGGATCAGGACTGGGGGAACGTCTAGTGGTAGGTGTGGAGGAGGATGGTTTCATGACCCAGGTTCCCTCTACCTTATGAAATCCCATCCTGTGTAGGGTTCCCTCACCCATGCGATCTGTCCATCGCAGTGCGCGAGAGGGTTCCCCCTCAGAAATGGGGATCTCAGACTCCCAAAAGATAAGGGTGTATAGCATCCTATATGGAAGGGTGAGCCTAGGTTTATCTAGTGGCTCACATAGGTATTTGTAGATCAGTTTGGGAAAGTTAATAGGGGTGTCTTGGAGAATGTAGTACATGAGGGCTAGGTCCCTCTCGGACACAAAGTCAAAACGGCCGATTTTAGGGAATAGTGTCCTAGAAATAATGCTCAGGAGGAGCCGCATTTCAACTGACAGTGAACTAGCGGACACCTCATCGAGTGGGGACTGGGGTGGACTCCCTAAAATGGCCGTAAGGGCCTCAGTCCTATCCTCTGGGTGTGTAGGAAATACCCCAACTTGGGGAAGATGTAGGATTTGTGCTATGAAATCCTCAGAAATGAATAGAGGGACACCCGCTACGGTTCCCTGTATCCCCCCATTGCCCCTATGCACTGTTCCATAGAACTCCCTAACAAGACCTGGGTATGTGGGGAGATCTAATGAACAAAAGAACTCTAAACCTTGGCCCCTCAACCTATCTCCTATGGTGAAGCCCTCCCGGGAGAGATAGTCGAAGTTGACGTATCTCCCGGTGGAGACCGCCTTCCCGGCGCACGGTCGCGAGGGAACCGGCCTCGGCGGGGAACGAACCGGAGGTTGTGGCCTCACGGGATCGTTCCGAGCCTTGGACCGTCGCTCGGCACCGGTCGCGGGTTGGGGCCTCTTCCGGCTTGGGACAACCATTTTCCGAGGCATCCTTGACCTAGGGATGGGGTAAAAACCTAAGGGACGGAAGAAGGTCGACGAAAAAGCCCTAACGACGGTCGGAGACGTTGTCGGAGATGGCTCTAGGGTTTGTGAACAGTGGAGGCGGTGAATAGAAGTGTTGATTAAACGCTTGGATTAGGGTTAAAAACTCGGATCCCGACCTCGAGTCGACTCCAGTAAGTCGCGAGTCGACTCGACCTCGAGTCGACTCCAAAATATGCGCGAGTCGACTCCCCTTATGCTTCCATCGGCCTCGAGTCGACTCCCGTCTATGTGCGAGTCGACTCCCCCTCATGAGCCATCGACCTCGAGTCGACTCCCGTTTATGTGCGAGTCGACTCCCCCTTATGAGCCGACTCTGAAACTTACTCGAGTCGACTCGAACTCTGGCACGCACCTAAAAATCATGCTATTTTCGTACCAACCAAGGGACAATCACTAAGTTATGATCTGATTTGATGATCATAGATGAGAACCTCCATAATTAACACTACCTAATCATCAAAATCAATAAACTAGAGGAGAACATTACTAGGATGGATCAATCACTCCTAATCCTCTCCTAAGCACACTAAATCTCTCTTCACTCAAGGGTTTTGTGAAGATATCAGCTAATTGATCATCAGTGCAAACAAATTGAAGTGTCACATCACCATTCAGAATATGATCTCTTATGAAGTGATGTCTTATTTCAATATGTTTAGTTCTTGAATGCTGAATTGGATTTTTAGTTAGATTAATGGCACTTGTATTATCACAATTAATGAAAATTTTGTCTTGTTTAATGCCATAGTCTTCAAGTTGTTGTTTAATCCACATGATTTGAGCACAACAACTCCCGGCAGCTACATATTCAGCTTCAGCAGTAGATAATGCAACCGAGTTTTGTTTCTTGCTAAACCATGAGATTAAGTTTTCTCCTAAGAATTGGCATGACCCACTGGTGCTTTTTCTATCAAGTTTACAACCAGCAAAGTCTGAATCTGTGTATCCTATTAAGTTCAGGCTAGATTCTTTAGAATACCATAAACCTATATTTTTTGTTCCTATTAGGTATTTAAAGATTCTCTTGACTGCAATTAGATGAGATTCCTTAGGATTAGACTGATATCTAGCACACATGCATACACTAAACATGATATCAGGTCTACTTGCAGTGAGATACAATAAAGATTCTATCATACCTCTATACATCTTTTGATCTACAGATTTACCTGATTCATCTTGGTCTAGTTTGCATGATGAGCTCATGGGTGTGCTGATTGACTTGTTACCCTCCATATCAAACTTCTTAAGCATCTCCTTGATGTATTTAGCTTGATTGATGAAGATCCCTTCTTTTGATTGTTTGATTTGAAGCCCGAGGAAATAGTTCAGCTCTCCCATCATGCTCATTTCAAACTCACCCTACATCAAGTCAGCAAATTCTTCGCAAAGGCGATTGTTAGTAGCACCGAAAATAATATCATCAACATAAATCTGCACTACTAACATATCTTTGTTTTTCTTCTTTAAAAACAGTGTTGCATCTACATTTCCCCTAGAGAACTCATGATCTAGTAGAAATTTGCTAAGTCTTTCATACCATGCTCTAGGTGCTTGTTTCAAACCATAAAGTGCTTTGTTCAATTTGTACACATGATTAGGGTATTGATGATTTTCAAAACCAGGAGGTTGTTCCACATACACCTCCTCATTAATATACCCATTTAAAAATACACTTTTTACATCCATTTGAAATAATTTGAAATCCTTAGAGCATGCAAATGCTAGTAATAGTCTAATTGCCTCAAGTCTAGCTACAGGAGCAAAGGTTTCATCAAAATCTATACCTTCTTCTTGATTATAGCCCTTTGCTACTAGTCTAGCCTTATTCCTAATTACAATTCCATTTTCATCAAGTTTATTTTTATATATCCATTTGGTACCTATAATTGAATATTCAGAGGGTCGTTCAACTAGGTTCCATACCTTGTTTCTAGTAAATTGATTTAATTCTTCTTGCATTGCATTTATCCAATTTACATCTTTTTCAGTTTCTTCTATGTGTTTGGGTTCAAAATGTGAGACAAAAGCTAGATGATTGTTTAAGCTCCTAAGAGATGCTCTAGTCCTAACAGGTTGAGATGGATCATCTAAAATTAATTTCTTAAGATGCCCGTGAGCATACCTCCAAGCCTTAGTTAGCCCATGATCCACAACAGCCTCTTGGCTTGATGATGCATTTCCAATTAATTTTTGTTCATCATCTTGTAATGTCATCTCATCAATCTTTTCTTCAAGAATTTCAGCATCATTATCAAGATCAACTCTCTTGCTAGAAGAGATGTCACTAGAATCATCAAAAACAACATGTATAGATTCTTCTATAACTAGGATTCTTTTATTAAAAACTCTATAGGCTTTACTAGTTGTAGAATACCCTAAAAATATACCCTCATCAGATTTAGAGTCAAATTTACCTAGATTGTCCTTTCCATTATTATGAACAAAACACCTACATCCAAAGACATGAAAATAGTTTACTTTTGGTTTTCTGTTTTTCCAAAGTTCATAAGGTATTTTCTTTATAATGGGTCTCAATAAAATTCTATTTAATATATGACATGAGGTATTAATGGCTTCTCCCCAAAAGTACTTAGGGAGGTTACTTTCACATATCATGGTTCTAGCCATTTCCTCAAGGATTCTATTTTTCCTTTCTACAACTCCATTTTGTTGTGGAGTCCTAGGTGCAGAAAAATTATGAGTTATTTCCTTTTTACTACAAAACTCATCAAATAAATAATTTTCAAATTCGGTTCCATGGTCACTTCTAATAGCTATGACTGAAGTATCTCTAGCATTTGTTACTTCCTTATGAAATTTCTTAAAAACTGAAAATGCTTGATCTTTATGAGCCAAGAACATGACCCAAGTATATCTAGAAAAGTCATCTACAATAACTAGACCATATTTATTTCCTCCTAGACTTGTGGTTCTAGTTGGTCCGAATAGATCCATGTGTAGTAGTTCTAGAGGTCTAGAGGTAGAGACACAATTTATGGATTTAAAGGAGTTCCTTGATTGTTTGCCATATTGACAAGCTTCACATATCTTATTCTTTTCAAACTTTAGTTTTGGCAAACCTATCACTGAATCTCTTTTAACTAGTTTTGATATTGTGTCCATACTCGCATGACCTAACTTACGGTGCCATAACCAACTAGCATCATTATCCTTAGTTTCATTAACAACTAAACATGGATTATGTTTGGCAAGATCCTCAAGGTCTACTACATACACATTCCCACGTCTTATTCCTTTGAAAACTAAACTATTGTCATTTGAGTTGGTTATGATGCATAAGGTTGGTTTGAACAACACATCAAAACCTTTATCACATAATTGACTAATGCTAAGTAGATTATGCTTAAGACCATCAACATATCGAACATTATCAATAAAAGTTGAAGGGGTAATTTGTACTTTACCTATACCAATGATGTGACCTTGGTTATTATCTCCAAATGTCACAGCACCTCCCTTCTTAGCCTCAAGGGTGAAGAATTGGTCTTTGTCACCCGTCATGTGTCTTGAGCAGCCACTATCCAAGTACCAACAATTTTTGTCGACCTTGGCTGCAAGACACTCCTACACAAGCAAATTATACAATTTTAGGTACCCAAGTTTTCTTGGGTCCTTCATGGTTAGTAGTGTTGGTTCCTTTTGGAACCCAAACTTTTTTAATTTTTCTTTTAGCTTTTCCTTTCCTATGGTCACACATATTTACTTTATGTCCTAATGTTCCACAGCAAAAACATGTTATTTTCTTAGATTTACTTTCCCCTGCTTTAACAAAGAAATTACTAAGGAGTTTTTGCTTATTTCTAGGTTTATACCCTAAACCAGCTCTATTGAACACAGCTCGTTGACTATTGAGTATCATTTCTAATTTTTCTGAGCTATATGTAAATTTTTCTACAAAAGGCTTGTACTTTTCAAGTTCTAGTGTCAATTTTTGTTTTTCTGTTTTTAGTGCATTTAAGTCTTTTGTGAAATTACCTCCAATAGTTTGTTTATCCTTTTTAAGTTCAGAAATTTCCTTGGTTAGTTTTTCGTTATCTTTACTTAAGGTATTAGTTTTTTGAATTAACATTTGGTTGTTTGTCTTAAGTTCTAAATTTTCTTTGGTGATAAAATCCTTATCCTTAACTAATTTATCGTATCTATGGAGGTGAGATTGATTGGTTAGTTTTAGCTCTTTATTCTTAAAACTTATTGTCTTATATTCATCCATTAATTCATTAAACGCATCATATAACTCATCAAAGGTAAAATCTAAATGCGTTTCAGATGTTACCTCATTTTCGTTTGCCATAAAGCATAGATTGGCCTTTTCTTCTTGTTCCTCATCCGATGATGATGAAGATGTATCGGAGTCCGATAGGGTGGAGACGAGGACCTTCTTTTTCTTGTACTTGCTGGCCTTCTTGAGCAAAGGACAGTCTGCTCTGAAATGTCCCGGCTTCTTACATTCGTAGCATCCGATTCCCTCATTTTCCCTTTCCTTACCTTTATCCTTGTGATAGGAACTTGAGGGGCCTCTCCTTTGATGAAAGGTCTTCTTACGGTTGATGAATTTTCTGAACTTACGTACGAGAAGAGCCTCATCATCATCTCCCTCATTGTCTTCCTCTTCACTGTTGCTGCTGCAAGATAAGTCTTTGTTAGTAGAAACAGATTTGAGGGCTATTACCTTTTTCTTGTGGGAGGACTCTTCTTCGCTGTGTTGTTTCATTGTGAGCTCGTGCGTCATTAGGGATCAAGAAGCTCCTCAAGTGGAAGCTTGTTCAAGTCCTTGGCTTCTTGGATTGCCGTCACCTTGGCTTCCCATGACCTTGGTAGACAGCGAAGAATCTTCCTGACAAGCTCACTGTTAGTATAATTTTTGCCAAGGCTTTTTAGGCCATTGACAATGTCAGTAAATCTAGTGAACATGTAAGTGATTGTTTCATTAGAATCCATTTTAAATAATTCATACTTATGTACTAATATATTTATTTTGGATTCTTTTACTTGATTTGTGCCCTCGTGGGTCACTTCAAGTCTATCCCAAATCTCTTTTGCAGAATTGCAAGTAGAGATTCTATTGAATTCATTTCTATCTAATGCACAGTAAAGCACATTCATTGCTTTAGCATTGAGTTGTGCCTTCCTAATGTCATTGTCATCCCAATCCCTTTCAAGTTTGGGTACAGTGACACCCTCTACATAACTGGATGGGATGTATGGTCCATTTAGTATAATGGTCCACATCTCATAGTCTTGGGCTTGGATAAATATTCTCATCCTAGCCTTCCAATATGAGTAGTCGGATCCATTAAAGAATGGGGGTCTTTGGGTGGACTGGCCCTCAATGTGGGAAGATCCAAATGGGGTTGTCATTTTGATCTTTTACTCTTTGGATAAAAGAGTTCCGGCTCTGATACCACTTGTTGCCCAGATAGACAACCCAAGAGGGGGGGGGGTGAATTGGGTTTTAAAATGATTATTACAATTAAAAGATTTATGAAATACTAATTAACACCTTTTGCAAGTTGATTAATTAGATGCTATGTGCTGTGAATGAAATGAAGATAAGAAACAACAGAGCAATCAGAAACACAAGAAATTTATAGTGGTTCGGAGCTAACCCTTGCTCCTACGTACACTTCCCAAGCCTCACTTGGGAATTCACTATAACCCCTCGGATTACAGCCGGTTGTTTTACAAGCTCACAACCCAACTTGTTGTTTTACGAGATCACAACGAACTCGGTCGATTTTCCCAGGCTCACCGACTAGAACCACCCGATTGTTTTTCCGGGATCACAATCGAATCCTTACACCGTTGGTTTCAACCTAGGCTCACCAACAAACCTTTACACCCTTGATTCAATCCCCTGATTGAATCAAGTAAGGAACAAACGGTTTGAACAAAGACAAACAGAAAAATAGAGCTTCTAAAAAGCAGATATACAGCGATATAAATAAGAGAAAAGTTAAGAGCCCTCAAACAAGTTTATGATGATGTAGAGGAGGGCTTCTTGAACTCTGGGTCTCCTCTTGAATGTCTTGAAGACTTGAAGGCTGAAGGAGACTTCTTTAATGCTGGAAGAGTTGGTTGAATGGAGTTAATGGCCCTCTTCCTTCTTTTCGTTGAAATTCTTTTTGGCAGATGAAGATTATGTGTTTTCTTTGTAAGGAATGTCACTTCTCTGCTTTGCTACAGTCCTCTGTGGCTATTTAAGCCATTCCCCACGGAAACTAGCCGTTAGACACAATCTACTAGCCGTTCTGCACATTCTGCACATCCTGACAATGTTTTCGTTGGGATCGGAGTCGACTCGCGCGATCTGGAGTCGACTCGACTGCAGCAGGAGTCGACTCATGCTTTTCTGGAGTCGGCTCGACAACTGTTCCGGATTTGAATTAAAGTGGTCTTCTCGACTGGGAGTCGACTCGACTTAACCCTGAGTCGACTCCCCAAAGTCTGGAGCTGACCTAGCACTTTTGGAGTCGGCTCATTCCAAGGAATCCATAGATGTATTCTTCAACTTTGCTCACTCGAGTCGACTCAAAAGTTCTGGGAGTCGACTCGGCGCTCAGAGTCCGAACTCCCGAGCTTCTGTCTTTTGGCTCATGCTGTCTTGGAGTCGACTCGGACTGTTTTGGAGTCGACTCGGCTCTCAGTATCCGAAAAACAGTCTTCTGTCTTTTTGGGGTAGCGCTGCCTTGGAGTCGACTCGAACTGTCCTGGAGTCGACTCGCATCTCAGAGACAACAATACTGTCTTCTGTCTTTTTGGGGTCGCGCTGTCTCGGAGTCGACTCGGGCTTTGCGGGAGTCGACTCGGCTCTTAGTGTCCGAAAGTTGCTCTCTGACTTTTGCCTTGTATAATACTGAGAGTCGACTCTCGCTTCCTTTGGAGTCGACCTGCCAACCATCGGAGTCGACTCGCGTTCCTCAGGAGTCGACTCGGCTCTCAGGGTCCAAAATAGCTTCTCTGTCTTTCTGTCTGTAACTCCCTGGAGTCGACTCATACTACCCTGGAGTCGACTCGGCTAGCATCGGAGTCGACTCGCGCTCTTCAGGAGTCGACTCGCGACAAGTTTTGAGTTGTATCTTTCTGTTCGTCTGTCTGTTCTCAGTCGGAGTCGACTCGTAATGTCCCGGAGTCGACTCGAGCCTGTGCCAGTGCTTCTGATATGCTTGGAGTCGACTCGTAATATCCCGGAGTCGACTCGAGTCTCAGACTTTGGTTCATATTGACTTCTTAACTTATCCAAAATGTCTTGAACCAAATCTAGAGACACTTAACCATAAAATTTACAAGAATATCACTGAAACGCTAGATTGAATTCATTAGTAAACATAAGATATACTCAAATGCTTTGAACTCATCAAAATCAAATAGGGTTATAATCAATCACTCCACAATCAAGGGTAAGGAGATCTCCAATTCCACCAGATTATATAGTATACCTTCAAGAAAGCGATTATGACATAGGGAATATAGATGATCCAATAAATTTCTCACAAGCCATAAATTCAGTAAATTCCTCCAAATGGCTGGATGCTATGAAAGATGAGATAGATTCTATGGCTAAAAATAATGTTTGGAATTTAGTTGAACTACCTCCTGGAGCTACTGCAGTACGCTGCAAATGGGTTTTTAAAACCAAAAGAGACTCCAAAGGCAAGGTAGAGCGACATAAGGCCAGACTTGTTGCCAAAGGATTTACTCAAAAGGAGGGTATTAATTATCATGAGACTTTCTCTCCAGTTTCAAAGAAGGATTCTTTAAGGATAATTATGGCTTTGGTGGCTCATTTTGACTTAGAGCTGCCCCAAATGGATGTGAGAACTGCATTTCTTAATGGAGATTTAGAGGAAGAAGTTTACATGAAACAACCTGAAGGTTTTGTTTCAGAAGGTCAGAGTCAAAAAGTTTGCAAGCTAAATAAGTCTATATATGGACTCAAGCAATCATCCCGACAGTGGTATCTTAAGTTCAATAACGTCATTTCTACATTTGGCTTTGTAGAAAACGTTGTTGATAGATGTATTTATCTTAAGATCAGTGGGAGTCGATTTATTTTTCTAGTCCTATATGTAGATGACATTTTGCTTGCTAGTAGTGATTTGGCATTGCTTAGGGAGACTAAGCAATTTCTCTCCAGTAATTTTGATATGAAGGATATGGGTGAAGCCTCATATGTCATCGGCATTGAGGTTTATAAAGATAGATCTAAGGAAAAAGTTTGTCTATCTCAAAAAGCCTACATTAAGAAAATGTTGGAGAGATTTGGTATGGAAAATTCCAAACCAAGCCCAGTGCCTATTACTAAAGGTGAAAAGTTGAGCCAATCACAATCTCCGAGGAATGAAATTGAAAGGGAGCATATGAAAGCATTTCCATATGCTTCACTAATTGGGACTTTAATGTATGCTCAAGTCTGTACCAGACCTGATATAGCATATATTGTGGGATTACTGGGGAGATTTCAAGCTAATCCAGAAATGGAACATTGGAGAGCTGCAAAGAAAGTATTGAGATATCTTCAAGGAACTCAAGATCATATGCTCACATACAACAAATCCGATCTTTTGGAGATAGTTGGATACTCAGACTCAGACTTTGCGGGATGTCCAGATAGTAGAAAATCAACATCAGGTTATATCTTTCTACTAGCTGGTGGTGCAGTCTCGTGGAAGAGTTCGAAGCAAAAGATGACAGCTGCTTCAACAATAGAGGCTGAGTTATTAGCATGCTATGATACAGTTACACAGGCTATTTGGTTGAGGAACTTTATCGCAGGCCTACAGATCGTGGACACTATTTCAAGGCCCATAAAGTTATATTGTGATAATTTAGCAGCAGTTTCCTCAATAAAGAATAACAAGATATCCAATGGAAATAAGCACATGGAGGTGAAATATCTTGTTATAAAAGAAAAATGTGATGACCATAAAGTTTCAGTTCAATACATCAATACTGTGCTTATGTTGGCAGATCCTTTGACCAAAGCAATAACCCCGGGATTGCATAAAGAGCATGTCAGTCAAATGGGCCTTTTCTGTATAAATTAATTGATGTATTATTGTGCACATTTCAGATGGTTGTAAATCACATTTATTATATTTTCTGCTTTAATGAATTCATGTGGTTTATGCATATTATGGTAGCAGAAATGGTGACCAAAGAATGGATTTTATGAGAAGTTCATTCATAGGGGTTTGGTTATGATGGTTTAATAATATAGTGATCATGGAAGGTTATACACCGATCAAATTGGTGTTATTTCCGCCATGGTTCGTATTATTATTCTCAAAGTAATCAAACATAAAGTTTGCCCAAATTGATATCAGGAAAGAAAGAACACGCGTATAAAGATTATAACATTCAAGTGCTAAGGATATTTCACTTGTCAATATGGTCCAAGTGGGAGAATATTGGGATCTCGTCAAGTTGTGGCCCATATTGACAAATGGCGTCAATATGGTCCAAGTGGAAGAATGTTGGATCCCGTTTTAATTAAACCCTGATCTCGTTTAATTAGAACCCACGTTTGACAAGTGTCCCTTGAATTTCGTAAATCCTGATAATCACAAGGGCATTAAGGTAATTGCACGGCAGTGAAAGGTTGCCTTGATGGGGGTGACTCTTCACGTGTGTAACTAATCACGGCGTTTGGTCCCTGGAGAGGGCTATAAATAGCCTGTCAGACCCCTTCTCTAATACACGCATTAAGAGCTCTCTCTCCAGAAGATTTCTCGCTAATCTCTTTTCAATCAGAGCAAATCTAGGTTGACCGCGGCTGGGCACGCATCTCAGAGTCCAATTAAAGATGGATTTAGCGAATCAAGGTATGATTTATAATTCATTAAGTTAATCATTCCATCAATCTGGTCATGCCAACTCCGCCTCCTTGCCAAACCGCCGATTCTTCCCCATGGCTTTATGAACACTCCAGATTGATAAGAGGCACGTACACAACAATCATTGAAGCTATATTAACTATACATTCAAAACATTGCATATAAAGAGATGTAACGTCATAAAATTTATATAAGGTCTTAAATATTTCAAACAATATCTAAAGAGCTAACTAATGAAATATGTTCATTTATATGGTCTTGGTTTCATAGGCAATAACCAAAACTAAGATAACATTGTTCTTCTTGACGGAAAAACTAGGAAACACTGGATACATGTATATTGAAATTCTTGAATCTAAAATATATCCATGAGATAAAAGCTTAAGCTAGATATGGAAAAATTGAAATCCCTCCCCCCCTTCTCTTTCTCTGTTTGTGCATCCAAAGCCAGATGGGAAAATAGTGGAATCCTAAACATGTTGATTTAGCATCCTTTATTTTATTTAAATATATTTTCTAAGTGATTTGGTTCAGAAAGAAAGAGAGGGGTGCATGTTCCTTCTTTTGAATGGAAATAATAAAATAAATCATGCTTAGAAAAGATTTGGTTTAGAGCTGCATGTGCAAAGTATGGGTATGTTAGGATTGTTAAATCCAAATTCATTTCTATCTAAAACTATATTACTTTAAATTTATGATTTCTAGAAAAGAATAAGCGAGCACTCTATTATAATGGTAGGTGAAGAGGAAGCCTCGTCTAACAAAATTAGAACCAAAGTTTCGGAGCCACATGTAATAAAGTTGGGGTTGGAGAAATTAGACCCCACACGTCATGGACCACATGGCCATGCACGCCGCCAACTACAGCTTCTCGTTTCTCTAGCAGTACATTGAGATGTATACTTGATGAATAAGATTCATAGAAACAAGAGCAGCTGTGGCTGTGGTTGGCAGCATATACAATTATATGGTACACACATAATTTCTAGTTTGGAGAGCTTCCCATGCATATGGATGTAGGGATTTCAAGGATCATTGGTGGAGCTCCATGGCCCCTCAAATCCCCTGGATTTGCCTAACAATACACATTCGTACTCTTTAAAATGCATGTACCACTCAAAGAAATATATTTATCATAAATTTGTCTATATATGGAAGAAGAGAAAATGATACCCCAGATGAACAAACATGGAGATTTAAAGAGTCAACATCTGTCTTTGCAAATTAATACTGTAGTTCAGATTAGCACTCTTCTTGATACTTGCATTGTCTTTACCTATCTATCTATGTATGTACTTGCCTAATTAATACTTATTTAGTTTGTATGTGTGGTAGGCAGCAAGTTGAACCCATTGGGCATAGATGGCTATTGATCAAAAGATTAATTGTTACAAAGAGAGATCTGGTTTGAGAAATGGAGACTAGGTGATTCCACTAGTGGAGCATTGGAGATGGACCCTGAGCATTTGTATTATACTGTAGGGTAATTTGTTGATTGAGTCGAGATCAACATGAGCGTATTATATATACTGTTTGGATTGTAGGCGTTGCCATCTCACTAAAATCCGCAGGTGATAGTGAAGGTTTAACCATGGTCTTTAAACCAACCATCCCAAGCGCCCCCGGCGTTCGATTACGATTGGCCCACACTGGCCTCCGTCATAGGCAAACCTTTCCCCCCAGCAAGGAAGTTTTTTTTTTTTAATCGCTTAATACTACTATTAGGACCGTAGGCGCTGCCATCTCACTAAATTCGCATGTGATAGTGAAGGCTTAATTATGGTTTTTAAACCGACCATCCCAAGTGCCCCCTAGCGTTCGATTGCGATTTGGCCCATATCGACCTCTACCATGGGCGAGCCTTGCTGGCTTGGCCCATACCGGCCTCCGCAAATATATACATGCTTGTTAATTAAGATATTTTTAATGGCATGATACAATGGGACATGAATACGGCATGGCATTCATTTATCCGATTGAAATTATCTGTTCTGGTTGGACCACTGAAAAATTAAAAGTTAAATTGCAAACGAGATTCCAGATACCGTACCTAGCGAAGCACAGTGAAACTACATCATGGAATTCCCCCACTAATTTTTCTGTTCAGTTTTACAATATTTTATTTTCTAACTCCAATGGATGTATTTATTCATGATTAATTTAAATTCATCTGGTTTACCCCAAAAAAAAATCTCTAATACTACGTTTCTCTTTTTTAAAGATTTTTGGAAAAACCAAATGAAAAGACAGCTAATCTTCAAGCTGTGGGATTGAGGCTGGAGGATGTATTGTTGGATCCACACCTGGAGTGGTTGTCATCTTGCATTTAAATTTTGCCGGCAGAAAACGTCACATACTTGCTTGATTTTGATGGCCATCTTCTTGTACACAGCTAATTATATACATAGAGACAATTCTAATTATGTGGTTGGTGAGAGGTAATATTCTCCCTTTTCTCAAAAGTTTATATAAAAAATTTTAATTAAATATAAAATACTAGTTGTGCATGGGCTAGACAACTAATCTTTATTTTTAGAAAGCATAAAATTTTTATCTGAGAGAGACAGATTAAACATAAGTGGCAGTAAAATAAAGAACATGATGTTAAGTGGGGAAAGGACGTGGAAGCTGTGGATTTTTCTTTTTTATATTTCTTATTTGGGCAGGGGTTTATTAGAGAGAAGTTAGAGAATGGGAATGGATGGGGCAAGAAAGCTTTGGGTGCACGTGGTTTGCGATCTAAATCAGAATTAAAATTAAAATTTAAATAAAAATTAAAATTTTAAATAATATAATATTTTATTTATAATATATAAATTATTAATTTGATATTTTAAAATATAATATTATGTTATATTTTGTTTCGATTGTATTTATTAATTATAATCAAGTATGGCTTAGTGATATTCGAGTTGAGTCGATCTCGAGTATCGCTTTTTTTTTTTTTATGAAGTCAAGTTTGAGCTTAAATATTAAAGCTCCATCAATCTCGAGTTGAGTTTCGAGCATAAGTATTTTAAATTAAATTTTGAACTTGAGTATTTTAAATTGGGTCAAGTACAAGCTTTTAGCTAATCAATTCGGCTTGGCTCAATTGCACTCCGGTAACAATCTCTCATTTGGATAAAAAGTTAAAGTCTTCGGGGTTCTCCCAAGTTGTGAATAAGCTGCTATGATATTCACGGCTATTATATATTTTCTTTATAATTCTCCTTGGTGGATTATACAAGGGCCAAAATGGACAAGAAAATTCATTCACTTTTCATGAGACTATTCACACACAAGGGATTTTTCATTATAGTATGGCCAATATTTAGTTGTTTTAGAGAGATACGATTAGCTTAACAGTTTTTTTTTTTTTTTTTTTTACATTATCAAATTCAAAGCCAGGTGGATCTTGAATCCAGATGGCTATCTTGTTGTCATATCCGTAAAAAAAAACAATATTATTGCATCGTAGTTTGCACTTGTTGGGGGAATAAGATTTTTCCCCCCAAGTGACACAAATGCCCCCAAGAAGCCGCACAATCGCCGACCCTGAACAGCCGAAGTCGGCGTTCGACCTCGGAACGCCCGACCTCAACACATCCAACCTAGGAAAATCTTGATGCTCAAGGTCTACCCTTGTCAGCCACCTACTACGGCCGTACTCTTCCGAGGTCCAACTGAGGACCATACCCTGCCACTGCTTCAGCATTTATTGCGCATGGCCGCTGTAACCCTCCGGTTCACTCTACAATTAATGTGGATCTCCGGCTTACTCCACCATTAATGCGGATCTCCGGCTTACTCGACAATTAATGCGGATCTCCGGCTTACTCCACAATTAATGCGCATGGCTCCTGACATCTACGGATCCTCGGCTCTCCACGACAAGTTAGCCCAGTAGAGTCTAGTCAACCATGATAAGTCCCCGATCTCGGCCATACCTCCGACACCGATGCAATAATTCGCCTGGCAGCGCCCCAATTCAGGTCGTACGATGACCTCACCGCCGACATCGATGTAATAATTCGCCTGACCGTGCGCCGACCTGGACAACATGCCAAGCCGTACTACGGCCTCGCCCCGTTACATCACAGGTACACCGACCCCCGCCTATAAAAGGGAACCTTGGCTTCTCAGGCGGGGGGGGGGGGGGAATTACACGCTCTACAAACACTTTATCTCCTCTTCAACACTATTTGCCCCCTCCCTGACTTGAGCGTCGGAGGGCCGGCGCCGGAAGATCCGGCCACCGGCTTATTTGCAGGCACACCAAACGGAGGACGCCGCTCCCCGACGGATCGCCGCCCCGCCGTGAGGACCCCCAGCTCCCTCTCTCCGGCCACCCTAAGCGGAGGACGCCGCCCGCCGACTGGTCGCCGCCCCGCCGTGGTGACTCGCTGCTCCCTCTCACTCGACCGAAGATTGCCCCCGAGTCCAATTTCCAGCAACAGTTGGCGCTAGAGGAAGGGACCGAGTAGCAGTCATGAAGTTGAGAAGTAAGGGAGCCTCCAACGTCTCCCGGCGTCCCCCGCAAAGTCCTGGACGCTCCGTCCAGAATTCTCCAACTCTGGCTGACCCAATTCCTCAGGTCCAGCCGGAACAGTTCAACGCCTTAGTACAGCAAGTCCAGGCCCTGGCCGCCGCCGTTCAGGGCCTGCGACGCGAGGAAGCTTTACCAACGCTTTCCCCGCAGGCCCAGTTCCCGCCGGAATTTCCTCCCAACGGCCCGGTTCTCCCCGGCCAGAATTTACATGGCTCCTCCAGAGCCAATAACGAGGAGCGGACTTCCCCCCAGAGAGAGCTGCCGGGGGAAGATCTCGACAGAAGACTCCAGCCTTCTGAGGCTGAGTCAGCTCCGGACCGCCGTGAGCCGGTGCAAACCACCGCAACAATTCCGCAGGCAGGGGAGCTCGACCGAAAAGTTGAGCATCTGGAGCGCCAGATCGCGGCACTCCACAGCAAGAAGGTGAGGCAAGAGGGAGACTTTGAGTTCACTACCAAGTCCCCCTTCTCCAGCCGGATCGAGGATGAGCCGGTTCCTGCGAGGTTCAAAATGCCTCAGATGGAGCCCTACAGCGTAATCACCGACCCTCTCGACCACTTGGAGAGCTATCGGGCCCTCATGGCCCTACAAGGGTCCTCGGAGGCCATACTTTGCAAGGCCTTCCCAGCAACCCTCCGAGGGACCGCTCGGCTTTGATTTTCTGGACTGAAGCCGAACACGGTGTCCTCTTTTGAGCAACTCGGCAGGCAGTTCGCCACCAACTTTGCTGCCAGCCGGCGCCAGCGACGGACGTCAGACTCCCTCCTCGACGTCAAACAGAAAGAGGGGGAGTCCCTCAAGGAATACCTGGACCGCTTCACCGCCGCCACATGGGAGGTTCGCGAGCTAGACCAGTCGATAGCCATGTCGGCTCTGAAGACTGGGGTTCGCTCCTACCGATTCCTCTTCTCCATCGAGAAGAGCTTCCCGGCCGACTTCACCGAAATGTTGGCCCGGGCCCGGAAGTATGCCAAGGCCGAGGAGGCAGTTGCCTCTAGGCGGGGAGCAATTGAGCCCGCCTCTAAGGAGCAGAAGAAGCACCGCGAGGAGCGCGGCCAACAGAGGAGCCGATCCCCCCGCCATGAGAAGAATCTCCCCCGACTGAGGAGCCCGCCCCGTCAGCAGGGGCGACCTCAGCAGAGGACACCTCCCCGACCGAGGTCCCCGCTACGGCCTCGGACGCACCCAGGGAGGTACGATAACTACACACCCCTCAATGCTCCCTGGGCCGAGATCCTGATGGAAATCGAGGGTCGGGACTTCTTCCGACCCCCGCCGCCTATGCGAGACACGGGATTTTCCCGTAATCCCAGGAAGTACTGTCGCTTCCACCGAGACCGTGGGCACGACACGGAGGACTGCTTCCAGCTCCGGGACGAGATAGAAGCACTCATCCGTCGAGGAGTACTCAACCGGTTCGTGAGAAACCGGCGCGAGGAAAGGAGGCCGGCGGAGGATGTCGTACCAACCGAAAATCCGGACGACAACAGGCCCATTGCCGGCACCATCAACATGATTGGAAGGGCCTCAGCAGGAGCAGCCGCCCCGGGAGCACCCCCGAAACGCCCACGCACTGATGAAGTCATCTCGTTCTCGGACAAGGACTTAGAAGGGGTCGAGACCCCTCACGATGACGCTGTGGTCATCTCGATGATTGTAAATAAGTTTGATGTAAAGCGTGTCCTAGTTGACAATGGGAGCTCAGCCAACATTTTGTATTATCATGCCTACCAAAAAATGGGGTCGACAGAAGGACATCTCCGGAGGATCAACGCCCCACTGGTCGGGTTCACCGGAGATTCGGTCCCGGTCGAAGGTGAGACCAGCTTCCTTGTCACAGTTGGCCTCGCCCCCCGGGAGAGCACTGTGAGGACGGACTTCCTGGTGGTCCGACTGCCCTCGGTCTACAACGCCATCCTTGGGCGGCCAGGGCTGAATGCCCTTCGAGCCGTAGTTTCAACCCACCATCTGCTCATACGGTTCCCCACCGGCCAAGGAGTAGGCGAGGTCCGAGGAGACCAGCTGGTCGCCAAGCAATGCTACACGGCGGCCCACGGAGTAAAGCAACCGACCGAGGCGACAATTCAGCCAACGGGCCCTTCATTGCCCATAGAAACCCTCGATGCGAGGGACACCCTCTGGAAGAAGCAAGTAGAGCCCGGTGAGCTTCTTGTTCAAGTTCCACTAAAAGAAAATTTTTCCGAGCTAACCGTGCAGGTCGGCTCCGGCCTCGGCGCCCGCGAGAGGGATCGCCTCGTCAGCTTCCTGCGGGACAATGCTGATGTCTTCGCCTGGTCGCCTGCGGACGTGCCGGGAATTGACCCTGAGGTCATGGTTCACCGACTCCAGGTGAGGCCAACCAGCAGGCCTGTAAAGCAGAAGAAAAGGGGCTCCGCCCCGGAACGGCAACGTGCTGCGGCCGAGGAGGTGGACAAACTCCTCGGAGCCGGCTTCATCCGGGAGGTCTCCTACCCGGACTGGCTCGCCAACGTAGTCCTCGTAAAGAAGGCCAACGGGAAATGGCGTATGTGCGTGGACTACACCGACCTGAACAAGGCCTGCCCGAAAGACAGCTTTTTCCTTCCAAGCATCGACCAGCTCGTCGACTCTACTTCAGGGCACCAACTGCTAACTTTTATGGACGCCTTTTCAGGGTACAATCAAATCCGAATGGCGCCAGAAGACGAGGAGAAGACGGCCTTCATCACCGATAAGGGCACCTACTGCTACAAGGTGATGCCCTTTGGCCTGAAAAACGCTGGGGCCACCTATCAGAGACTGGTCAGCAAAATTTTCAAAGACCAGATCGGCCGAAATATGGAAGTCTACGTGGACGACATGCTGGTGAAAAGCCGAGCGGCGGAACACCACATAGCCGATCTCGACGAGACATTCGCCAAGCTCAGAAGATACAAAATGAAGCTCAACCCGGCGAAATGTGCATTCGGGGTCACCTCGGGCAAGTTCCTGGGTTTCATAGTGACCCAGCGCGGAATTGAAGCCAACCCGGAGAAAATCCGGGCACTGCAAGAGATGTCGCCTCCGAAGACAGTTAAGGAGGTGCAGCGGCTCGCAGGGCGAGTTGCCGCCTTGGGAAGGTTCGTCTCTCGATCAGCCGAGCGCTGCCTTCCTTTCTTCAAGAGCCTCAAACGGCCGAAAGACTTCCGGTGGTCAGAAGAATGCCAGCGAGCCTTTGAAGAGCTCCGGAGCCTTCTGGCCTCTCCCCCGCTGCTCACCAAGCCCAGAAGGGCGAGGTCCTTTATTTATACTTGTCCGTCTCCCCAGCTGCAGTGAGCTCAGTCCTCGTCCGGGAAGAGGACAAGTTCCAAAAGCCGGTCTATTACACCAGCCGGGTTCTCAGGGATGCTGAGACCCGATATTCTAAACTTGAGAAGACCATCGTCGCTCTCATCATCTCAGCTCGGAGACTCAGGCCTTACTTCCAAGCCCACACAATAGCTATATTGACCGACCAGCCTATGAAGCAAATATTGCAAAGGTCGGATCGTGCGGGGAGGATCGCCAAATGGGCGGTTGAGCTCGGGGAATTTGACCTCGAGTATCGGCCCAGGCCGGCTATCAAGGCCCAAATACTCGCCGACTTCATCGTGGAGTGTACTCTGCCGGACGACCCCGAGTTGCCACCCGTATCCGCGGAGGAAGCCCCGAGGCAGCCATGGGTCCTGCACTCGGACGGGTCTTCAACCTCGGGGGGTAGCGGAGCCGGACTCATCCTCACCAGTCCAGACGGAGTAGTGGCCGAGCAAGCCTTGCGCCTCGAATTCCCGGCCTCGAACAATGAGGCCGAGTATGAGGCTCTCATCGCCGGACTCAAGCTGGCGAAAGAACTGAAAGTGGAAGACCTGACGGCCTTCAGCGACTCCCAGCTGGTAGTGAACCAGATCCAAGGAGACTTTGAAGCTAAAGAGCCATCCATGCAAAAGTATCTCCAAAAGGTGCGGAAACTTACGTCTGCCCTGAATTCTTTCAATATTCAGTACATTCCCAGGGCGGAAAACTTCAGGGCAGACCAGCTGTCCAAATTGGCAACCTCCCGCATGAGCGAGCTTCCCAAGGGAACAACGCTCGAGTATCTTCAGATCCCCAGCACGGAGGAACCCGAGCCCACCATGTGCATCGACTCCGAGCCAAGCTGGATCGATGGGCTTGTCTGCTACCTCCAAGACGGGACCCTACCTCATGACGAGACGGAGGCTCGCCGAATCAAGCGCCAAGCCCCCGGTATGTCCTGTACGAGAATAGACTTTATCGTCGATCATTCACTTCTCCCCTTCTCAGATGCCTCCGCCCCTCCGAGGCGGACTATGCCCTCCGAGAGGTCCATAAAGGGATCTGCGGAAATCATATGGGGAGTCGGGCACTGGCCCACAAGATCCTGCGGCAAGGATATTACTGGCCCACACTCCAGAAGGATGCGACGGATTTCGTCCGAAAATGCGATCGGTGCCAGCGAAACGCCAATATCCAGCGCCGACCTTCGGCCCTGCTGACTTCTATCATCGCCCCCTGGCCATTTGCCCAATGGGGGATCGACATCCTGGGGCCCTTTCCCCAAGCCTCCGGACAAAGAAAGTTCCTGGTCGTCTCCATCGACTACTTCACCAAATGGGTCGAGGCCGAACCCGTCGCCCGGATCACCGAGCAAAAGATGCGGGACTTCGTGTGGAAGTCCATAATCTGCAGATTCGGACTACCCCATATCCTTATATCCGACAATGGTCGACAATTTGACAATGTTCATTTCAGGGAATTTTGCTCCGAGCTCGGCATTGATCACCGCTTCACCTCGGTTGCTCACCCCCAGACAAACGGGGAAACTGAGGTAACTAACCGCACTATTTTGCGGCTAGGCTTGATCGGTCCAAAGGACAGTGGGTCGAGGACTTATACAATGTCCTTTGGGCGTACCGGACCACGTTCCGACTGCCCACGGGAGAGACCCCCTTCAACCTAGCATACGGCACTGAGGCCGTCATCCCGTTGGAGATCGGCCTGCCTTCTCCAAGGGTGGAGCATTATGACCCCGACACCAATTCCTCCCAGCTCAGGAGCAACTTGGACCTCGTCGAAGAGACACGAGAGGTCGCCCGGGTCCGCATGGCAAGATACCAACAGCGAACGGCCCAATACTACAACTCCAGAGTTAAGCCCAAGCTCTTCAAAGTAGGGGACCTCGTCCTCAGGAGAGCCGAGGCTTCTCAACCGACCGAGCAAGGAAAGCTCGCCCCGAATTGGGAAGGGCCGTATAGAATCGCCCGGATACAACGACCAGGGGCGTACAAATTGAAGTCCCTGGAGGGGACTCTGATCCCGCGAAGCTGGAACTCCGAGAATCTACGAAAGTATCACCAATGAAACCCCTAGGGGTTCAAGACAATTAGGACAATGGATTCAGCTTCCTTTTTGCAAATAATTCTCTCATTTTGATGACTGTAATTCTCTTCTAATGTTGGGTTGTCTGTGATCCTCAGATCCCCCGGCCAAAATCGGGATGCCCCGAGGCTCGACCGTAAAGTCCCAAACTCCCTCGACCTCGAGAAGTATCGCAGGACGACGAAACGTCGACCGGCGCAAGATTCCCTCGACTAAGGTCGGGATGCTCCGAGGGTCGACCGTAGAGTCCCAAACTCCCTCGACCTCGGGACGAAGCCGTGAGGGGTGGAAAGGGTGGTTCCACCCGGGGCGCCACAAAGTGGACCCCCGGGAGCGGTCGACGATCCCCGATCCCCTGACAAACGATTCC
Organism: Phoenix dactylifera; assembly: GCF_009389715.1. NCBI lineage: Eukaryota > Viridiplantae > Streptophyta > Magnoliopsida > Arecales > Arecaceae > Phoenix > Phoenix dactylifera. The sequence goes on from NW_024067998.1 coordinate 292,523, forward strand.
TCGACTAAGGTCGGGATGCCCCGAGTGTCGACCGTAGAGAACCAGACTCCCTCGACCTCGAGAAGCGTCGTAGGTCGGTAGAGCGTGCCCAGACCCACCGACCTGACGAACGATTCCTCGACTAAGGTTGAGATGCCCCGAGTGTCGACAGTGCGTGCCCAGACCCCTCAACACTTCGGGAAGACGGGGTAGTACCTTCGCGGCCCTCCGTGGCGCTCAACACCAACAACGGGGTAGTACCTTCGCGGCCCCCCGTAGCGCCTCCTCAACTAAGGTCGGGATGCCCCGAGGGTCGACCGTAGAGAACCAGACTCCCTCGACCTCGGGAAGCGTCGCAGGTTGGTAGAGCGTGCCCAGACCCACCGACCTGACGAACGATCCCTCGACTAAGGTCGGGATGCCCGAGGGTCGACCGTAGAGTCTCAAACTCCCTCGACCTCGGGACTGTTGTCGGCACCCCACGCCGGAACCCACTCACACCAACGCCGCCACCGACGTCGGACAAGCAAGAGAGATACAAACGGATAAGCACTCTCTCGCTCCCTCGACTCCGGACTCAAGGATCACCTCTTCGCTCCGCCTACGAAGGGCAAAAGATTACCCCGTGGTATCAGTAGGGTAAAACACTTGAGCACCGCAACGGATTATCAAAGATCAAAGGAAGAAGAAGGAAGAAAATAGCAAAGCAAACACAAAGATGTAACGAGGTTCGGCTACAAATAGCCTACGTCCTCCACCGCTCCAAATCTCAATAAGGATGAACTGATTACAGAGATAGCACACACTCGAACGATCACAAGCGATCGATCTACAAGAGATTCACACAGAATTCCCTTTGCACAAGAAGTAGGATCCCAATCCTCTTCTTCTCTAGAACCCTAGCCTCACAAACAAGAGTATCTCTCAAATATACGACCAATCGCTATATCCCTAGGGCTCTCATGAGTCCTATATATAGTTTCAAGACCTTCAGATGATCATAGCCGTCGAAACGCCAACAAAACACCAAAAGAAAACTCATCCGTATGATTTCCGCGAGCTCGAGTCGACTCGGCTTTAGTTCGAGTCGACTCGGGCACGTCTGGACAACTTCCAGTATGACTGGCACGATCTCGAGTCGACTCCACTGTATCTCGAGTCGACTCGACGATGCTCCGAGTCGACTCGACTGTAGTTCGAGTCGACTCTGACAGTCCAGACAGAAACATGGTTTTTGCGGCTTTCTCCTCTCGGGTCGACTCGACAGACCTCGAGTCGACTCGACTGTTCCCGAGTCGACTCGACTGTAACTCGAGTTGACTCCGACAGTCCACCAGACGGAACTATTCAGAACTGATTCTCCTTCAATTCTCTTTATCACTAAAGTCTCCACATACCCCAACAATCTCCCACTTGGAGACCTTGGGTATATTCTCTTGTTACTTGGTTCTCCTCTGTGCTCCCACTGAAACTGGATCATCCTAGTGAAATCGGTACGATGCCTCCTCAACGTCTTCAAGCATGAAGACCAGCAGAAGCTGAACAGCTCCTCAGCTTCTCCACCGTGACGACCTTCGTCAACATATCTGCAGGATTCTAACTTGTATGAATTTTCTCCAACTTGACGAGTCCCTGCTCGAGCAATGACCTCACGAAGTGGTACCGTATGTCAATATGCTTCGTCCTTGAATGAAAAGCTGAATTCTTCGCCAGATGAATTGCACTTTGACTGTCTGAATATAACATGCAATCCTTCTGTTCCTTCCCAAGCTCCTTCATCAAGCCTTGAAGCCATATTAGTTCCTTGCACGCCTCTGTGGCTGCCACATACTCCGCCTCCGTAGTCGACAATGCAACAACTGGTTGCAACCTGGAAATCCAACTGACGGCTCCACTGCCCAAGGTGAACAAGTACCCTGTCATGCTTCTCCTGCCGTCCAAGTCCCCTGCCATGTCTGAGTCCACATAGCCCTGTAACCGGATCTCAGAACCTCCATAGCACAATGACATGTGCTCAGTGCCTTTCAGATACCTCAGTATCCATTTGACCGCGCGCCAATGCTCCAAGCCTGGGCAGCTCATGAAGCGACTCACAACTCCCACTGCTTGAGCAATGTCTGGTCTCGTACACACCATAGCGTACATCAAGCTCCCCACTGCCGATGCATACGGGATTTTTGACATATTGAGCTCCTCCACCCGCGTCTTCGGACTTTGCCCGTTTCAGAGCTTAAAATGGGCACCCAGCGGTGTGCCAACAGGTTTGGCACCCTCCATGCAGAATCTCCTGAGTACTCGGCTGATGTACTCCGCCTGAGATAGTCTGAGGATATGTTTAGACCTATCTCTGCTGATCCGCATCCCAAGGATCTGTTTTGCTGCTCCTAGATCCTTCATTGCAAATTTTCTTGACAGCTTCAGCTTCAATTTTGCAATCTCATGCATGCTAGCTCCTGCAACTAACATGTCATCAACATACAATAGCAAGATAATGTAAGATGTACCGAAGTCCCGGAAGTAGCAACAGTGATCCTCCTGACATCTCCTGTATCCTATCTCAAGCATGTAACTATCGAACTTGAGATACCATTGTCTGGGTGCCTGTTTCAAACCATAGAGGCTTTTCTTTAGTTTGCAGACTAAGTCACCCGTGCCAGCTGCAATGTATCCCTCCGGCTGCTGCATATATATCTCCTCATCGAGATCTCCGTGGAGAAAGGCCGTCTTCACATCAAGCTGCTCTAAGTGAAGATCCTCTACTGCCACCATGCTCAGCACCGCTCGAATAGTACTCATCTTGACTACAGGAGAAAAGATCTCTGTGAAGTCGATACCTGCTCTCTGCTGAAATCCTTTTACAACCAGTCTGGCCTTGTATCGCTTCTTCCCGCCTTGCTCTTCCTTCAGCCTGTAAACCCATTTGTTTGACAGTGCTTTCTTCCCCTTGGGCAGATCCACCAAATCCCACGTTTGATTCTGTTCCAATGACTTCATCTCATCATCCATGGCCAACTCCCACTCCTTCCTGGTATCAACCTCCAATGCCTCCGTGAAGCATTCAGGTTCGCCATTATCTGTGAGCAGCAAATAACTAAGAGTCCCATCATACCTTTGAGGAGGCTTCCCATGAGTACTACGAGTGGACCTTCTTAGTTGTGGAGGGGGTGCCATTGCTTCAGGTTCTTGCTCTGACTGAGTCTTCTGACCAGAATTTGTAGACTCCTCTTCAGGATCCACAAAACACGGCTCAACAGGTTTTGTTTCTGATTCAGTGCTCTGCTGCATTTTCTCATTGAATACCACATCATTACTACGAATGATCTTCTTGTGTTCGGGATCCCAAAGCCGGTACCCAAACTGTTGACCTCCGTATCCAACGAAAATACACTTCTTTGATTTGGCGTCTAGTTTGCTTCTTTGACTGGAATCAACATGGACATAACTGGTACAACCGAATACTCGTAAGTGCGCCAAATCAATCTTCTTCGCTGTCCATGCTTCCTCAGGAATCCCAAATTCAAGTTTCTTTGATGGCCCTCTGTTGATCAAGTAGGCAGCAGTGTTAACTGCTTCCGCCCAAAACTGCTGTGGCAATCCAGCATGTATCCTCATACTCCTGGCACGCTCATTAATTGTTCTGTTCATCCTTTCAGCAACTCCATTTTGTTGTGGTGTTCCTGGAACTGTCCTTTGCCTGACGATCCCAGCATCTGCACAGTAGTCCTCAAACTCCCTGCTACAATACTCACCACCGTTGTCCGATCTCAGGCATTTCAACCTCTTTCCTGTCTCGAGTTCTACCATCGCCTGCCATCTCCTGAAGACCCCAAATACCTCTGACTTGTGCTTCAAGAAGAACACCCAAAGCTTCCTGGTAGCATCATCAATAAAAGTAACATAGTACTGAGATCCACCAATGGAAGAAACTGGTGCAGGCCCCCACACGTCCGTGTGCACGAGATCTAGCTTTTCTTGCTTCCGAGGTTTACCTTCTTTGTTGAATGAAACACGCTTCTGCTTTCCGAGAACACAATCCTCACAGAAGTCCATCTCAACACTCCTGAGACCCTGCAGCTTTCCCAACTGGTGCATCACCTCCAGTCCCTGATAACTCATGTGCCCAAGTCTACAATGCCATAACTTGGTGTCCACATCTGCTGCAACAACTCCAATAGAGTTCTCCGTGCCGTTGGTGACATAAAGTGTCCCAACCTTCTTGCCACTAGCCACCGTCAACGAACCTCTGGATATCTTCCACTGATCAGCTGTGAAAGTAGCCTTGTACCCCTGGCTCGCCAACTGTCCAACAGAAATCAGATTCCTCTGCAGTTGAGGTACGTGCCGTACGTCCTCAAGCTCAAGTGAAGATCCAGAAACCAACTTCACTTCCGCGCTTCCCCTTCCTTGTATGGTGCAAGGCTCTCCATCCCCTAGGTAGACTTTGCCAAAGTCTCCCTTCTCATATCCTCCAAGAAGCTTCCGTTGGGATGTAGCATGGAAAGACGCGCCCGAGTCTATCACCCAAGACTCGTCACAGGTAGACAAAGATAGAACGAGGGCATCCATATCACCGTCTTCAGCAAGATTTGCCAGATCCTTGTTGACTCCTTCGGTGTGGTCGCCTTGCTTCCCTTTAGGAGATTTGCAATCCCTCCTAAAGTGCCCCGTCTTCCCGCAGTTCCAACACTTCGCTCCCTTGTTCTGAGGTGCTCGAGACCTGCTGGATCTCGACTTCGAGTCGCTTTGAAATCGACCGTCCTTCTTTTGTCTTCCCCGGTCAGAGGTGTTTAGTGCACTTCCAGACGACTCCGTAGCTCCAGAAGATTTCCTTCTTGCTTCTTCACTCAGAAGCACTCCCACAACGTCATCAAAAATCAACTTCCCCGTTGCCGAAGAGTTGCTCACCGCCATCACCAGGCCCTCCCAGCTATCAGGCAATCCGGAGAGGATTAGCAATGCCCGAATCTCATCGTTAAAACTAATCTCCACTGACTCCAACTGGGCCGTGAGTCCATTGAACTCGTTGAGGTATTCTGCTACGCTGCCGCCATTTTTCATACGAAGATTAAACAACCTCTTCATGAGAAATACCTTGTTTGATGCTGAGGGTTTCTCGTACATCCGCGACAATGTTGCCATCAACTCCATCGTCGTCTTCTCGTTTTTGATGTTGAATGCCACTTGGGATGCAAGTGACAATCTGATGGTGCCGAGCGTCTTCCGATCGAGGACCTCCCAGTCTTCATCGGACATCTTCTCTGGTTTCTTTGCTCTACCTCCAAGAGGTAAATAGAGATCCTTCTGGTAAAGGTAATCTTCTATTTGCATCTTCCAAAACCCGAAGTTCGTGCCATTGAACTTCTCAATTCGCAACTTCCCTTCATCCGCCATTGCAGAATAACCAATAGCTCTGATACCAATTGTTGTCGGCACCCCACGCCGGAACCCACTCACACCAGCGCCGCCACTGACGTCGGACAAGCAAGAGAGATACAAACGGATAAGCACTCTCTCGCTCCCTCGACTCCGGACTCAAGGATCACCTCTTCGCTCCGCCTACGAAGGGCAAAAGATTACCCCGTGGTATCAGTAGGGTAAAACACTTGAGCACCGCAACGGATTATCAAAGATCAAAGAAAGAAGAAGGAAGAAAATAGCAAAGCAAACACAAAGATGTAACGAGGTTCGGCTACAAATAGCCTACGTCCTCCACCGCTCCAAATCTCAATAAGGATGAACTGATTACAGAGATAGCACACACCCGAACGATCACAAGCGATCGATCTACAAGAGATTCACACAGAATTCCCTTTGCACAAGAAGTAGGATCCCAATCCTCTTCTTCTCTAGAACCCTAGCCTCACAAACAAGAGTATCTCTCAAATATACGGCCAATCGCTATATCCCTAGGGCTCTCATGAGTCCTATATATAGTCTCAAGACCTTCAGATGATCATAGCCGTCGAAACGCCAACAAAACACCAAAAGAAAACTCATCCGTATGATTTCCGCGAGCTCGAGTCGACTCGGCTTTAGTTCGAGTCGACTCGGGCACGTCTGGACAACTTCCAGTATGACTGGCACGATCTCGAGTCGACTCCACTGTATCTCGAGTCGACTCGACGATGCTCCGAATCGACTCGACTGTAGTTCGAGTCGACTCTGACAGTCCAGACAGAAACATGATTTTTGCGGCTTTCTCCTCTCGGGTCGACTCGACTCTTCCCGAGTCGACTCGACTGTTCCCGAGTCGACTCGACTGTAACTCGAGTCGACTCCGACAGTCCACCAGACGGAACTATTCAGAATTGATTCTCCTTCAATTCTCTTCATCACTAAAGGTCTCCACATACCCCAACAGGGACGAAGCCGTGAGGGGTGGAAAGGGTGGTTCCACCCGGGGCGCCACAAAGTGGACCCACGGGAGCGGTCGACGATCTCCGATCCCCTGACAAACGATTCCTCGACTAAGGTCGGGATGCCCCGAGTGTCGACCGTAGAGAACCAGACTCCCTCGACCTCGGGAAGCGTCGCAGGTCGGTAGAGCGTGCCCAGACCCACCGACCTGACGAACGATCCCTCGACTAAGGTCGGGATGCCCCGAGGGTCGACCGCTGAGTTCCAAACTCCCTCGACCTCGGGACGAAGCCGTGAGGGGTGGAAAGGGTGGTTCCACCCGGGGCGCCACAAAGTGGACCCTCGGGAGCGGTCGACGATCCCCGATCCCCGAAGCGGACAATACTTTCTGAAGCAGAGCTCTGCCATTGAACTAGCGCGCACCCTACTTCGGTAGAGCGCCCACAGGCCCGCCGACCTGACACAAGACTCCTCGACTAAGGTTGGGGCGCCCCGGGGTCCGACCAGAGGGTCTCAAGCTCCCTCGACCTCGAAAAGAACTGTAGATCAATAAAGCCTCCCCAGATCCTCTCAACTTCGGTGGGTGTCGTCGGGTCCGTGAGAAGCCCGAGCCCCCTTACAAGTCAAAATGACTCCGGAGGACGACGAGGAAGGGAAGCAACCTACTCCGCCATGTGGAACACAACTCCGAGAATGCAAGAGGTACATCTAACTCGATGCCCTCCTTGTCAAATTTTATCTACATACCGCTAATCATCTAACGTTGGAGTCCTATCTCGCCCCAAAGTCGGGCTACTCCAATGGGTCGGCTTAAGACCGATCTCCTAACTACATTATGCATGCTCCGTTCGACAAGTCTCCACTCGTCAAGTCTCAACTTGAACAAAGTCTTCGTAAATTAGGGCCCAACTCGGCCCCCATACATAGACTCCGATGTCTAGCTGAGAAAGCGGTCCCGGCCGCGAGTGCACCAGCCGAACACAGACACTAAGGCGATCTTCAGAGATTCCAGCCTTACTCACTGAAATCTCGGCAGAGTCCGAGAACAATAACTATGAAAACCTTCGGCGATAATTTGACTATTAGCCCGCGCTCCCTACAAAGGACCCGGAAGTCAAGTTCGGAAACCCGACTAGACTCCCCCGAATAGCGGCACGAACAGACCTAGCCCGGTCCTACTCGAAGGGCTAAGGCCCGACCTCAATGCCTTGGGATTTCCCTAAAGGCCGAACGTGACGACTTTCGCGATTCTAAGATCCGAGTTATAGGACTTAGGAAAATTTTCTGGAAACCTAAGCTCGGAGCTCCCTTTGCTCGGAATGACTAAGATCTGAGAAGGCTAAGATATAACTCAGGAAAAGGGCAACTTCGTTAAGTAGCCCGAGAACTAAAATACAGAGTTAGAGGTCGTCGAGGCGGTTAGCTAAAACTCTAGCCTCATTCACGACAAGAAAGGGAAAGACGGGCACAAAATGACAAAAGTATTTTTCATTGACAAAGGGCCGGAAGGCCAATTACAAAATTGGAGGTCGGCCATTCAAGAGCCGACCTCGGATACAATGAAAAAGAAAAAATACGCCAAGTCTTAAGCGGCGGCAGCAACATCCGCGGGGTCGTCCACGGTGATGGCCTCGGGGACCTTCAGCCGGCACAGGCTCGGGGTCTTCTCCAACTGGCTTAGCACTTCCCAGATCATGCCATCCCCCTTCCCGTTTCAAGTCAGCACCTTTCTTTCTCCCTGACTTGTCTTGCCCACGCTTCTTTAGCATCTCTATCAGGGAAGGATCCATCTTCTCCACCTGTGCCTCCACAATCTCGTCCGCTGACATGAAAAAATGCGCCAAGCCTTAAGCGGCGGCAGCTACATCCGGGGGATCATCTGGCACTGTGATGACCTCGGGATCTTCAGCCGGCACAGGCTCGGGATCGGGGCAGGGGCCTCGGGTGCCGCCTCCGGGACGTCGTCCGTCTCGGCCGCCGGTGCCGCCTCCGGGACGCCGTCCGTCTCGGCCGCCCTCGTCGAAGGCTCGGCGGGGTCTTGTTCGTACAATCCTGCCTCGGATGTCCAAATGGCAGGAAGGTCTTCCGTGTCGGACCCATAGCCCAAGTCCATCCTCGGACGGACCATCGAAAAGTCGTACTGGGGGCAGTACCGGATCACCTGCAGCCGGAAGTTCTCGAAACCTCGGAGAAACCCATCGACCGTCTCCTCCTCTAACATGTCGCGGAACTCCTGCGACCCCTTGAAGAGCTCCACGGCATGATCAGCTCGCTCCAGCGCCCTCCTCTCTCGGGCCTCGAGCTGCTCGATTCGGAGGCGGAAAACCCCGTCCTCATACTTGAGGCCCGCAACCTCGGATTGGACCTCCCCCAAGCGCGCCTCCGAGGCGCGCAAGGCCGACCTGGTTAGGGCATGAGCAGCCTTCTCCTCCTTGAGCCCCTCCGCCATAGCGAGGCGCTCGGCCTCGGTGGCCGCCCTCCGAGCCTCGGCCTCGGCCCAACGCCGCCTCCAGCTCGGCGATCCTTTTCTTAGCCGGCTCCAATTGCCGGCTGACCCGCCGGGTCTCTTCCTGACATCCCCGGGCGATGAACACCAGGGAATCGAGCTCGTGAATATGCTGTAAAGAAAGAGACAAAATGATCGTGAGTTAAAAACATACGGATTCACTAACAACTTTAAGGAAATCAAGAAAAGGACTTACCCGGGCAGTGTTGCAGTAGGCACTGTCAACAATGTCCTCCAACGGAATGTTCCGGAACTCGGCCCGGTCCGCCGGAAGCATCGCACGCCGAAACACGACGCGTGCGACCTCAGCATCATGAATAGCCGAACTCCCCACAGGGATAGGGGGAGTCCGGCTTCATCCGACTCCTCTTCGAAGTACCTGGAGGAGCTCGGCGCGTCCGGCCTCGGGACCCTGGGGGCCGCTTGCCTCAGGGCCCCTGGTCGGCTCGGGCCCCGGGCGCTGTGAGGAACCCGAAGCCGGGCCCTCCCGCTGGGAAACGGGGGCAGGGCAAGGAGGGGCCGACGGGCCCGCGTCGTCGACGACCCGCGCCGCCACGGGTCGGCTGAGGAGGCCCCCGCCTCGGGGGCCGCTCGTCTCGGCCGACGTAGAAAGCGCCGGCCAGCCTCGCCCTTCTTCCGAGCTGGGGCATAGCTCCCCCGGCCTCGGCTCCCGCCTCCTCAGGCGGAGAAAAAAGCGACGGTATTGCTGGTCGGCATATGGGGGAATATCTGAAATCAAAAATATTCATCAAGTGTTAGACCATTAGCCCAGTAAAAACAAAGGACCAAAAAAAAAGTAATGTAACTACCCTTACCCCTCGGGGGCGCGCCGAGCTCAGACCCACGCTCGCCAGGGCGTCCTCCCGTAGGAGCTCGGTCAGGTCGTAGCCCTTCCCGAGGGCTCGGAGAGAATCCAGGGTCCTCTGCTCCCTCCCCGAGGGCTCGGAGAGCTTGTTAACGGCCTTCAACCGAGGGTGTCCCCACCTCGGATTAAACCCCCACGGCGCCTCAGATGCCAGAAAGAAAATTTCCCCTTCCACTCGTGTATAGAGGAAGGGCCCCGCGGAAGAGCGACATACCGCCTCGGAAGGCAAAGTATAGCCACTCCGCATCCGCCGGGTTCTTCTTCAACAGAAAACACCGGCGGAAAATACTCACTGAAATCGGGACCCCATGACCAAGGCACAGAGACAGGAACCCGATGATGGTTCTCCACGAGTTCGGAGCGAGCTGTGCTGGGACGAGTTGGTACTCGACCAGCAAGTTGCTCACGAACTCGTGAACAGGGAACCGTAGGCCGGCCCAAAGCGTCTCGCGGTAAACCGCGATTCGACCTGGGGGCGGCGGCGTCACCCTGTCTTCCGGCCCCGCAGTTTCGAGACGAAACCCGGGCTGGAAGAAAAACCGGGAGCGGATTAACTCCAACTCCTCCCCTGACAGGCTGGACCCTACCTCCTCCGGACCAAGACCCATTTTACAGGAGCGAAGTGAAATCGAAAGCAGAGAATGAAAACTGGGAGGAAAAGAGAAGGGAACCCTAGCAGTTGCAGGGTAGGAACCTACTAGACATCGCCGGAAATCGCTCCGGGCACCGACGGCGAGGTTCGGTTGAGGAAGGAAGCGAGGGAGAAAGACAACAAAAATAAAAGCAGCCAAGTAAAACCTTTAGGGCAAACTCGAGGGGTTTATATAGACCCCCTCGGCGGTCCAGATCGGCAGGGTCGGTTCCCATCCCCCGATCGGATTGCGCCACGTGTTGACCTCGGAGACCGAGGCACCGTATTCACTCCGGATCAATAAATCGGGTACGAAATCGAAGCCCTGTCCCATCGGATCTCGGGGCCTCATTATGGGTCCGCAGAATCGAATCGCCTTGAAGAACGAACGGACGGCACCTCCGCTCCCCTCATTTAATAAGGCCCTGGGGCACGTGGAGCCCCGACGTAGCCTTCACCTCGCCGGATCCATGATCCAGTAATACGAGATCGGAAGCGTCCGATCCTAGGTCATGCCGCGTGTCCGTTTTGAACCCCGTAACGGCACGCTCATTGATGAGCGGGGAGATTCCGATTACGGGATCGAGGCGTCGCCTCGTTGAGCCGAGGACCCTCATCATGGGTCCGCCGCACGAAGCGGTCTTGGCGATCCAAGAGACGCCACCCCTGTTACATCCGCTCCGAGAAACGTAAGGATACAGGCTCCACCATAAGTTCGCTGAATAAAGCAACCTCGAAACGCCCAAGGGCGCGGGTCTCGCCATAAACACTCCGAGAAACGTAAGGATACGGGCTCCACCATAAGTTCACTGAATAAAGCAACCTCGAAACGCCCAAGGGCGCGGGTCTCGCCATAAACACTCCGAGAAACACGAGGGCACGACGACGAGATTCGCCCCCTAACTCTAATGACAGACTTTACTTCCCACGTCCGAGCCCGCAAAGCCGCTCGAACTCGGAAAGTCGGGGGGTAGTGTTGGGGGAATAAGATTTTTCCCCCCAAGTGACACGAATGCCCCCAAGAAGCCGCACAATCGCCGATCGCTGAAACAGCCGAAGTCGGCGTCCGACCTCGGAACGCCCGACCTCAAGACATCCGACCTAGGAAAATCTTGATGCTCAAGGTCTACCCTTGTCAGCCACCTACTACGACCGTACTCCTCTGAGGTCCAACTGAGGACCATATCCTACCGCTGCTTCAGCATTTATTGCGCATGGCTACTGTAAACCTCCAGTTCACTCAACAATCAATGCGGATCTCCGGCCTACTCTTGCAATTAATGCGGATCTCCGGCTTACTCCACATTTAATGCGTATGGCTCCTGTCATCTACGGACTCTCAGCTCTCCACGGCAAGTTAGCCCAGCAAAGTCTGGTCAACCATGATAGAGTCTCTGATCTCGGCCATACCTCCGACACCAATGCAATGATTCGCCTGAGAGGTAGCGCTCTGGTTCAGGTCGTACGACGCCCTCACCGCCGACATCAGCAAATGAATTCGCCTGACCGTGCGCCGACCTGGACCAACATGCCGAGCCGTACTATGGCCTCCGCCCTGTTACATCACAGGTACACCGACCCCCACCTATAAAAAGAGAACCTTGGCTTCTCAGGAGGGGGGGGGAAAATTTACCGCTCTTACAAAGCACCTGTTCATCTCCTCTTCAACTATTCTGCCCCCTCCCTGACTTGGAGCGTCAAAGGGCCGGCGCCGGAAAACCCGGCCACCGGTTTTCTGCAGGCACCCAGAACGGAGGACGCCGCCCGCTGACGGATCGCTGCCCCGCTGTGAGGACCTCCTGCTCCCTCTCTCCGGCCACCCCAAGCGGAGGACGCCGCCCGCCGACTGGTCGCCGCCCCGCCGTGGTGACCCGCTGCTCCCTCTCACTCGACCGAAGATTGCCCCGGGGTCCAATTTCCAGCAACATAGTCTATGAAGATTTCTTCTGTTTCATTGGTGTTTTCTTTTTCACCTGGCAGCAGAGAGAAAAATAACAAGTATGCCCGCCAGGGTCCAATTATCTAATTGCAGACTACACAATTTGCTACTCGATGGACATAATGGGCCATGACTAAACCACGAGTGGGGACCGTGAAAAATCAAGTTTGGTCAAAGTTTTAGTTGATCAAGCCCATCACTAAATATAATGAATTAGTCCGATCACGCACCAACATGCACAGACGCACGCGTATGGCATGCTCTTCGCTCCTATCTTTTTTTGTCCATCTTAGTGGTTGGATTGGTCATCACTGTGCCAGTGGACTTGTCCAATCAATAATTTCTTCATTATTTGGCACCTCGTCATCCAAAACCTCTTTATCGATGTCATGTCTTCTAATGTCGTGATGGGAGTTTTAAACTAACCAACCGTCTTAAAAGATGTAGCTGAGCCATTATTTATTTAAATTTTTTTCTCAACAAAATATTTTTCTAAAAACCTGATTCCTAAAAATATAGTACCTGAAAAGATAATTTTAGTATGTTTGGTTGGCCTTGAAAAAATAGTACATTCGAGAGTGGCTAATATTTGATTGAACGTCTACTTTTTCAAAAAAATATATGAAATATCTATTATACTCTTAATAAAGAAAATTTTTTATCTATAAATTTTGATAGCTTAAGAATAGTTTTAGAAAAAAAATTTAAATTCTCAACTGATGGAAAAGTAGTTTTTTCATGTTCTTTTTAAATTTTCTTTATAAAATATGAAAATCTTATTTCCATAAAATTACTTTTTTTTATTTGAAAACTTCAATTAATTTTTTTTATTTTTTTGTTGACTTGACTTTATTTTTTTTTTTTGAGCAAATAAGTCCTTGAATTAATATTCTAGAATCCGGTGACGAGCATTGAGGAAGGAAGAAGGAACTTGACTTGATTGTAGCCAAAGATTGTGCCAACAGGATCCAATTTGTTGGTGAGCAACCAACAAAAATATTTTACTCGATTTTCATGCTAGAGTAATTCCATGCAAAAAATTTATTGGGTGTACCCATACCTTAGAAAAAAAAAAATCCAAATAAGATTTGGCATTATAGTTGAGTGCCAGCTTAGGTTGTTTTTTTATTCTCTCTCTCCATCTTTTAGGCCAATGAAATCATCCTTGTTGTGCTCAAAATCTTTTTTTTTTGGTTAAATGGAATTATTTTTTCCATCAAGAAATATTAATGAGAGCCTATATCATTGGTCTTTGACATGACCACCTTGTCCACATGGCTGCATGAGTTGACGGTATGAATACATCCAAATAAAATTAAGAGCGGAGAGTAAATAATTCTGGCGTCCTCCAAAGTATGGAAAGGCATGTTGAGCCGATGCATGTGGTCCTACAAGAAGGAGGGGTACAGCAATACTAAAATAATACAAATAAAATAATGTAAATAATTATGTGGCCATGAGTGTAATGCCGCGTCGTCGTTTGCTTTTATAAGAACAAAAACACCTGGAAATGGACTGTGAATGTGTCATATTTGTGTTGTAGTGGTACATTCAAAGCTGACGGACACCAATCTTGAATCCTATCTGTTTTAAAACCATTATTAGCAATTTTGAGTTTTTTTTGGGGGGGTGGGAATCTATTTGGGATCCAGACTGGCAGGGCCACTCGGATCATGTCGGGGTTCATTTGCTGTCAAAAGATCGGAAGAATCCATAGCTACCTCGTGGTTTCAAGACCGTCCATCGACATCGTTAGGTATACCCGAACCTGGCCCCATCATTTCTGGTCCAAATCCACGTAGATGAAGCGTCGGATCTAAGTTTAGGTTAAAAAAATACCTCGCAAGATCCAATGATGAATGACACGCAAGAGTGAGAATGAGCACAGAGAGAGAGAGTTGTCAGTGATCGGATACTGTTTGTTTTTTTCCTTTATGTTTCTAACAAAACACGAAATTTAACGTAGCAAACTTGTTTAGTTACTATATTTCTATGTTCAATATAACTTTTATGAGTTCCAAAAAATAGAAGCAAAAATTTTTCACTTTGATCTTTTTTAAAATAGATTTTCACCCTCCCCTGTCTCTCTCCCATCCTCTCCACCTGACCTTCCTATGATCTTCACTGGACTTCCAATATTTGCCTCGAGTACATCACTAGAAGATCCATTCAAATGCCAGATGGCACGTCCAAGTCCACAATATTTTGGACGGAAGCCCGGCAAGTCGGGTTAAGTCTGAAATTTGAGCATGTCTACTAAATGAGTTGGGAATCGGATTTTACATTGATCCAACCCGAGCTTGGAATTTATAGATGAGCCATGGAACTTCCTGGTTTCCAGTCCCCTTCGCCAGGCCCGCCGAAGAGGTTGTCTTCACCTCCTATTACTGCTAAATTAAACAACCGCCGTTGGTGATGCAACCCCCATAGGAGATCCGATCGCCAAAGGAGATCCAACTGTTGTACCTCATCACGTCGGACAAGTGATAGCCCACACTAGTGAACCCTAGATCTCCTGACTAGGACATTTATTCGGCACTCCTCATCAACCCTATGCTCCTATTAAGAAATGAAGGGGGATCATGGATTCAGAGACAAAAACTTCTTTAAAAATGTCTTCGAAGACAAGAAAGATACAAAGATGTGAGAATTGCCATCCAGCTAGCCCACTACGCCTCGAAAGCCTACAGCTAGTAGGCTGGAGCCTGGAAAGTAGACCCGAAGGCCGGGCTGAGCTAGGCATTGGCATGGCTCATTTTGGTCATACCTTGGGGTTGAACCTCATCCATCCGATGAGTAAGTCTAATTGTGGAGCATGTCACCACTGTCAAACACGACACTATGGTTGAGCACGTCACTATGATTGAGCAAGTCGATCGGCCTCTCCTGCATAGCTGACGGTCGGATCCAGTCTACCATTGAAACTCACCTCCTCTCCCTCACCTTCTCTCCTCCTCGACCTCCTCTTACACCCCTCAACAAGCTCCCTATTGGCAACGACTGACAATGTCGCCTACCCACCTTGCAAACATGTGAAGAACATGACTGGACTTCATCATGGTCGCCGCCATCTCCGATATCGCCTAGACTACTCCATTCTTGAGACCCTTGACGAGCATCCCGAACCACGAGACTGCTGTCGATGTTAAGCTTCCCAGCTAGCTCCTCTCGACACCACCTTTCGATCTCCACATGGTCGAGCAACTCCTCTCGCCATAAAAAAAAAAAAAAAAACAAACATACATTAATCTATTATTAGAAATCTGAAAAAAATAAATAAATAGAATCTCTGTTTCTAACTCTCTCAAAAAAATATGATAATGACGCCTATTGCAGTACAAGCAATACGGATATTTATTTGTTTATTTATTTTTGTATGATATGTTAGTCAGGTTATTCTAAGCATAAAAGCCAAAATATCATGCATTAACAAGAGACAACAGATTAGCAGGAGAGCCGAACACTCCCATTGTCATTCTAAACAAGTTCCCATTGGCATCACGAAGGCGGCCTAATGGTCGCGGCCGCTTCAATAGCGCACACGGACAGAGCTAGCCGACAACGTTAGCCCAACGGCACCTTCCATCTGTCACTCACGGAATCAGAAAATAAAAATAAAAATGATTATATCACGTGGCCAGTAGCCCTGGCCCACCCATGAATTATATGGGCCGCGATTTGCCACGACCCTTCCAATTATTGGAGAGAGGGTGGCCTCGTCCAAAAAAAAAAGAATTATTGGAGAGAGAGAGAGAGAGAGAGAGAGAGAGAGAGAGAGAGAAGGTGGCCTCGTGCTTTGCATAAGGTCGCACGTGCGGAACTGATATGGTATGTGAGGAGAAATCAGTGAGGCTGGGGAAAGGGACCGGCCGTCCATTACGAGACTTATGATGCAGCATCCGTTAAGCATTGCAATAAAATTTTTTATATTCTATTTTGTTAAGAAACTGTTCGACTGATGCTGAGATGATTGCTGCAACTTGCAGATATTTGGCCCAAGAAACTTACCACATGAATTAAAAAGCACCCGAAGCATTTTCGAGAACTAGCTATGAATTATGTAAATTTTTTTTATTTCTTTTTCTTTCATGTACGACTCTAGATCACCTATACCGTCTACGGTTTTTTTTTAATGGAAACTTATACTCTCTATTCTAGTTAGAGAAATACGAGAATCGCTCATCCATCACCGGTTCTATATAAAAGTTGTAGTGGTAAGCATGCCCGACCCTAATTGATGAAATTATTAGGTAGACTAGATCCGCCATAAATCTAGAATGAAATGAATCTTTTTTTTTCTTCTAATTGGTAGTTCATTTGTTCATAGCTCAACATAATTGAAGAGCTTTGAGTAACTCGCCGTGGGGTGGTGCAAATGTGTAGACTTTTATTTTGATGATTAAAAGGTAAATCATCATGACTAATGCTACTATTTTCTCTCTCGATGGGTTCAACATACCTGACCTCAGCAATATCAAAATGGCTATTTTTGCTTCTTTTTATAAGTTGAACAACATATGTTTCCAATATAGAATCTATTGTCAAGTCTTATTTTAAATAACAAGATTTATGAGATATATCATGAATGAGTCAGAGATGATGTCAACAGATACTCTCAACAATGTGGTTGCCAGAAGAAAGTAAATTTGAAATCTAGAAAGATTATGTAGATTATTCAAGTTTCAATTGATAGAAAAAATTATTTCTATATCTAGGATATACATAGGCCAAAAAAAGCATGGGATATTCTTGTAGCCATCCACTCAAATTCTAGCAAGGGTGAGACATCTTAAACAAAAGTTGCATGAAGAGTAAATTTTGGTTTCAAGCTTTCTAAAACTTTGGAAGAAGAAACAATTTAGTTTAAAGATGAAGATTTGAAGCACATGGAGCTTAATTAATTAGAGACTGGATTAAGTTCGGAAGACTTAGAGCATGACAAGATTGATTAGCCCAAGGATCATGCAGATCTAGAAGAAATTTGGAGGAGGAGGAGCTTGATCACATGGATGCTGTATCAAGTTTTAGAAAAGATCATGATTGAAGAATCAATTAATTTTATAATTGCTCAAGAAGAGTCAAAGAATGCTATAGTTGATCCGGTCATAGAATTCATATCAAGGAATTAAATTATATAGAAGAGCCTTAAATGAAAGCTATCCATGACATGGATGTTTTTATAATGATTTAGTCGTTCATGAAGATGAAGAGCTAACTAATTTTAAAGTAGTTTCAGAGATCCAACAGCAAAAAGACATGCTTGGTAGAGATGATTCATGTTATGCCTTTATATTTGACAAAATATTTGGTACCTCAATTAATTTTAAAGCTACTCCAAAGTTCGAGCTATTAGAAGACTCTATACATGAAGATTTGATTTTATATATAAAAACTAATTATATGCAGATACTTAAAGCTGCTTAAGTCAAGGAATGTGAATAAAGCTAATGTTTTACTACTGATTTTATAGATGTGCAGATAATGGTCAATACTCCCGTAAGTAATAACTGTAACTAGTAACTTGATGCTTGTTGGCATAGGTTAGATGTCTTATAGAATCTCGGTATAGTGACATGGAGTTAGTGCTAAGAGGAAGTGTTGGAGGAGATCATCGATCTTGACACGTGCATTGAAAAGTACGTGCCAGCCAAGAAGTTATTATTCGAATCCAATAAAAGAGCTCTATTTTAATTAGTTCTATAAGATATTGCATGTTGATAATTACTACTGTATTATTGGCAATAGCTAGTGTGGCGTTTCACAATTGCGACAAGTCCAAAATATGCCGATAACCTTTGGTAAGTTGTAACGAGGGGAAGTGTTGGAAGTCCATTGCTTATCCAACTTATATTAGGATTCTATCCTAGTTTTTATTCCAATTCTAGTCGAGATAATTTATCTTTTATGTACTCTAACTTTAAGTTAGATTGAGCTTTAGTCTTAGTATATTTAAGTTTATTTTTTATTGGAGTGGAATAATGATGTTTTTTATATTGCAGTAGAAGAGAGTTATGTGAAGAGTTAGTAGAGAATTTTTTTATGTGTATAAAGCCTCTTTCTGAGGCATTCTATAAGAGGGGAGTCTAACTCATTATTTCGGCTTTTATTTTCTAAATATATTTATTTCTCTTTCAATTTTTTCCACTTATTTTTTTTCTCAAAATTCTCTGTATTTTTTTTTTTTTTTTGCATTTGGTCTTTATTCTGGATTTTAGGTTAGTGTGCCGTCATACGGGTATACTAAGAGCCACGGCAGGGGCATCTGGACAAACCCGCTATATAAGAACGCTGTATGGCCTCCTTGTGAAGCAATCCGTGTTGTTTCTCCTTTGTGTGCTCCATTAAAACAGTACCTCCTTTGTGTGAAGGAATGGGAGAGTCCTTCCTCGAGGAAAACAAGCCTGGCCTCGCCATGATGTTGGCGCAGTGCATCTACGCCGTCATGGCTCTCTCAGCCAAGGCTGCCTTCACCGAGGGCATGAACCCCATGGTCTTTGTTGTCTATAGGCAGGCCATGGCCACTCTCGTCGTGGCACCCACAACCATTCTAGCAAGACGGTACTCTCTCTCTCTCTCTCTCTCTCTCTCTCTCTCTCTCTCTCTCTTTCTCTCTCACTATTTTTCACCTATGGTTGTCCAGGGGGAATTTGAGTCAGATGAGCTTGGGCTTTAGAGCCTTTTGTTTGGTGTTTGTTGCTTCTCTTGTTGGGTAAGTGCTTAGTTTTCTGTTCGTCGATCTCCTCGTCAAAGGTACTTGAGATTAGCTGTTTATGTTTTCCTTGCGTTTTTTCTTGAACAGTGCCACCCTCAACCAGTACTGCTATTATCAAGGGCTGAAGTTGGCATCTTCATCAATAGCCACGGCTATGACCAATCTAAACCCCGCACTTACGTTTGTGATGGCAGCCTCTATTGGGTAAGCCCTCCAATCTCTCACAATGCCTACTCCCTAAATTAACAATCTCTTCAGTAATCAGTGGTTTACCAAGAAAATAAAGAATAGATTAGGTTCCATTGCAGGCACCGATATGGCACCATAACATGGCCTTTAGTAATCAGTGGTTTGCCAAGAAAATAAAGAATAGATTAGGTTCCATTGCAGGCATCGATGGCACCATAACATGGCCTTTATGGACTTAGGCATGAGATGGATTTCGATTGCATGCATGGAATTTTTAACAAAACTTCAGCCCCTAATCGATATAGATTTCAATTTTCTTAATGATGCAACCTTTTTTTTGTTGTTGTTGATATGAAACCATGTTTCGTTCATCATGCAAAGGTTCTAGAACCTCAGGAGTGTTCCATGGCATTCTTGAATTAGTTTATGCATTTTCTAAATTAGTCAGCAGCTTGACTGGTCTATTTATTGGCGTCACATAAGTCGCTTGCACGATTTAATATGACGATCTTTATACAGTGCCAAGTGGATCCTACTAGGATGATATTGGTGGCAAACTGATCGACAAACAAAGGCTAACTTTCCATCGAGTGATGGCAACTAGAAGCCATCGTTGATCCACCTTGGGCTTGCAATGAGTGGACTAGGTCATGGCCAGCCTAACATGGGTCAATGAACTAGTTTATAAGTTTTTGCACGTCAGCAATGTTTGATAATGGGCACGCCCAATTAACCTTGTCAGCTGTTGCCTAATTAGCATGTACTATTTCAGAATTTTGCAATGGGGGGTCAAAATGGCTGAGCTTTCCTTAGGATAACAAGGGCACTGATTTAATGTCTTCCCACCAGCTAAGCACCACTTGAATGGCCGGTGTTCGTTCCCCTTGGGACCTAAATAATACAGTTAACAGCTTGGCACCGGCATGAAGCATGGCTGTCTTAAATTCTTTAAATCCCGCCAGCATCCTCGCCGTACCATCCCGTCCCATCTTTACAAGGAAAAGGGAGTTTTGAGATAGGAAAAAGGAAGAAAGAGAAAAAAAATCAAGGAAGGAAAGGAGAAGAAAAAGAAAAGAGAAGTGAGGAAAAAAAAAAGGACAGAAGGAAAAAAATAGGGGGAAAAAACAAAGAAGACAAAAGAAAAGAAACTAGCAGGGGAGAGATGGAGGGGACGTAGGCAGGGGATTTAAAACCTTACATCTGACGTAAGAAATAGTATTAGCATCCTGAATCATAAACATCTCATGACGCTTAACATTTTAATAGGTTAACCAGCTCGTAATGGAGATGAGAAATATCTAGCATCATCCTCAATCTTCTTATCACAAATAGATTAATCTTTAGATTTTCCAAAGCTGATATGCAAGCTTATACTGTTGTATATCATAAACATGCAACCCACTACAATAGTTCATTAATCCGAATGTTCCTTGCTCCTTCAGTTCTCCTTGATGTCCTGTACATATTAGATCATGAAGTTACTATGGAAGTTTAACATCGTTAACAAAATGCACTGTTTTTCATATGATTGACAGTTTAGAGAAGGTAAAATTACGGAGCTTTAGAAGCATGGCCAAGGTACTTGGGACTGTTATCTGCGTTGGAGGAGCGATGTCCATGGCATTTTTCAAAGGTCCAAGGCTTCTGAATGTTGGATATCAGAATTCTGGTCAAACATGGGTGATTGGCGGCCTCCTTCTCATCGGAAGCAGTTTTTGCTGGTCATTTTGGCTTATCTTGCAGGTAATAAAGCTCCCTGAAAGAACATTATTACTTCTTAAAATGTAAGAGATACTGATCTTTCATGGCTTTGCTCACAGGTGCCAATTTGTAAGTCATATCTTGACCCATTATCACTATCAGCTTGGATGTGCCTTTTATCGACCTTCCAATCAGCTATTCTCACATTTTACTTGGAACCAAACCTGAGTGCTTGGAAGATTCGTTCAATCTTCGAGCTTTTGTGTTGTTTATTTGCAGTAAGTTATTAACCATACACTGTTTCCAGTTTTTTATATTTACTGATTCATCCACTAAACATTCTAAAACCCACACAGGGAATTTTTGGATCGGGTGTCACCTTTTATCTCCAATCTTGGTGCATATCAGTAAGGGGGCCTCTCTATTCTGCAATGTTTAATCCACTCTGCGCCATCATTACTTCCATTTTGGCTTTCATAATCCTTAACGAGAGACTCCATATTGGAAGGTATATTTACCTTGCCTCACAAAAACATTGATAAGTCTTTAATGATTTATTAGAAATGTCTTTATTGGTTCAAGATTTGAAAATAACTTTATATATTAGCCACAGCTTGTCTAGAGCTAAGTCATTCCATTATTCTGTTTATAGTTAACAAACAGTACAAAGAAGAGTAACACAAGCTAGCAGATGAATCTAGTAGTTTATATCACTTTAAACTTGTTAATGAACTGTTCATCCACTAAAATCAGCTACATGTAGTTTTTCACCCAAATCAAATTAATTTGTTAAAAAAAGCAATGATTGTACCACAACAACCAAAGTAAAATAGAGAGAGTATGATTGCATCAACGCAAAACATGTAATGAGGGCATATGCCGTTTTACATACAGCAATGCAACTCATTTCCCTGCAACCAAACACATCATCTATCCATACCAAAGAAACACATTATCTACCAATGCAATGACAAAAGACTAAAACTTTATCTCTTGAGACAAAGCAAAATATCTTGAGGGTTTTCTGCATTTTTTTTGATGAAGAGAGCGTATTCCATTAAAATGTCGATATGTTCCCTGATTTCTGTAAAAAAAAAAAATTACAGAAGATGATGCAAAAAACATGCTGTTTAGCAAGATAAAAGTAGTTAGTTTAACACCAAATTGTGGTTGCCTGATGTGAACTTTTCATTTGTAGCAGATTAACTAAAACATTAATCCATATATTCTAGCAACATAATTACTTGCTGACTAACAATATATGAACTTTTTTTCAGCTTGATAGGTGCTGTTGCAGTTGTGGGTGGCTTGTATATAGTGTTATGGGGTAAAGCCAAGGATTTCGACACCAAGCGCAAGCCAGATATCAAAGATGATTCTTCAAAGATAACAATATCTACTGATGCACGATACAACAATTATGAAGTAGATGTCAAAGAACCTCTATTGGGTGAAAAACCAGATGATCTGGAAAGTCAGACTGAAAAGTGAGTCAGTTCGTTGTCATTAATGTCTGCCTATACAGGGATCGTACATCTTACAGTATGTGCCTACACAGGGATCGTACATCCATGTTCTCTTTTTTTGCCTTCAAGGAAGAAAATACTTGTGCTCGAAGCTGATTGCATACTTGCATGGAACATACAGGTTCCCCCCCCCCCCCAACCCCAATCATCCCCCCCCCCTCTCTCTCTCTCTCTCTCTCTCTCTCTCTTTCACACACATTTTTAAGGGCCTATGGACCAATACAACATATGCCTAGGTCGATAGGTCCATAGGTCAAGACTGACAGATGGACCTAGAACAACAATCCAAGAACAATGCACAAACCACATCAGATGTGTAACCGGCACCACTCACATGCAAAACTGTGCCATCCATGTAGCACAAACAGAAGCTTAGGTGCAGACATTCAAGAAATCCACCATGCCACCTAGTGCAAATACAAACAAGTACTGCCTCAAAAGGAGGTAGGTGTCATACCTACAAATTGCATGCTACATTTGTTTACGCTGGTAATTACTGTAGCATAAGAAGAAGATCCATAATTGAAATCTCTAACCACTAAAATTTCCTCCAAAAACCATGTCAAGTTGGTCAAATTAAGATTTAAACCATTCAGCGCACAGATTTTGAAATGCTCCGCCCCCATATGGGCTAGATCTTCACAATCTGTTCCAAAACGTTCTCAGATGAGAGTCTATATGGTTCAATTGAATCAAAGTAGCTTGGGAACTAGCCATGAATGTGATTCAAACAAAAGATTTTAGTCTTGGAGTAAATGAAAAGAGACTGAAAAATCATCTTTCTAAGAAAGTTGATGGGTCCATAGGTCAAGACTGTTAGATGGACCTAGAATGACAATCCAATAACAATGCACCGACCACATCCGATGCGTAACCGGCACCACTCACATGCAAAACTGTGCCATCCATGTAGCACAAACAAAAGCTTAGGTGCAGACATTCAAAATATCCACCATGCCACCTAGTGCAAATACATACAAGTACTGCCTCAAAAGGAGGTAGGTGCCATACCTACAAATTGTATGCTACATTTGTTTTATGCTTGGTAATTATTGTAGCATAGGAATAAGATCCATACTTGAAATCTCTAACCACTAAAATTTCCTCTAAAAACCATGTCAAGTTGGCCAAATTAAGATTTAAACCATTCAGCTCACAGATTTGAAATGCTCCGCCCACCTATGGGCTAGATCTTCACAATCTGTTCCAAAATGTTCTCAGATGAGAGTCCATATGGTTCAATTGAATCAAAGTAGCTAGGGAACTAGCCATGAATGTGATTCAAACAAAAGATTTTAGTCTTGGAGTAAATGAAAAGAGACTGAAAATCATCTTTCTAAGAAAGTCGATGGGTCCATAGGTCAAGACTGTCAGATGGACCTAGAACAACAATCCAATAACAATGCACCGACCCCATCAGATGCATAACCGGCACCACTCACAAGCAAAACTGTGCCATCCATGTAGCACAAACAGAAGCTTAGGTGCAGACATTCAAAAAATCCACCATGCCACCTAGTGCAAATACAAACAAGTACTGCCTCAAAAGGAGGTAGGTGCCATACCTACAGATTGTATGCTACATTTGTTTTATGCTGGTAATTACTGTAGCGTAAGAAGAAGATCCATACTTGAAATCTCTAACCACTAAAACTTCCTCCAAAAACCATGTCAAGTTGGCCAAATTAAGATTTAAACCATTCAGCTCACAGATTTTGAAATGCTCCGCCCCCATATGGGCTAGATCTTCACAATCTGTTTCAAAATGTTCTCAGATGAGAGTCTATATGGTTCAATTGAATCAAAGTAGCTAGGGAACTAGCCATGAATGTGATTCAAACAAAAGAAAAGAGACTGAAAATCATCTTTCTAAGAAAGTAGATTTTACCTCCTTTATGCATTTATGGAATGCAAAACTGTTCCAAGGATCTGAAACATTAATATGAGACTTTGGAATGTCTAAGATTGTGCTGATAAGCTTTCTGGCATGCTCATTCCGATGGATGTAAAAGAAGAGCCATTTGTATCAACAGAATTCTAGTGCTTACAAAACTTGGTATGAATATTCTGTTGGTGGTATAATTTATTATGTAGAGGTGACAGTCTTGTAAGTAAGGACCACCGAACCGGTGTTGGTACGGTTCGGTACTGAACCGAAACCGGTATGGCTAGGGCGTGCCGGTTTCATACTAGCACGCCCTTTGTTTTTTGCTTTTCAAGAATATTTAATTGGTAATCACTCTTTTTGAAGTTTTTCAATGATTTTAAGTCTAATTTGATATTTTTTTTTGTGTTTTCTTGATATTTTTTGATGTTTCTATGATCCCAGTTTAACCTAATGATGCATTTTATTATTTTAAAATTATATAAATCATAGAATAATTAGTGAGATGTTGCATGCTACAAGTAACAACAAAAATATCCTCAATTCAAGTAGTGACGTGAAAAATATAAAATAATACAATAAGTTATATACATTTAAAGTAAACATACATACCGATATCTAAAATCGGGTCGACTAGCAATAGCTCTCTTAGATATCTAGATCATAAGCATAGTCAGTGTTACGCCCCAAATTCGGCCCGTGACACAGGCCGTGTTTTTGCAAACTTATGCGTACAATAACATGAAGCAACTTCAAAATTTTATATCAAAAGTAAACAATTTTATTCATGAATGTCATAAAATGTTTCATCAATAGGGATTGATACAGAGCTTCTAAAAATTTTAACATTTCATATTCAATTATCCCCATAACCCTGAAGTATGTCAAGCTTCTTGCTCTTAGCAACCCTATTTATCTATAAGAAGATAAATGAAGTGGTGCGACCTATATGGCTCAGTAAGTAACCATGCACAATCTTACCGGATCAAGCATATGTACTTCATGCCAATGCATTAATTTGAGAAATTAGCAGTTATAACAAAGTAGGCATTTCATATAGCATATATTCAAATCGATCATAAAGCAATGGATGCCCTATCATACAAGTTCATAAAGATGAATATGCATCATAAAACATTGCCATTATTCCATGCTTTGAAATCCGTACTCTTAGATGGTTAGTGCAACTATGGCTGCTCTATTCCCATGGCAAGGCCTTTACCAACTACTATTATCCGTTGGTAGGATCGTATGCTGAGTTACTATTATCCACTGGCGGGGGTCATATGCCGAGTTACTATTACCCACTGGCGGAGGTCTTACATAGCAATCCGATAGTTCTTAAAATGTTTTTCATAAATCTTACTTCATAAGTACATTGAAAGATGAATAATGGAATCATAATGTGTAAAATCCATGATCATGTTGTACACTTCATTTTCCATGCAATTTTCTATATCATCATAAATCATGTGTACACTATAAAGTAATCATGATGGATGCCATTCAGCCAAAATCATGCAACACTTGCTACATATGCTTGATCCTAATTTTTGAGAAGCATAATTAGGAATATACAATTTCATATTCAAATAGTTTCATATATTTCAAAACAATAAGATTATGTCAGGGTCACTTACCTCAATTCGGTACACAAATCCTAGATTTAGATGACAATTCTCCAACACCTAGCAATATCATAAACAATCAAATTATTAATATTTGCTCCTTCCATTTCTTATTATTTATTTAACCTTTATTCTACCTCTTCTACTACTTTTCTACTTTTAATTATTATATTTTATTTCTATATATTCACACTCTACTCTTAATTAAAATCCTTTACAGCCCACCTAAAGGACTCAATTTCTGGTTCAAGCCATGGCCTAATTCAGTCACTGGGCTCATTTATTCAGGGCCCATGGCCTGATTCAGTTACTGGGCTCATTTTTTTATTCATGCCCATGGCCTAATTCAGTTACTGGGCTCATTTTTATTCAGGCCCATGTCGTTGATTTAATTTTGGTTCAGGTCCCAATAACTTAAACAATTGATTTATAACCAGGCCCATGTTCCATGTCTAGTGATTAAGACCTTAGACTCTAAATCCAGTAACCCAAGTTCAATTTCAGTGGACCCTTATTATCATAGCCCACAAAGCCCAACAATATTCACAAGCCCATAAGACTTCCTTCAAACTGATTGCCTGGCCATGAAACTTCCTCTTTCTTCATTTCCAAACCCGACCGCTTGGCCCTTTTGTTCCTCCTTCCCTTCATCACCTAATCTCCCCAAACCCACCCGAGTGGTGGCTGCCCACCTGGCCATGGAGGCACGACTAGCCCACCACCAGCATGATCATCCTCCTCTTTTGACCATGAAGCTGGCTGGTGGCTCTTTTCCCATGAATTGGAAGATAGGATCTAGGGTTAGGTTTGAAGAGGAGATCGAGAGGAAGGGATGACCGAGAGGGAAGGAAGATCTCTGGTCATCCGATCTAGAGGCCACCGTCACCAGCCTCTCTTCTCTCCGACAACCCCAGGAGAAAAGCAAACCGGTTCCATCCCATGTGAACCGGATTTGCTTGGGCAGACGACTCCTCCCATGGATCGGGAGGTAGGGCCTATGATTTAAGGTTTGCTTGAAAGGGAAAAACATGATCGGGTGGAAGGAGATCCACGGCATGGACCGGCTATGATCATTGCCCGAACGAGTTGGTGTCGTGATCAAGAGCCCACCAACAGGTTAGATCCTCCCCCTTCCCTCCTCTTCATCTTCTTCCTCCTCTTCTCTTTTGTTTTATATTCCTTTCTTTCTCTTTTTTTAATCTCATAGCTAAACTAGATCTAAGCTAAATAGAGTGTAAATCATGAAGAGAGCAAGGATCAAGGTGGTTTACCTAGCTCCAAGGAGGAGCCAAGAAGCCTCTTCCAGCAGCTTGGTCACTTCCTCTGGCTGCTCGGGCCCTCCTACTCTGACAGCTCGGCGGCGGATCCGAATGGTCTGCATGCCGCTAAGAGAAAAGAAGAGAGGAAGGCGGTAAGGGTGGAAGTGCCTCTGAGATCTTCTAAGGCTTTTATAGCCTTCTTTGGGGAAAAGGAGAAAAGAATGGAGGAATTGGGCGTAACTGCGGTTGTTAGGTGTTATAACCGGCCCTTAAACAGCTGCAGCGGTCGCCGCTCCTTCCGAAGATACATCGTTTTGGGTCTCTAGATGGGCCACCGACTATGGTCCAGGTCGGCCTCATCTGGGCCTAATAGTTACATTCTTTTCCTTTAAAAAAGAATTTCATCCTCAAAATTTACATACTTGAGTTTGCAAAAAGCTGTGGATACCTCGTACGGCATTGTCGTCTCCAAGTTTTCAAATGCCTCCCTTTCAAAATGGTTATTTCACTAAATTTTCACATAGAAAATGGTACGCCGTCTCAAAGACCTGCTCCTTGCGATCAATGATGCGTAGAGGAAACTCTTTCACAAGTCAGATCCTTTTCAACCGGTATGGCTCATACTCTACTACATGACTAGACTTTGTAATGTACTTCTGTAGTAGAGAAAATATGGAAAGACATTATGTACACTAGATAGCT